>NC_092213.1:45999211-46021335 GCF_043381705.1 Parasteatoda tepidariorum
GGGGCCTACGAAAAACTTGGGAGAAAAAAATTTGTTGACAAAAATAATTTAGCTTTAAAAACAACAAGTGTATTTTGCACAAAATTATGAAGATACAAATAAAAATATAATATTTTTCGGTAATAAATTATTTTGTAGAATCTTATGATCTAATACATTACTTTTTTGCGATTTTTGGATTCAACGAAATCTTGTATTATGCTGTCGAATTCCAAACTACGCAAAATGTCGTATTCAATAGACATAAGTGTGAGCGATGCCAAGCGATCTTGATTCATTGTTGAGCGCAAATAATTTTTTATCAATTTTAATCTGGAGAAAGATCTTTCTCCAGATTCCTTCTACATTTCTCCTTCTACGTTTGATCCAAGAATCGACAAATATATTCTTAATGCAATGTGAATGTTAGGAAAAGTATTCAGAAGTTTATCTTTAATTGCCTAGGGCCTGCGAAAATTGGCTATGCCTAGGGCCTACGAAAGGTATAATCCGTCATAAGTCTTCAGGATTAGCAAAAATACAGTTAGAAGAGTCCCCCTTGGGAGAGTCATGGCGACATTGTGTCAGAATGTTACAGAGCTCTTGCACAAACATTTTTTAATTTTGAAAGCAAAAATATTTAGTTTTCTTTTCTGCAGAATTTTTTGAAAGATGCTTTTTTTTCTGCTGAATTACTTTTAAAATAAGCCTTTCTCGTATATTGGCGAGGGAAGAAATGCTTGTTTTGTTATTACTCTCTGAGAATAAAAAAAATTATGTAATGACTAGCTTCAGCTAAAATTTCAAATGAATGATATGAAAAATTATTTTAAAGTCACAAAAATTTAAAAAGTTACTTCACTTACAATTTAAAAAGTTACTATACTTTTTCTCATTTTTTTAAAGAACAATATATTTTCTAATTTTCATATTTAATAAAATATGACTGTGTGGGGATCTTGTTACAAATTCAGATTTAAAGCAAAAGATTGTTATAAAAGATCAATTAATAAATCATTATTATATATCCGTCCCTCCTATTTTTTGTTTGTCTGGAGAGAAAAAATATATTCTATATTTTTAATATACTATGCACATGAAAAATTTTAAATTTACGCATTTTAGTCTATGTCAATTTTATTGTAAATATATGTAGCGTTTTGATAACTTCCTCAGAAATTACTGCCACATATTTTCATTTGCTTTTTTAAAACCTGATATCTTTCATTGATCAGTTATTACTATTGATATACTCATAATTGTTTTTAAAAAATAGTAATATTATTATCAAACACGAAGTTCAAAGTGCAAATTAGATTAATTTGCTTTTAATGTAACGATTTTGTTTGTTTCAGCGGTCATTATAGCAAAGTGCAGCTATATTATTTATTACAGTAAGCGAATTTCGAAACAAAACACACTTGTGAGCAGCCCCTATTTGAAGAGTACGTTTTTTGTGATTTCATTGTCTACCTTTTTTCAGTAGTTACTGAAACGATTTTCACAAGTTTTATTATTATTTATATTTTTGATGTGATGACAACTTACAAAATGCAAAAAAGATATAATTAAATTAGTCTATCTTTTCTCCCGTCAAAATGAGAAAATATCGCCCATAATATTAGAATATGTATTTTTTTATATGTTGGTAAAAAATAAAACTATCACACTTACCATTAAAAAAATTATATGCAGTTTTATTCTATAGATACTTGAAGGCTTTTTCTTATGAACACAAAGCTCTTCTACTACTTTAAATTTGTAACATATATATTTGTTACAATTCAAAATGTCTTGCAGAAAAATATAAGTGTTAGGGAGATTTGACACAAAATTCTGTCTTAGTGAATGATTCATCCTTCACACCTCAATCTGTAAACTGTTGCATAAAAAGTCCTAAAAACTTTGATGAACAATAAATAGTATTCCAAAATTTCAATATCATAGATAAAAAAAATTTTAGATCTAAATAAATTTTTTATTTCTAACTATTTAATTGTAATAATGAATGTACACGATAATTATTATGTGCAATGTTGATAGTATGATAAATTCCATTTTAGCCATTCATAAAAGCTCCACACATCTTTTGTGCAAGTCGTTCTTTAAGTATATCCCCTGTCTGCTGTGAAGCTCGTGCTGGTAGATACAAGCGTACTAGGAAGCATAATAAACCCTTAACCTATGAACAATTCAATGGTCCATTTCAAATCAAACACAGAAAAGGATGGAATACTTGGAATACAAGTAAGTAATGAAAATTTTTATCTTTCGTTACAGTAAGTTGAGAAATAGTGTTCATTTAGTCAGTCTCCCAACTACTTGAAGCTCATTCCAAGATGTTCTGATGATACTGTTTGAAAACGTACAAAAAAGTTTAATCAGTTTTAATCTTAAGAGAAGAGTAGAGATATTCTAACCTTCTCTTTTTGTTATAAACAAACAATTTTTTGATGTAGTAAAATATTTAAAAGCAAACTTCTCATTTTAAAACAAAATATTTTCCAATGCAGCACCAACTGTGTGTTTTTTTTTTGTTGTTTTTTTTTTGCAACTTTTTCACCTTACAAAATATACATTTAGAAAATGAGGTTTTAATTGGTGTATTTTAATCAGAATAATCAAACCAGATTCGGTAAGAATGTTTCCTGAGTTTCTAAAAATCTTGAATCATATTCTTTAATCTTGAATATTATTCTTTAAAGTTTTAACTTTTTTATTATAGTTTATTTTTCCAACAGAACTTTTTAAAATATTGATAAAAGTGTTATTATTAAATAAAGAATTACGATGTAATGTAAAAACTATAAGCAGCATTGTTTGAAAAGTTTAATGTGAAATAATTATTTATTTTTTAAAAATTGAAAGAATTTGGAGTGTGCTCCAAAAGCTCTGTGTCGTGGAATTGACCAATTGCTAAACATTTCCTCTTCTGATTCAGTATTTTCACCATTTTTTAAAATAACAATTTTAAGTTGGTATCAATAAAAAAAAAATTTCGAATCAACTATTACCATCAATATTTTGGATACATGGGTACACTGTTTTTGTTGCATGGTAAAAAGGACAAAATAATAATGTTGTAAAACTCTAGGTCTAATCATTGGATTTTCACTCACTTAATGATTTCAAAAATACAATTCTAATTGGTTAGAACTAATATTTAATGTATTTACATAATTATATCCAGTACACAATGAAAGAGCTCAAATTTTGTGATAATATTTAAAATAAATCTGTTGAATTAGTTTTTATTGTTATTAAATGACAACTTATTAATTTAATGTTTTGAGTATTAAAAAAATTAACTTTAATTGATATTGCTTAGGGAGTTATCCAATCAATTCATTTTATACTTTGGTTTAAAAAATTATGTAATATAACATCATGTACAAATTTTATAGTTTGTAATTTCAAAAAAAAAAAAAAAAATTGCTATCATTAAATGAAAAAACGAAAAAATAAAGTTATATTTCTTAAATAAAATTATTTATTTTTTCTAAAATGTATACTTGAAACCTATAATTTTCACTAGGGTTATAGTGTTTTTTTTTTTTTTTTTTTTTTTTTTTTTTTTTTTTTTTTTTTTTTTTCTAAAAATAGTAGGTACCACAGAAAAATTAGGTTATTTTATTGGAAACCCCGGATCATAACATGCACAAACTCATAAACATTGTTTGTGAAAAAAATTTTAGCATTACTCGTTACTATTAAAAAAAATTGTGACACTGTGATGTTTTATACATACATATATCACTCTTTTTTCTTAAATGGTAACATTAAAAAATGGTTAACATTTTTAAGTTAATAATGTTTTTTTAGATACGTATAATAATTTTTTATAAAAACCTAACTGAAGAGGTTGAGACTCGAGCTTAAGAGTCAGTAACATTCAGAGCTGATTCTTTGTAATGGTTCCGATTAGGTAGAAAAATAATTAAGCTTTTTCCATATTAACCTACAAAGAATTATATTTGCACAACTTGTTTATTTATCCCATTACTAATTAACATTTTTTGTTCCTATTTATTCTTTAAGTTTAATCCCTTTTCTATCTTAAGAGAACCAAAAGTCAAAATTATTTTAATGCAAGTATTTAAATTAATGCATTAGCTAAATTTGTAATTGTGTGTAACTTTTATTTAATCAGGTAACTTGCTAGGAGGACTTAGGAAATCAGAGACGGCTGTGGAGGATTTTTTCATTCGCAAGTTCATGCACGGTACATGGCATAGAATTTTTCTGTCAGATGTAATTATAAAAAGAAGACACAACTTAATTATTATTGCTGGTATCATTGCTCAGAATCTTCAAGTAAGAAAGCTCTATTTTTTGATCGGCTACACAGAAGAAATGTTGAGCTATATTTTTAAATGCCCTGTTAAAATGGAATTGCAAAGCACACCGGATAAAACCGATGTTGTGTTTAAATATGTGTAAAATAAAAATGTATACTTATTCTTTTCATATTGGCAAATAAATACTCAACTCATGCATAGTCAGACATTGAAATTTAATTGTTTTATTGCTTTCTAAGTTTGTATAGTTAACAAAGTTTGTAGCATTTTATAATTGCTAATTTTCTTTGTTCACTAATTTTAAACAATGATGAGCAAATTTATTTATATATATTTAATTATTTGTTGTATACCTATCATTATAAACTTTCTGCCATTTTAACGTTTTTATTTATGTTAGAGAATAAGGGACATTATGGGAACAATATAGAATTCCAGCTTCTCAACTTTTTTTAAATAGCCTTTTTCTTGGTTTATTTTATTTAACATTAAACATACCAACACTTGACAATATTATACAACATACAATAACTAGTCTTTCGACCAATTATAAATTTAATTAATTTTTGTAGAACAAAAATAGAGAAAGTAAAAACGTCATCAGTACTTTGTGAAAAAAGAAAGAACAAAAATAGCTCTAAGCAAAGTAGACAAGAAAATGGATGTATATTGTTTATATTCACCATGGATCAGTTGAAATTCTATCCGCGGGGCCGGATAAAACCTTCCGGCGGGTCACAGTTGGCCCGCGGGTCGTAGTTTGCCCATCCCTGGATTAAGCAAATCTTTTCTATTATTTTATCAACTCTGATTGTTAATCTTTATACAATTCAATGCTTTTAAACTTATTTTATTGCTCAAATGGAATTTGTGAAATAAATCATTAAATTGATAAATAATTTAGATAAAGCATTGCTACAAGTTGGTATCCTGCAAATTAATTTTGGTTTTAACAAAGTATATTTTTTAAAAATTTAAATTTTTTTGCAGAGTATAAGGAGACAATGGAAAGAATTGCTATTCTTCTTTTCCAATAAAAAAAATAATAATAAAATGAATATGTTAAGCCTAGAAAAAGGAATTTTTGAGAAAGTCTTTTTTTTTTATCTAAATCTTAAAAAATTTAACTTTTAAAACATTTAATATTCATAGCTCACATTTGTATTGATCTTTTTAACTTTATTATTCGTATTTTAATTTGATTCAATTCTAAAAATAAAGTTAATTAGCTACATTTACCAAATTTAATGAATAAATGTTAGCAAAAAAGTTTGTTAGTTGGCATAAACATACTTCATCAGTGTTACAGTTTAGTGTAAGCCTAAGCTCTTCAATTCAACCCAGTCCAACCTTACACTTTCATATACATTAGTATAGAAACATATTTTTCAATGTTAAAGCAGATCAATGATATTGTTTATGGAGCAAAGATATCTGGTACTTCAAAATTATAACTTTTTTTTACAAAATTTTTAGTCCCGTTTCTTTAAAAAACCCATATCCCTTTATTCTAGGTGAATGAGGATAACTCCTCTTTTTTAACCATTAATGGCTCAGTCACAAACATTCAATAATATTTTGTATATTAATTTTAAATGTGATAAAATCAACTGGATAAGAATCTTTAAAATTTAATACAAAAAAAGTATTTTTATAATTATACACTCAAAAATATTTCTGAATGCAAATAGATTAATAAATAATTAAAAAACACTTTTTTTTTTTTACTACTAAAAAACTACTTTTGAATCTGTCTTGAAAATTAAAAATGCTTCATTTTGTCATGGATAAAATATTTTGAAAGATGAATACAAAATAGAATTTGTTTTGTGAAACAGAGAGAACTTTACTTGCATTATAAATTTGAGGTCTTATGTTGGATATTAATATACTATTATGTATTGAGCAATGCTTTAGCCAGTGCAGATTTTAATTGCCCTTGCTATTGTTGTAAATAGTTGTTCTTAAAATTTTGGCACTTTGCCTTGAATTTTCCCCCTTGTTTTGTGTATGACCCATGTGTCAGTATTTAAAACAATAAAAATAAATAAGTGCTATTTGTTAACAATTTTAATGAATGACACACAGTTGATTAAAACAAGTACACATTTGATTGATTTAAAATCTAAAACCAGATGTAATGTTTAGTAATTTACATTGATGAACGTATATACATATTTACATTTATATATTTATGCTAATAAGTTTTTTTCTTTTAAATTTATGATGGAATTGGCAATGATTTTGGCTGTACATTTTTGGTAACCACCACTTGTCACAAATACAATGGGTATCTTTCTTTGTCTTGCAGCTTTAAATACAATTTCATCTCTGGTGATTATACCCTACAAAAACACATTAAAGTAAAATAAAATATTGATTTACAATCTATTTTAAAAATGATTAAATATACAGACATGTGATTTTTCTCCCAATTATATTTTAGACAAAATTTTCTTGGTGTTCTAATAACCTAAAATTTAAATTTTGTTACTTATTCAAAATATCGTTAAGGACACCTTTATTCCGCCCTTACCTGCACCCTCTTTTTCACATCCTAAGTTATAATTCACGCACGATAAGAACTTATTTTGCTCCGATTTGTTAGAGAAAAGCGCAACTTCAGATAAACTTCAGCTACACGAGACTGAAAACACGAATTCTATTACAACTTTAGCTGGAATCAAAGAACTACTAAAACAAACACAAAAGTATAAAATTGATAATCTGAAAGGTAATTCGGAAAGGGCAAACATTTAAAAGATTATTTGCTAGGGCAAAAAAAAAAAAAATTTTCATTTTTTTTTTAACTTATGTTTTAATGAGTAGGAATTTTGTTGCAAATTCCTTCTTGTAACAGAAGAATTATTTAATCAATGTAATATACTTGCCCCTTTTTTATTTGCCTACAATTAAGTCAAAAAAAAAATTTTAACATGATCATTAGACAAGAAAATTTTTTATGGTGCAATTAAGTAATCACTTTTCAATGCACTCAATACCATTGTAAATCCATGCTTTGATCTTTTTTTTTTTTTTTTTTTTTTTTTTTTTTTTTTTTTTTTTTGCAACTAATGCAATTGATATTCTTATAGTTGCACCTCAAACCGTGTGCCTGAATATCCTCTATTTGACACAATTATTTTTCACAATAAATCTTTCAGCAGTTACAACTAACAATTTTCGCATATTTTTAAAATCTTGATATTTTTAATATGCTATTATTTTTATAACATGCGAAACTTACATTTAATTAACCCTTTTTTTACGTGTTCGATTCATAAGACCACGTTGTTAATGCACCTGGTTTTAACATGTATCTATTTTCAGTAATTGTTTTTAATTTTTTTATATGATGACTTACCAAGTGGGGAAAAGGAGGAAAATATAATTTTTTCAATATTATTTATTCTTTTATGTATGGATAAAAATAACAGTCGCTATTTATCTTCTCTGTACAAAAATATAAAATAAAAAAACTACACTGAGAAAAAAATATTTCAGATAAGTTCTTCCAGCAATCATATGTCTGAATATGCTGCGAATATATTTCAAAAACTTAAATAGGAAAACAAACTTATTAACATTTCTCTTAAACTTAACATGAAAGTACATATCACAAAGTGTAATATACAATTATGCAAGTAGAGGACAAGAACTATGAATAATATAATTTATTTATATCAAAAGATGTTGAGCAAATTAGATCAAAACTTTGTGAAATGTAATATACTATATTATTAAATATTTAAATAATAATTAGTTTAAAAATTATTAAATTAGTTTAAATATTTCAATAATAATTAGTCAAAAATTTGCTAAAATTTTTACTAATTGATAATATTGTCAATATATCTATGTCAATTTATAATATTGTCAAATATAAATATATAATCAAATATAACAAAGAATTGAGAAAATTGCTCAGTTATTGGTAAAATTTTAGGATACAGTAATTAAAAAAATAAAAGTTTTGTGTGAATCTTTGCAACTATTCTAAATTTTTTAACAACTTAAAAAGCAGCAATAAGTGAAAAAAAAATTTAATAATGTGTACCCTACAGTTATGTTTTAAATGTTCTTGAAGTGTTAAGGATATATAAGTTTTATATATAAATTAAGAGATATGAATATACATTTTTAATTGCTTAATACGAGTCTGGTTCTTAAAATAAAAAGTTCTATGAAACTGTTGTATCAATTGTCATAGTGCTCAATTTTACGTTTTAAAATATAAAACAATATATTACAATTATAAGAGGTTTAAAGTAAGAAATTTGCTTAAAATCGCGTTTAAAATATTTTTATATTTGAAAGAAACTGTTTTCTAGTGTTGGTACCCATTTTAAGCTATTATATAGAATGTAATGGCAGTGGAAATTTAACATTTTGAAACATTAAATTCAAATTTAAAATACTGTTTCAATAATTCCTTGATACAATTGTTTTATTATTTATAACATAAATTGAGGATTCTTAAATGTACAATAAGAAACTTTATGATCAGTTTGGCTATTACTCATGAGAATAATGAAATGTAGTATTAAGTCTACTTATAAATTTTCAAATTACAATTAAGAAGAGCTACTGCAAAACTTTTTATTTTACTTTAAATAGTTACAAAAAAAAATTTTTTTTTTGCAAAAATAAACTTTTGAGAATTATTTAGAAAAAAATATCATGAAAACCTATAAAAACCAGTCATTGAAATTTTAATTTTTTAGAGGACCATAAAAGCCAGCACAAACTTGCATGCGTTTTTTTTCCCTTGTATATAACAATATAGTATCAAGATACATTGAAATCAGAATATCAGGTGCGAAAAAATTTTCCTGTAATCTTATAGAAATAAAATAATAATTAAATTAAGAGTATTTACAGGCTATCGACTAAAACATGATCTAAAACTGCCAATGCATAATGTGATTGATACAAGACTCTATATTAATCATTGTAACTCCTTTAAAAACTAAATTTCAGGAAATCATTTTAACACTTTATTTTATACAATATAAGCTTTCAAAAAGTTAACAAAAAAAATAGATTTATGGAAAAATCGAGAATAGTATCCTCCAACTGGTGACCTGTCAATTAAAAAAAAATTTCTACTCGTTAGTTGAGGCACTATAGCATCACTCTTTTTAAAATTTCCAACTAATTTTCAGTATTACATGTCATTCTGATGCCATTTATCATCAAACCTACTTATAAGCTTGATAATGTTTGAAAAATCAACTTCAGACGTTAGTTTCATAAATTTTTAATAAGTTTGTATACACGTAATTTTCATGCAGAACAAAAACTACCCTGATTATGTTTTTGTTAGTAATTTGTTAACTCATAATTTAATAATGTAATAACTTTTATTTTAAAATTTTACCTGAGGTGTAATGGACAAATTACCCAAAGGGTCTCCTTTCAATACGTCAGTTCCAGCATTATAAATAACAAATTGCGGTGAAAACTCTTCAATAGCTGATTCCAGATTGCTACAAATAAATGAAAAAAATTAGTTACTAATATATATATATATATATATATAGATAGATAATTCGCTATTGCATAAATAATTAACCTATGTTATTTCATAATAGCAGTATATTTTCCTTACATATAAAAATACTAAAAATTTTACAAATACAGTGCCCGCCGTTTATTAAAATCACTTTCGTTTTATGCTCTTTTGATTTTATTAAGCGGCTGATTTTATTAAGAGGCGATTCAACATTTGAAAAAAAAAANACTAATATATATATATATATATATATAGATAGATAATTCGCTATTGCATAAATAATTAACCTATGTTATTTCATAATAGCAGTATATTTTCCTTACATATAAAAATAATAAAAATTTTACAAATACTAGATACTAAAATTCGTACATAACTAAAAAAATACACAAATTTTGATAGAATTTTTTCAATTAGGTAAAAGCAGAAGTATATAAGATATGGTATTATTAAATTATTATGGTATTAAACAGTTTTTTTCTATGAAATTTTTATTACCATCACCATGGGAGAAAATGGCATACAATTTAAAACACAAAATGGCAAGAAAACAGTAAATTTAGGGTGACTTTCCTAAAAGTGTCAAATGTCTTGAAAATTATAAAAGAAAAATTAATTATATTACATTTTTAAGAAAGCCTTGTACAATTTGTTTCTTTTTTTTAATTTTACTAATTGAAACTAAAAACATTGATTGAATACTATTATCAACATTTAAATATCAGTGCATCATAAACAAAAGCAAATTTCAAAATGAAAAACACTTGATATATTTAATTACATAAAGATGTGATGTAAATTTCAAATTAATTAAAAGATCCCAGAATTTTTTAAACAAAGAAGCAGCTTCAATGTAAATAACTTCAACTTTAAAAAGTCAGGGTGCGTAGCTTCTTTAAAAAGTGCTTAAAGGTCTTATTTTTATTCATGTTTTTTGAAAACCCTTAAAAGTGCTTTTTTTTTTAATTCAGGGTTTGTAAAAAGTACTTCATTTTCAATCTTTCAAAAACAGATTTTTTCTTGCCACGTTGATTGCCGTCATAAATTCCAAAAAAAAAAAAAGCATGATTTTCACTATTTTCTCTGCAATATTTATCAAAAACTAGTTATTTTATCATGATTATGTAAAGTTATTTAAAATGTTTTTGCATTTTGTTGACTTTATGTTTATAAATGCAAAACTTAAAACGACAGAAGAAAAAAAAAAAAAATTTTTTTTTCTTCTATCTCTCTTGCTAAAAAACAGTGCTTAAAAGGTACTTATTTTCTGTTAAAAAATCTAGCTACAAACCCTGAAAGTGCATAACTAAAATTAATAACAATTTAAATTGGTTAAAAAAAAAGTTAGAGATACAATATATTCAATAAAAAAAAATAATGAAATTCACCTAGAAACTTTGTCTAAATATTCATCATCTTCTGTCATGTGTCTCAATTCCACTTTTTTTCTTATTGCTCCTGCATGGAAAAAAATAAGATTTTCTTTAATACATTCTATCTTAGCAATTCAACTTGTATAAGTGAAATATATTTATGACACAAGTAATCCGTAATTCTGTGTGACTGTTATTCAAACAAAGCAAAAACATTTTTATCAAATCAAAAATATGTTCAAACAATATAAAATATAGAATTTTAAACTAAATATAAGAATTTTTTTTTTAAATTCTAATATTTAGGACACTGGCAGAAAGTTCTGGATATGAATGTAGATGTATGCCCCATATAAATGGGCATATTTTAATATTTAATTTCTAATTAAATATTAAAAAGGTAATATTAAAATTAATTTTCATGAAAATTTTCTATTCTGCATTTTAAAGGAATAGCCTGCACCTGAATCATGAAAAGGATACAAGCTTATGTAGAAAATTTTGTTACAATCTATAAATTTTAAAATTCTAACATAAGAGAAAAAATTATAATTTAATTCAAGATTCATTAGATTAATTTGATCTTATCTTTCACTTAATAAAGAGTTAGTTGGAAAAGAGCCTTTTATACAATATAATGCATAGAATTTACACAATACAATACATAGATACAAAATCTTATTTATACAATATAATTTAATCATAAGAAAAGAAAATTATTTCTACACAACATCTTGATATTTCATGGGAAGAAAGTGAAATAAAATATATGACTAATGGCAATTTCATTTCTCTACAGTACGTATCTATATCCAGCAAAAAATTTCATTCCTGCTCAAATCACGCTTATGTAGCAAGTAATGTTAATATAGCAACTGCTAGCAAACCTGCTAACAAAAGTTTAGCAATAAATTTTCCAAATTCAAACAGGTAGTTGTAAATATATTACGAAGATATAAATCTGTTTAATTCTATACTACAAAAATGTGGGTTCTCAATTTTTATCCGGCAGTTTTCATTCAATAAAAATAAAAATTATATGCTAACAAAATTTTATGCATGTATTTTTGGTATGTTTTAACTAACTATGTAAAACAGATTTTTAAAAAAAAAAGTTTAATTATTACAATCTTTAATTTTGCAAAAAATTAAAAGTAGGCTCTTTTTTCGTCTAAAAAAATATTTTTTCATAGTCAAACAAATAAATGGTTGAAAATAAAATAAATCTTTATTTAAATGAAATCAATGAAAATAGATTAATTGACACCTTTTGCATATTCATCATGAGGATAGATCCCACGGTTGTAAACATCCATAATATAGACTCTATCATCTCCTATGAAATCTCGCTCATGACCATTACCCTAAAAACGTAGACAGTTTTTAAAAAGTTATATTTATGAATAATTGTAGAGTGCACAAAAAAATAAACAGACCACCCTGAATAACTATTGATCTAATGATCAGATCTTAATGTTCTGGGACTCAATCATAATGGTTTGAGAAGGTAACCTCAAATATGTTTATTAGTAAAGATGATATACTTACAATCTTAGACAGGAAAACGTACTTTCTCTGAATAAATCTACCTTTTTTTGACAGATTCGTAATCCTGACCCTAAAATATATAATCTCAATCTGTAAATATAGATAATTAAAATGTGGGAAATTTTATTTTTTGCGTATTTGCCTAATCTTGAGAACTTTTCAAGCTAATTAAAAAAAATTTGCATGCAATTATATAATTTGTTTATTTAAAGAAAATTCCCCACAAAAATTATTTTTTAGTAAATATTTATTATTTTTTATTAATTCATTTAATAATAGTCAATAAAAATTTGAATTAAAAGGTAAACAATTTTTTACCTCATTTTAAGGAATTTAATTTTACATGGCAAAATACAAAATTTGAGCAAAATCAGTCGAATAAATCTTGAGAAATCAAATTTTGAAAAGTCGTATTTGAGGTCAACCACAAATCATTAAGATTGAGTCATAGATCAAAAGTTCTTCAGGGTAGTCCAACATAGTTCAAGACTTTGCCAACAAAATTTTGTACAAAATTCTTTTTTTTTAAATTACGCCAGCTATCGTCTTCTCAGACATAAGGATTGCACAAATTTCTCCATCAAAATTATCTGCCCAAGTGTCAAGAGGTTCTCTAAGGCTGAAATATTTAACATTAATTTATTTAAGGGTGTAGTGTGGCAGGCCTCCTCGTGATGCACCCTGGGTAACACTAAATCTGCTACAGCCTTCACCAATCTTTTGCTGTCTTGTACTGATTTTTGAAAACTATATGAAGGTTTTTAAAAACTGTCCTTTCAAGGGCACGGACAACCCCGGCCTTAAGGTACTTTTCTAGAATGCCGGTGGCCTTACCTTTGACAAGTTTACTAAACTTAAATATATTATTTTTCATGAAAAACCTGATGCAATTGGTATTGTTTACTACACTTAAATATATTATTTTTCATGAAAAACCTGATGCATTTGGTATTGCTGAAAGCGGTTCTTCTGATAAGCTTGAATTTTCCCAATGAAGAACTATAAATCATATTCTCTTAAACAAAATTATTCTGCAAGGGACATATTTAATGGTGATGAAACTGGCTTATTTTTTAATCTTCTTCCAGATAAGACACACACCGTTAAAGGAGAGCAATGTTATGGAGGAAAATTGTCCAAGGAAAGGTTAATCGTTCTTCGATGTTGCAGCTCTGATTTAAAAAAACTTACATCTCTCGTTATCGGTCACTCTAAAAATCCCTGTTTGCTTCAAAAATGTTAAAACTTTTTCAACCACCTACAAACAAACAAAAAAGAGTGGTTGTCTGAAGTCCTATTCATTGAGTATTTAAGAGAGCTTGACCGAAAAATGTGTTTACAAAAACGCTATACTTTCTTGTTTGTGAATCTGTATACTGCTCATAAAAAAAGTGGATTTAAAAAATCTATAGATTGAATTTATTTTCCCACCTAACTGCACAAACAAATTGCAGCCTTGTAATTTGGGTGTCATTAACTCGTTTAAGGTATCTTACAGAAAGCAGCTTTTAAAAGTGGCACAGGCAGAATTAAATTCTGGTTTTTTGACGCCTTCAAAGGTGCAACCCCTTAAAACGCTGCTTGGAGCTGATGTTATTTCAGAGAACAAGGTAGAGCCCGACAGTGGAAAGTTATTAGAATATTCGCAATGTGATAATGATGTTTTAATTTGTGAGACACAGGCCATTTCAACTGCGGATTTTATGGAACTTCCCAGTGTAAGCTATGACTTAGCTGAATCTGCAACATCTTTTCCATCCTATAATGACACTGTGATTATGTTACAGAATCTCTAAGTTGTTGTTTTTTTTTCGAGGATATGAAGGTCAAGAAAAAGAGATGGATGCAATCAATATGTTGGAAAATTTGTCACATTCATTAAAATTGAGGAATTCGAAACAAGTGAAAATATCTGACTTTTTTAAATCAAAATGATGCAAGTTTTAAATATTTTATTAAAATGTTTGAGTATATCGAATTTTTAAAATGCATTTTTTTATTTTTCAGTTTACATAGAAGATAAATATGTATTATTATGCTATTTTAAATAAGTTAAATTTTCATACCCCTGATATTGCGACTTCCCACTTTTAACAACATTTGTGACCAGTCCCATGAAGATTGTTAAATTGAGGATATTCATATTTAGTTTTTAAATTTTTCTTCACTTTTTAGTTGTCACATATGTTTTGCAACTTTCTTTTTTTTATTAGCTCATAAATACAAATAAAGTTTTTAAACAAAATATTGCATACCTGGTGAGCATCCAAGTCTACTATCAAAACTTTATATATGTGTCGATAGTGCTCAAATAGAAATTTTATACACAATGTGATATCAGCATATGCACAAAAACCACCACCTTGATCTGCAGAACAGTGATGAAATCCTCCTCCTAAATTCAGAGCCCATCCTCTCTCAAATGCTAATTTACCAGCCTACCAAAAATAAAAAAATATATACATAATTTTAACTAACTTCTTCTCAGAAATACACTTAAGTAATTCTTTGTAAAAAGTAAAGTCTTCATAGCAAGCTACCACATTTAAATTAACTTCAATTCAAGTTATAAAGTGATTTAAACTGATTCTATTTACCAAAATAGTTCCACCAGTGTGATATCGAAAAGGCTGCAGCACCCTCCTTTGCACAATGGAGTTAGGTAAAGCAGCAACAAATGGTACTTCAGTTATGCGAGCAACATTTACACTCCACTGAAAATAAATTTGTCTTATTAATTTTGCACAAAAATTTCTTCTTAAGATCCAATTAAGAGGTATCTATATAAATAAAAGGGAATGCTTTTTCCTTTTTGAACCTTGATTAATATTTTAAGTTAACTAACATATCTCATCACATGATTTGTAGCATAATATAACATAACAAGTAAAAATATGTTCTAGAAAAAATTAATTTAATCATGTTAATTAATTTAATGAAACACACTGAGAATACAGAATGAAAGAAAAAAGTTATTTATTCAGAGATGCCAACTTGCGCCAGACAGCAGATAATTATTTTCAAGTGGTAGTCTTTTAATGCATCTTTCTTGGTTTCGAAAATTCAATTTATAGGGTTTTTACCCACTACTTCTAAGTAATTCAAAGGTTTATGTGATATGCTTATTTGTTACAGTAAAGCTGTGTTGAGCTTCTTAAAAAGTTGGCAAAATTAACCAAAAATCTGCAAGTTTTAGTTTGTAGTTTTCTATTGTTTTTTTGGCATCTCTGTTTTTCTATCCCCTTTAAAAAAAGTTTATGTGAATTTAAATCAACAGTTAAATAAAAAATTTAATATTTTACTTAAGTACTAAATACATAATTTTATACATATTATTAGGTGGCTTGGGTCTCTAAATTATATTCATACTAAATATTTTTAGTTTTTGTACTCATACACTTTAAGCACATTTCTTTGCTTAACTATCAGCAGTACAAATGAATGATGTGATTATAATTATATAGACAATAGTATGAATTATTTAGGTCAAATCTAAACACATAAAAATATAGCAGTTTTTATTTGAATAATAAGATAATTAAATAATAATTACTTTGACAAATTATAAATAATCAAAAACAATTTTTCCATAGTATCAAATATAGAAAAAAAATTCTGCACTCTTATCAATCTTAAATGAATATAAAATGTTGACTTCAAAATACATTTTTCTCACAATTTAAATTATTTTATTTCTCAAATAAACCACACCTTATCACCTACATTAAATTTAAAAATAGTATAGATTTGGAAAAATATTAATGTTCACAAAAAAATCTGTTTTGCAGGTCACCAGACTAAATGACTATTTTAAATTCATAAAATTTTAACACATCCAATGAAACATTTTTTATAAATTTATGAAAAAAGTCCAAAAATTGTGATTTTGTTTGATGATGCTTAATAATATTCATTTAGATATACTTACTTTCAGTTTTCTTAAGTAATCTTCTGAGTGGACAACAAGAAGAACTTTTTTAGAAGCTTCACGAGGCTCTACAGAAGTAGTCTTACTCACAATTTCGGAATCTATTAATTTAGAAGTTTCAATTAATATATATTACAGCATAGAAAATAGAAAATTAGTTAAGAAAGAAATAAGTTTTTTTTTTTACTTCTTTTATTTAAAATCAAATTAAGCTGGTATGCATTTTAAAATAGAAATTTGTTTAAAAAAATCTATATAAATATACTTTCAGAGATAGTAAAAAATAAGTAATTTAACATTGAGATATTTTTTTTTAATATTTATTTTTTTTTACTCTAAAAAAAGGGAATTATCTTTTAAATTATCGGTTCTTGGAATCATAACTAAATAAAATGCAACACCAGTGTTCTCTTTAAGCATTTTTAGAGAGGTGGCATACCCTTTGATGCGCCCTCTTTGCCGTTTTGATAAAAATAAGCCTGTAAAAACACTGCCTCTTTATTCATATTCTATTTACAAAAAATATTTAACTGTTTTCATAATAATTAAACACTGGTAAAATTATCTGTGTTAATAGGTTCAAATCTGCTTACTATTACTAATATTTTTTTGTAAGGATTATTCTCCACTGGTTAAATTTTTGTAAGTTCCACTTTTCTGGGAGGGGGGGGGGGAGANGGGGGGGGGGGGGGGGAAGAGGAAAAGACTGGAAAAATACTAATAAATTTTTCAAGTGATTTTAAAGTTATTTTTTAAATAAATACCTTTTTTTAAGAAAAAAAAATGCATCTTTAACTGTTCATTTTTTCATAATTTTCAGTTTAAATTACACAAAAAACATTAAATTTGTTTATACTTTAATAAATTTTTTTTTAAGTTTACTTTTTTTGAAAAAAAATTTGGGCACAATATTTGTCTCTTAGTTATTTTTTATAAACTATTAATTATTCTCTTATTTTGATAAGAAGCGAGAATTACTTTCTGAAATACACACATAAAATAATATAAGAGGGTAATTTAAAATTGTTGAGAATCAAATTCAGTTATTACATAATATGAAATATTTTGATAAATTTTAACGGTGGTGAGTGCCCTTTCAAAACTCAAAGCGCCCTTTTCTGTGAGAAAGCACTCTGTCCTTTTTTATTATTAGAGAACTTTGGGAACACTATAAAGTAAAGAATTCAAAATATTAAAGCAATTAAAAATAATAATTCATCCAATGGAAAAACACACTTAGCAGCAGTGAATAGTTTAATGGCCTTAATTTTTATAAACAAACTATAGGGATTCCGCAAGGTAATTTTTTTTCTGGTGCTTTTGCTAATATTTTTTTGAAGCTAAATTCAGCGAGTTTAGTGATTTTAAAGATTTTAGATATATTGATGATTAAGTTTTATTTAATTGTGATAATTTTGATTTTATTTTTAATATTTATCCTAAAGAATTGGTTTTGAAGAAAACTAATAATTATTGCTTAAGTGTTGAATATTTAGATTTGCTATATTATTTAGATTTAGATTGGATATTTAGTCTTGCTTTCTCAATAGAAAAAGTTTTATCCTTAGTCATTTGATGATTCATAGATATCACACATTTTTAGTAAAGCAAATAAAAAATTTACAAAAATTAATTTTTTCATCACAAATTGTTTTATTGAACAGGTTTAAAATAATTTTAGAATTAATAAATATTTGATTAAATTACATTAGAAAACTTAGTATACACATGTTTAAGTGTAAATTTCTATAATTAATAGTTTACAAGTGGCAAAAAATTTTCAGTTTTATATCCTTTGTGTATCAAGTGACTTTAAATGAAAGATTATAGATTGCAATAAGAGAATTATATTAGCAATAATAAAATTAACATTTTTAATATAATCTTCAACCAACTTTTAAGCTGCATTATGGCATTTTCATATGCTGATGAGCAGTAAATTTATGGTATAGTAAATTCTTTAAAATTCGAACTCAAAGGAAAAGGAAGAAAGAGTTCGAATTAAACAAAATTGAAATTAAAAACTGATTAAAAATATAAACAAATAAAGATAAATATTGTAATGTACAATCAAATTGAATAAAACATTTACTAATAAAATAAACTTACTTTATAATGTTCTTTAAATTTTAATCATGGCCTTCAACTCATATATTTATAATAAATTTATTATATTTGTAAAGGAGACTAGTTTAAATTATTCTCCTTTGCAAAAATGCCCAATGATGATATATTGAATAATTAAATTCAAATAGACAAGTAATGCTTTTTAAATCAAATAATTCAAATCATTGACTCTATGACTGTAATTTATTAAACATTCACTAACTTAATCATACAGTGCATAATTTAATTTTAAATAAAATCAAAAATTTGATCTTGAAAAGTTACCTAGCAATATTTGGTATATTTTCTCCCATTTTGCAGAATCAAATGGATGAAGCTTTTCCAAACCCATAAAATGGATATTGTAATGAGGAGAATATATTATCGGCTGCTGTTCTCGACTTATATCAAAATACACATCCATGCTAAAAAAAATTTACAAAAAGAAACACAATAAGCAAATAAATTTTATAACTGAATTTCATTTTTTAAAAACACTTGGTTATACATATTTTTAATCATGTTAAACAAAATTGAATGCTAATTTTGTTTAGAATCATACATAATAAAATAATATTTATTTAGAAAAAGTTTACATTTATATTGTAAAAATCAAAATTTAAAATTTTTTTTAATAATTTATTTACTATCTTATGTTTTTTATTATTAAATGTTTAGATAACATTTAAGTTTTAAAATAAAAATTCATATGATAGAAACATAATAAAAAAATTAATATAATTTTAAAAAAAATTTATATATAATACCACCTTCTTATTTCAGCTTGCATTATGATTAACAGTGTAGTAATGTGAGCAAAATACGTTATTTTAAAGAATATAGCTTTAAAAAAATTAGACACTGAAAACTTTTGAATTATCCTATTTAATTCTTAAATTATAAAGTAAAAATTCGCATCTGCATGCTATTTCAGTTTACTTCATTCGAATAAGATCACGTCTTTGTACTGTTAGGCAATGAAATAGAATTTACAGCAAAATGGGGATATTCCCTGACCAGATAATAACTGAGAATATTTCCTGGTTTAGATAATAACTGGGGTTATTCCCGTTAATGTAATAAGCTGAAAACATTTCGTTAACAGATAAATTCTATGCAAAAAGCTTTTGCTCTGAATGCAATCACATATCTAACCAATGATGAAGCAAACAATAGTTATGATTGAATTATTGCTTCTGCTAAGTGTTTATGTCTAAGTATTAGTTCAGTTACAGAATGCGAATTTACCAAGAAAAAAAAATTCATAGGCCAAATTACATGCTTTAAGCATAATACTATTATACCTTATGCTTGAAAGTTTCTTACAGTAAAAGAGTTGCTCTAAAATAATAATTAATAATAAGATAGAAAGAAAGTATTATAGATTCGAATTAAGCAAAACGATGAAATATTTTTTAAAGCAACAAATTTTAAATCATATAGAATTACTATAATTATACATAATTTTTTCTTCAAGGAAAACGCAGTGCTGAAGCTCACCTTTTCAAAGGAAAACCATCATTCACCGCAAAATAAAATTTGATACTTTATTTCTTTTGATAACTTAGTTCCATTTCAATAATTCATTCAAAAAAAATGATTTCTTTTACTTTTCCATGATTAATGATAGAGAAATTTCATATAATTTATATTTTAAATGCTAGAGGAAGACGTTTATGTAAGTTTAGAAACCGACAGAAATTTTCTAAATCAAAACCATAACCAAAACTACAAACTCTTAACAGTGTTGCCATATTTTGAATCAAGTATTTTTAAAAAAATTTATTATGTATGGAACTTGGCCACCTGGGCACTTGGCCATTGTTTGCCAAGGTATGGAATAGCCGAGAAATCAAGAACATGAGCTCTTGGCAAAATTATTTTTAAGTTTTTTTCATTATTTTTTTCACTAAATGCTTTTTTTTTTTGCAATGTTTTGTGATTTAGACGGTAAAAAAATATAATATCATTCAAAATTGATGGCCCCCTTTGAGGGCCCTTCACAGTGTATCAGAATGCAGTGAAACGAACTGCTTGCGGTGTGAAGGTTCCTTTCAGTGAGGTTCGCATACAGTGTGAAGGTTCCTTTTCATTTTGTTTCTAATAAACATTCACACTCGCGTTGAGGTTAGGTACAGCGCGGCTTTGAGGAGAACTCCTCCAGACTGAAAGTCTGGGGCTGTCTGCTGCTATGGTAACAAGCGAGAGTACATTTCCATTGGGGGTGAAATGGAGGAAAGAAGGTGTCGATTGGTTTACTCACGACGACTTACGCTAAGATTAAGACAAAACTGTTCACCCCACACCTCACTTCGAAGTGACCCTTCCTCGTAACCATAGTACCCACCACGACGCGAGACAGGTGTCTGGAGGAGTTCTGAAAGCCACGCTATAGGTAGGTATTTTATTTACGCTGAGAGCTGCATAATTGGGTATTTGCATCCGTCTGGGAAACATCCCTGAGGATGATCTGCAGACGTGCCATCGCTTCGATCCTTTGCCGAGGGGACGGCTCCTCTCCTCTGCTTTTGGTAGCTCGACTACCTCTCTGGCACACTCTCTGTCCCTATGCGGGCTGATCCAAGTGGCCCCTCTGTGCAACCGCCGTAGCGAAAAATTGCAGATTGACCACAGCAAGTGTTGCTTGACGTCGGTGTTCTTCTGAGAACACAATCCATTGTTACAATCAATCCACTGTTAAGATTAACTTCATGCGTTGTGAATGAAAGGACCACCCTCTCTGCCTTTAAAAATTCGCTGATTCTAATTTAATATGCAAACAAGAATGTGATTGGTGAATTTTTCGTAAGTAAATAATACATTCTACGAATCAAATTCTTATTTGCAGCTGTGCATATCCACTTACGCGAATTTTTTCACATGCAATACAGCGGCACCTCACAGCAGCAAAGCCAGCCACAACCCAAACTGAGTCAAGGGTCGCTAATGAGCCCCTTTAATTTTAAAATCCGGAAAACACGCAATTAAACATGGAAAACACTTGATGGAACGTTTTCCAGTAGTTAGTTAATTAATCCTACATTATTTTATATAAAATTGATTAGATTTTATATTAAATTGATTTATTCTCATAAAAGTCTTTTTTTTTTTCATTTCGAAAAATTGAACATCTGCAAAATTTTCCCTATAAATATTTAATAAAAAAATGTAAATTTCAAAACACATCTCCGATTTTTAAAATCAATCTGGCTGTTGATTTTAGATTCCAAATATTGGAAAATTTATTCATGAAAAAATATTGGTGTCACATTTAGTGTTCCCCAACCAGGGCCGGATTTACGTATAAGCTAAATAAGCTGTAGCTTGGGGCCCCGAGATGACAAGGGCCCCAAGCTACCATTACGTCATCATCACAT
>NC_092213.1:46024403-46051567 GCF_043381705.1 Parasteatoda tepidariorum
TATGGAAATCTCAAGACAGAGTGACCCAATGGAATTCTAAGAAGACTCTCCCCCTATTTACAGTCCAAGAAATTTTTCTTCCTAGAAATTTATGAGCAGAAATCAGACAAAGGGGTGTTTCTGTGGATATCTGATATTTTCGAAGTTAGGAAAAAAGAGCCCCGAGGCAATATAAAGAAGCTAAAGACATTTTCCCACAGTGTAAGGTGAGAAGGCTATTTGACAACTCTGTGGGTGGTAGCTACGAAAGTGGGGATATTTTCATTAGTGAAAAGAGCTTTTTATTGCTCTTTTAGTTAGAAAAGTGAAGAGTAACAATTTTATATTTGTAAACACTGCGATTAGATTTTGAAAAGAATCCAACAGTGTAAGAAAGAAAAAAATATGTATATTATGGGCTTCAGAGGGCCTCAGCTCTGAATAAAACTTTAAAAAAAAGAAGAAAAAAGTGGGGTTTGGGGGCCCTCTTAAGTTATAAATAATAATTGAGATAGAATTAAAAAAAAAAAACAATTAATGCAATGAGATTTTAGACTTTTGGGGGCCCCATTAGAACTCGGGGCCCTGGGCCAGGGCCCACTTGGCCCATCCTTAAAAACGGCTCACTGTTGCTCTTTCACATCCTAGCCACTATACACCATCAAGAGCAGAGCTGATACTTTAAACTCGTATGACATTTATTCTCACTGATATTTAATAGACCCTTAAATAAATCCTTAAAAATATAAGTCAAAAATTTACATAAATAATGAAATTTTTTTTCTTGCACAAAAATTTAACAAATGTACTTAAAATAATTAAAAAGAAAGCAAAAATAATGAGGAAATATTTTCAATATAAACATCAATTAAATAATATCAGCTTACGAAATGGTCTTTTTATTTTTACAAACAGTATTAATATAACGGCCCTCACCAGCTCCAGGGACTGCTGACTTGGGTTCAAAATGACAAGGCTACGGAGCTGAATATTAGTAGTCGTGAACTCGAAATTGGGTCGACTGTTCAACGACGGTTATAAAATAAACTAAAATTTGGCCGGGATAGCCTGGTTGATAGGGCGTTGGACTCTTGTTCGTGCGTGAGAATGGGAGTTTGAATCCAGCCGGCAGAGGAATACCCATGTATAAAATGGTGACTGGTGCATGTTAAATCGGTCGGGGTCACAAATTCCTCCAAATTCTTATAACAAAGAAATACCCCTGGGTACTAATCTGGCAGTTCCTTTGTCTTTTGGATTGGTTTCAAAATTACAAGGCCACGGTGTTGAATATTAGAAGTCGTAACTCGAAATTGGATCGGTTGTTCAACGGCGGTTATAAAAAAAAATAAAACTAATAATCAAAATGTATTTTCTTGTTTTCTTTCTAACTCTTTGCATATTTTCTACGCCCTTTCAAAATTTCATGTCTCTAAGTCTTATAGATTTTGCAACGTAAAAAAAAAAAAAAAAAAACAATTGAGCTACACACNTAAAATATATTCAAAATGAATCTAAAAAAAAAAAAACTCTATTAAATATATAGTGGCTCAGCACGCCAAATTTTTACTCTGTGCTTAAAATGTGTTTCTTTTGTAACTTTTTTCCCTCGTTCCAAAAATATGTGCAATAAAAGAAAAGTTCTACATAATAGTCTCGTCACAATTAATATATTTAACAATAAAGTGATATTATCAAATTTTTTAATAATATAATGTTAATACTCAACAATAAAAAATAATGACAGTTTACTTTAGGTGTATAGAAATGGATTTGAACTCATAAGGGCCCCATCATTTTCAGCAGCTTAGGGCCCCACCGAGCTTAAATCCGGCCCTGTCCCCAACTACATAAACTTTCTTGAAGATAGTTTTAAGATAGTTTTTTCCACAATAAGGATAGAAAGGTATAAATTTATGGAAAGAATTTTTCATGTCAGTCGGATAACAAGATAAATCCACATTAACGAATGAGAGCTCAACTCCCCCTAGTATTTGCCATACAAGCAATGACTAAATTTTACATTGAAGGTCAGTTCTAACATTTATTGAAGCAGATATGTTGTCTACATTCAGAAATGCATTACTGCTTTCTTTTCCAAGATTTTTTTTTCAGCAAATGGTCACAAAGAAAATCCTTGAAAACAAACCATATAGGTTACGAAAGTTTATATACAAATGCATATTTACAAGGTGTAGCTCATCTCCTGTTTAAATTGGACAGAAAAAATATATGGTAAAAGTAAAAAAAAGATGGTAAAAATCAAAAAAAGTCACGTTTGTTATTAGCCAGTTAATCCATCATGTTTATATAAAACTTGAAGGATACAATGTTACGCATCATTAACTATTTCCTGGAGGTCAGCAGCAGCAATATTATCTAAGGTCAATGATGGCAGCCTTCAAATCTGCCAAACTGAAACTGACTGTTTTTGACTTACACAGCCCAACTGATTATAACCCTTAAGTTTTCTTGGGGATTGAGATCAAGGGAAAGAGTAGGTTTCTATTATTTTTCTTGTAATCGGTGACCTTGATGTGGTCAGGGTGAAAAGTCAGGTTAAAATCCCCTTTTCTTCTTATGCCATGAAAATAGAACACTTAGTTAAATTTGCTTTTCTTCTCCCCATGCAACCTGAATAACTTACAAAATTGTCTGCTACTTCATTCCTTAACAACGTAAAATGTTTTGCAGAAGAAAAAATTAATAAATGGAACAGTGCACGAGAGAAAAAGAGGAAATCTTTTCCAATAAAATGCAAGGTGGAGGGTCATTAATTTTGTAGGAAAGGCTTCAACTACAAGCATGAATATCGTAATTTCTGAAAGGCCTCAAGTATTAGCAAACAGTCATCAAAATTCCTATTTTTTGAAATCTGAAAAAAAATTTGCTTTATATTTAGCTTTAAATTACTATTCAAAATATTTAAATATCAAATAATTAAAAAATTAATTTTGCCTTACACTGCTTAAAACAAAAAAGTTTATTATTATAATGCTTTAATTGAAACATATTTCATGAAAACGTAAAAACTAAGTGATACATTTACATAAAAGTCTTATGTCAAAAGTGATATTACATAAATAGCTCCACTTAAATTATTTTATGTGGTTACATTTACATAAAAGTATTCGCCGTGCAGAGAGTTGTAGATTTAATTTTTTAAATCAATGCAGAAAAAAGACACTGGTTAACTAATTAAATCTTCATAGTAGAATGTTTTATAACCTTAATAATTTGATGAATCTTCTAATTAAGACACATTTTTTAAAAATATTTATGCATTGACTTCTGTTGCAGCATACAATTAGTAAATTTTAAATTTCAATAATTAACAGATTTTAACATTTTACAAGGATTTACATTAATTTTATTTTTTATGAAATTCATCATATGTGCTGGCTTTTTCTATCAATTCAGGATCTGCCCTGAATTAATTAATGGTGTAAGAACATATAATCCAAGTAAAATCCCCACTTACTCAAAAGTACAGCATAGAAAAATAATATGTTTGATATTAAAATAAAAAAAACTCATACTATAATCATGTTTCTTATTTCAAATATGATACCTAGAACATTTAAAAAAATTACCCAGTTGATCTAAACTATAACACTTAAATCACACAAGTATTTAATCCACAATTATTTTATTAACATAAAATACTAGATCACTACAATATCATTGATATTTCAACAAAAATACAACATTTCTTAAAACGAATTGCTGTACATAATTCAGTTTTCCAATAGGTAAAAACTAGTTTTATGATTTTGAAAGCTATAATCCAGAAGATAAAATGCAAACACAGCATATATATCCAAAATTGTAATTAATAAAACTGAAAATAAAATTTTTAATTTTTCAAACTTCTTTCAGACTTTACTCACATTTTTTTATTTTATTTGATAACAATGAAATTAAAAGTTTATCACGTACCATAAAATTACAAAAACATAAATTTAATACCAAAGAAATGAATAGATATAAACTAAATCTGCTCTTCCTTTTCTTTACACAAGAGGTATTATTAAATAATAATAGAAAACAAGATGCATAATTATAAAACAAAGACAATTTAATAATGCAAAAACAAGCCAATAACTAGTTTACTACAAAATATCTTTCATTGTAGCCTAAAGTAAATAGGTAAACAAATAAGCCTAAACACACTTTTAAGAAACATTTGTTCAGGTATTTCAGAATAAAAATTAATTGAAAATTGAAATAATCACAAGGAAAAAAAATTTATTTTTTTTTTAAATATTTAAATATAGAGTAGAGGAATGAAATCCAAAGGAAGTAAGAATACTTTTATTTCGAAAAATTTATAATTTATGATTTGTACTTCTTTATAGTAAGATAAAAATTTTACATTAAGGAAAAAAAGATGGCTTTTCTAACAAGTTTATATCAATTAATTAGTCAACATTTAATTTACAATTCCATAATTGAAATCAGTTTTAGATAATCGAAAAGCATTTAAAATTCATTTATACTATGCATGTTATTCAGTTGTACTATTATAATTACAATAACAATTACTACTTATGGCTTTCGTAAGCAAAAACTAAATTTGTAATGAGTTGTATATATTTATATATACATACACATAGTGTTATCCATTACTAAAGTCAAAAATTTTTTCTCCAATTATTAAGATTTTAATTTGTTCCTTTATTTGCTAATTATGATACAAGGGCATGAAAACATTACAATTTTATAATACAAAATTCTCTGTCTATTAATCATTGACTTAAAAAAAAATTCTGTAAGAACTTTAAAAAATGCGATTACTGCAGCAAATTCGTTATTTAATATTAAGAGATATTTTAATTTAATCTTTCAAGAAAAACCATTTCTTTTCTTTTTTTTTACTTTCTTATCAAATAAATAGTCAGTATTAAATAATTAGAATAAATAATATTAACTAAAGGTGGGACTTCAAATCCTGAATCAAAACTTTAAGGAAAATAAAATAATTATAGTTTAAAAAATTAGTCAGTGTACTTAGCTTAAGAAGAAGTTAAAAATGTTAACTTTTTTAACAAAGTTATTTCTAATTTTAGTTTAGGCTTTCAAAAACTGATTGATAAAATCTAAAACTTCTGAGGATTCTCATATACATTTATTTAACTTATAGTTACTGCACATGTTTCAATAAAGCTAACTTTAAATGCATTTTTCTAAGAGAGAAACGGATAGATTAGGATATGCCATGCTTCTTCAGTCATCCTCGAATACATAATTATGTTAATAGTCTTTTAGTTAAACATGCAATGATAATTTACGAGGAATGAATTTCAGCAAACAGCAAAAAAAAAAAAGAGAAAAAAAAGATTATTGAGACTTATTTCGATTTATTGAAACTTATTTCGATTATTATTTTTCAATGATTTATGGAAACTTTTACTTATTTTATGACTAAAAATTTAACAAAATTGATCAACATTGAAAAGGTATGAATAAATGGAGGATCATATGTGAGGTAACGAATTGCAAAATATAAAAAGAATTAGCTCATATTGATATTTTTGATCAATGGGAATTTTTAAATACCAAGGGAAAAAAAGAAAGAAATATCACATAAAAATAAAAAATGACAAAATTTAAATGTTATCTTTTTGAAGAAACAAAACATAAACAGCAATCATAGAAACAATTTAAAAAGTCAACAAAAAATATTTTATCACACAAAATTTCAAAAAAAAAAAAATAATAATAATAATAAATAAAATAAAATGGAAGAGCATGTGTAGTTAAAACTAAAATAATTTTTGAATTGCATAAAAATGATAAAACATTTAAGAATATATGTAGAATAAATGACTTAGCTGCTTCTACTCTAAAAGCGATTTACATACATGGGTATAAAAGGCAGTGAAATGTACATATGGAATACAATGCTTTAAAAATACTATAAAACTATTCATTTAGAACAATGAATCTAGGTTCATATTATTTACACACATGGAATTAAATGTATGAACGTCCACAAGCTCAATTTATTGCACAACTACAGCTAAAAATGATTTTTAGTCTACTAAAAGATTAAAGCCTTGCATATTTATGAACCAACTGGAAGAAATGGGGAAGAAAAAGAATTATTTTGACTAGCACCAACACCTCTAAAGACCTCTTTTTATTTAAATTCTAAAATCATTATAATTCAAAAACATTTGGCCAGCCATTACAAATATAGAAGTCAGCATTATGAATATTTTGTGTAACCTCTACATATCATCACGTGAGATCACAGCATTGGTAGTTTAAAAATAGTTAGCAAGATATCACACACAAATTTGACACTTTCTTTTCACAACCTGCTTACAATACATGAATAAAACCTCCAATGGCTAATTTCATAGCATTGGACATTGTTCAATTGTTTACTTAAAATCTGTTGATGGTAATCGTTCATATTTAAATAGATAATTTTTCTAAAAAAATGTCATATGTCTAACTTATATTTTAAAAACAATTACATAAAAAAAAAATTTTTTTTTTAATGATAAAGACATTACAAAATTTTTCTACAATACTAAATACCCTTTAAAAAAGATAGACAAAAAAAAATTTACAAGCAAAATTATGCGAAAAAATAGAATTAAATTTAAAAAATGAAATATAATATACACATATATTATATTTCTTAACATAATATTTCAAAATACAATTAAATCATTTTAGAAATTAGTATCAATCATTATAAAATGCAGTAAACTATGCAAATTTTATAACACATCTGAATAAAAGGAAAAATTAATAATAGAAATTTCTAGAATTTTGCTGATAGTAAGCTGTACTTCGGATGTAAATAAAACATCTACAAAAAAAAATTTCTACTAAAATAAAATTATTTTTTCCCAAAAATAAATAAATAATAAAACATTTTTAATTCAAAGATATTGTACATTATCATTATTATAATTTAATTGAATACCATAATTTATTATAACATAATGCAGTAGGATAATAGGACTTTACATAATTATTAATGCATGAACCAATAAATTTTTGTAATAACATTTTCATAAAGGAATTCTCAGGTCTTATATAAATAATTAGGATTAATTTTATGTGATTAGAATGAGCTAAGTTATAAATTTTTATAAACAAATTAACAAAGATATATTATAAAAAAAACTCAATAATAGACAGAAAAGCAAACGTAATAGACCTACCTAATTCTCACTTTATATAAAATACATATAAATAACATTTGTAAAAGATTACAAGTAGAATATTGTTCTCCCCTAAATAAACAATAAAAAAAATTGTAAAAACAACAGCAATGCACAGATATTCTGGTCCACCAATGAAAATTTTCAACATCACTGTCTCTTGTCACATTTGATATTGCTTCATTCTGAATATTAAACACACTAAGAATCTAATTTTGCGAGTTCACTTGTGTATATTCCAATGCTCTCCATGTCATGTAAAACAAAAAATATTTGTTTTAAAGAACTAGACATTATATTTACAAAATAATTAGATATTGATTTGAGGATGATTTGGGCAGCTTGTTGTTTCGGAAAGCTTGAGCTGAAAATGAAAGAGTTTAAAATTCATTATAATTGAATGAGAAAAATTACTAAGATATATAGTGATACAAGTTAATTTGGCAACCTTCATAGGCACATTGTGAAAGAAATGTTCAGCGTGGGGGGGAGCATATGATTCAAATATATATAAAAAATAATTTCTGTGTTTAGTGTAGTTAATAAACAAAATATTGTCAATAATTAAAACCCTTCATTAAATATAACAGATACTGTAATTTATTCAAAGCATTTTGTAAGCAATAGCAAGTCTCAAATTTAATGTTTCAAAAATTATGAAAGCCACAGGAAAATTTCTCTTTTTTAATCACTTACAGATAGTATATTCCACTTGCAAAGAATTTTTATATAAGTGAAAAATTAAACTTTATAACACCAATTACGATCATAAACTATCAACAATAATTAAAAATTGTTTCTTTGAAGTTATAGTGTCTAAATTGCAACAATTTAAAAACACTCATTAAATAGTTAAGACATAATTTACATCAAAATAATAGCCACAGAATTTTGGTAATTTATACATAAGCTATCTAACTTTTTGATTTTTGAAAATCAACTTTTTTGGGAGGTTGGGTTAAAAGAATGGATTAATTTAAAGAAATTTCGTAAGTTTAGAAGTCTTTGGATTGGGCTGTACCTCCTTGACGCTTCGACCATGATCCCTTTTGTAAAATGATCTATTGACTATCATTATAACTAAATCAAAGAAAACTACAAAGGTTACAACTTACACAAGTTTCAGTGTATAAGCTAAACCAACAAAGCAAAAAAAATAAAGTGATATAGAAATTTTATTCTTTCTTACAAAAAGTTTGTTACATCAATAAAAATTTTATGTCAAATTAATTGCTAGAAAAAAGGCACACATCTAAATCCTTTTTTTTTTTTAAAAAAAAAAGGTCTAGGGTCTATGCAGTTTGAGTTCAAAAAAAATTTCATAGACAGCAATGATTAATATAAATTTAAATTGCTTGCATTCTTATAGTTCCGAAAAATTTCAGAACAACATTACAAGCAAAATGTTTTTAGGATATCCTAATTTAATAATTTTTTTTCAACCCTCAAACTATTAGGCATAAAATGTCTCATTAGTGTTACACATAAACTTCAGATTTAGTTGCATAACTAACTATATATAATTTAATTATAAGCATCANTTTTTTAAAAAAAAAAAAGGTCTAGGGTGTATGCAGTTTGAGTTCAAAAAAAATTCCATAGACAGCAATGATTAATATAAATTTAAATTGCTTGCATTCCTATAGTTCCAAAAAATTTCAGAACATCATTACAAGCACAATGTTTTCAGGATATCCTAATTTAATAATTTTTTTCAACCCTCAAACTATTAGGCATAAAATGTCTCATTAGTGTTACACATAAACTAAAGATTTAGTTGCATAACTAACTATATATCATTTAATTATAAGCATCAATAGTTCAAAATATAACTTCATTCAGAATATGCCATTCTAATAAATACAAATCCTCATAATTTATTTGGGAAATATAACTTCTTAAAGTAAATTACAGTTAAAATTAGAATAATTAATATACATAATCACTGTGGAGACAGGTACTAAAATAGTAGGTTATATAATTTCAATGTAATAATTTTTTTAAAAATGGCACTAATAACGAAATTACCAATAATTTGCTAATCTCAGAATTTGAAGAAAAATAATAGGGATTTCTGTCAAAAATTAGTTGCATAATTATTTTAGATTTAATAATAGAAAATACAAAAACTCTTAACTGCTGATTACTGGTAATTTTAAATTAAAAAATAAAATGAAAGCTTACTATTTAGGAATTAAGGTAGGTGAACTCTCCTAATAAATTAAAATTCCTTTTGACTTTAAATTCATAATATATGTTTGGTAAGTTTTTATCTGACTTTTATGATAGTTATTATACAAAATAGAGTAAAAATAAAATTATAAACTCTTAGTAAACATACCTGCCAGTACTAACTGAAGGTATCGCAATAGATTTCAAATTCTTTTCATCAGCCAAGGACAAAATGTTTTTTATAGCTTTCTCCAATTGTTCAGTAGAATTTGAAGAACCATAAGGTGGTATATTACAATGAATGACATATTTGGCAAGGAAGTTATGACCTGGACAAATCACAGCTGAAAAAAAGTTAAAATGCCATTTATAAGAAAATAAACTGAATTAAGTAGTTTTAAATATTCTCTAAAGATCAATTTATAAAATTAATAGCTATGCAAAAAAATAATGAGATAAATAAATAAATAATAACATTCATCTATTATTGTCTTGATATACATTTGTAGTTTTTATCAAATTTTTAAAAAAATATCACTAAAAAGTCTAACACTTAAGTAGATAAAAGGCATTCTAAGTGTTATCAAAATTTTCAAAAGCTTATCACAAAGTACTATAAAATATAAGCATCAATTGAAGATGAATTTTCACATACTCTTTCACTTAACATGAAAAGTAGATAGCACTATAAAAAGTTACTCTATTAGAGAAAATTGTGAATAGGAAATGAATACAACCACACTAACTGATTTGCTACTTTAACAAATTTGTAGTAAAATTTTCTTAACAAGCACAGTATTTCCATTGGAAAAATTGGTATTCTGTATTTCGTACAGGAAAGAAATTAAATTCTACCTTAATTTGGTTTGGGGGTCACAATTAAAAATTTCATAAAAATAATAGGTATTTATACTCTTTATAAAAATTTAGATTCCTCAGAAAAAGTAAAAAGATAATTGACTTTTCACTAATGAACTTTTTGTTTTAACCTAGTCTTCCAAAGAAGCTACATTATTTTCTTACTAAGAGGAATTCACTAATATTTCAAGAAAATAAACCAGGAAAAAAATTATACATTTATATTGGGAAGGAAAAGTCATTAGACACCATATTATAAATCAGAATTTAAGATTTTCAAAGTACATTAAAATATTTTATATAATTAAGATTACTAAAAACATAAAAATTTAAAATGTAACGTTAAATAAATAAAAATATGTGGGAAAAGATAGCAGCAAACAGGGCAAAATGAAGTGTATCAAATCTAAATAAAATACAACAAAAGTGATACAAAACTAAAAGCATAACACAAAAAGCACAGATTTTTGGTATAAAAATATTTATCAAGTCATATATTTTATATTTAAAATATTAAACAGGTTTTTATTCTTAATATTTACCAAGCATTATAATTTCAATAATAACTTAATTTGTTTTAAAGGTGCATTAATAAAAGGTCATTACCTCCTCCAATATCAAGTGGTCCATTAGAAGATATAATATCCTTGACTTCCTGTTGAAATTCTTTACCTCCTGTTTTTTCTAATGCTAAACCTAAGACAGGAATAAAAATTCATGTAGAAAATTTTTATTATAGTTTTTAAAAATTAGAGAGACTTACTAAAATTTAAATCCTTTAAATATTACAAAATTTTATTAATATCATCATAGTAACTTCTTGTAATAGATTACTTCGCAACGAAAAGTGTGATGAATCCAAAATATAATATTTTGATGCTTTGTAATGACTATAACAAAATTATTCAAGTAAATGATAACATTTACCGTTGAATCTTTTTTAGTAATACTTGCTTTATCTTCCCCTTAACAAAGTATTATTATAAATAATTTAATCATTATTATGAATTAGTACATATCAAAAATATATAATGTGTCTTATCTTTTTAAAAGAACACTTGATTTCGATCTTTTAAGTACAATTGATGGACAAATTTGGTTTTAATGATTTGTTGAATAACTACTGAATCACTAATAGCATTTTTTTTTCTTAATAAAAAAATATTCATTTCTTATGTGCAATATTTTTAAATTGGAGATTTATATTATGTTAAATAAAAATCTACTTTTAGAAAAAAAGGACTTGGAAATTTACATTTCTTGCATTTAGTTTTGGAAGTCTAGTGGTGTCACTAATAAGGGGGTTTACACAGTTAGTAAACTATTACATAGAAGAACTATTTTTGAACAACCTATTTTACTTTATTCTTTTTATTAGCAATAAGAAGTTGTTTTTCAAAAAAGGTTGAATCTTTGCGTTAAGTTTCTTTAATTCAAATTTAACCATTATAGTATAGGGCCAATGACCTGTACCAAGGTAAATTTTGATTATGAAAAATCTAAAAAAGTAAATTTTAAAAAACTATGATGATAATTTTTTTCTGGGTAAAATTAAACATTTCTTAAACTTAGGATTGATAATTTTTGTTGTGCATACATCACAATTCAAATCCTGTTTTTAGAAGATAATTTTGTAGCTTTTTTTAAATTTCATTTTCTACAAAACAGGCACTAATTTATGCTTAGAAGTGCACATAGAAAATATTACATCCATATAATCTCTGTAATACTACTTCCCACCTCTATTTCATTAGAGTAGGGGAAAAAAAAAAGGTGAGTAGAGAGCAATGATCTCTCTTTTTTCAGCTCCTTCAGAGAATATGAAGATAATCATATGGATTTCTGTTAAAATTAATTATTTTGGGAGAAAACTGGAAAAAAAAGGCTTGGACCTTAATTGTCAAAATTAATTTTTACAATTTAGTTAATCAGCAAATGGATGAAAAACACTCTATATTTAAAAAGCAGAAAATGGCAACTATGAAGCGTTCCATAATCAACAAAAAAATTATGTTAAAATATAAATAAAAAAAGCTTTGAAATCTGACATTACAAAAGCCTTCTTTTCTGTCGCATTTGTACAGTTGCTTACATAATGCCAAACTTCAAATTATTTTTTTAAAAATTTAATTTTTTTTATATCAACAATAAGATACCTAAAATACAATAGAGTCTTACTTTTCCAGTTAACAATGAGCCCAATTGTCCAATTAACTGGTTCATGCAATAACCATGCTTATGATTTGTCAGATTTGGTATATTAGGCAATTATGCTTTATAGATTACTATCAAATTTTTGATGATTAATTTATCAAACATTATTATTAGTATTAGGATTATCAAACTAATTGTACAAATTGCACACAATAAGAAAAGACACATGTAAAAGTTACAAAAGATGCTCAAAAATATATTTGTATACTAAGCTTTTAAGATAGGTAGAATCAGAATGATACTTCCTATCTAAAATTTTACAAAAATTTTCAATGTGTTGCATAATTTTGACACAACTTAATGCGTTGCATAATTTGACTCAAATGAATTTCTTTAATGAGATATACTTATTTCACACACTACTAAAAGAAACAAATACAAAAAAAAGGAATATAGGCTTATTTCATACCTATGTCACTACTCATATGCAAGGAAGCATTTGTGGGATGAAGAAGAGCGTCAGAAGTAACATGAATTATATCACCCTGAATGACAATAAGCTGAAGAAAAGAGATGAACAATAAATATTTATACAACAAACACCATTTATTCGGTAATAAAAATGGATTACATAAAGCAAACTAATTTCTATGATTTACTATACATATAGGACTCTAGCTAAAATAAAATTTCATAAAGCTTTAACATCAAATGCAATTTTTTTCTGCTGTTTCTTATCACCAACTAATTTGTGCAGATTGTGTAGGTGTTAGGGAAGAAAACCCTCAAATTAACTTAAAGTTACTAAAATAAGTAAAAATATATTTGTTCTTACTTTTTGACCAAGGAAGAGCTTTTTCTCTGACAAAACTGTAATAGCACCACTCACATTGCTGAGAGAGTTTGGAAGATCTTTACCACCCTGGAGAATGAAATACCAATGTTTTGTTTACTCATAAACAATTTTTTAAAATTATCCAAAATTCTCACAAATATATGCAAAACATTACTTAAATATATCTTTAATTAAAAAAATCTTGGCCATAGCAAGGTTATATGTACTAGAAATGTGCCTGCCACTTTTATAATTGTGAAAATAATTATTAAAATTAATTTTAAAGAAATAGGAAGTAGAATGAAACAATGCAAAATATATCTACCAAATAATATCTCTTAGCGTCGCTAGAAGATGTTAGTGATTTCATTGTCAACGGTGAAAGAGCAATGAGCTGTGATAAAATTTCGTTTGGCAAAAAAAAGGTGGAAAAATCCATTTGAAAATGTTGGGAAACAGAGCATTGCAAGTGCCAATGTGAGAATATGTTGTAAAATGTTTCAAAATGAGCTTGGATGATGAAGTCTAATTTGGGAGAACAGTGCCTTCTTCAACCTGTTTAATTGTAAATGAAATTGGCAGCATCATAAAGGAGAACCAGCATCTACCTGTTTCTTATTGCCATTAATTGTTTTTCCATACTTTCTTTACTTTTATATGATATGCATTACTTATTATTATAGTCTTGTTTATAGAAAAAATAGATCATTGCCCTTTAATTAGTTATTACGAGACTTTACAACAAAAGTTTGCAGTTTTAAGTTTTCCCAAAAATTTTGAAATATTTCAAATTAACTATACAACTTATATCAAAACATACTTGTCATTGATTTAATATGCCCGTAACTTAACAGAGTAGGAAAAATTTACCTTTCCTTTGCCTTTTCCTCTTGTGGAAGCAGTAACGGTTGTTTTTCTGGTAGCAATCTTTTTTGGAGCATAAACGGGTTTAGACTTTTTAGGTGCAACAACTGATGCAGATGATGGAGATGCAGGACCAGAACGAGGAGATGGCATGCTTGCAAATCTGTTTTTCCTCTTAGCTAACAATTCTGGTTCTATGCGGGGTAGAACTCCTCCCGAAGCAATAGTAACATTCTTTAGTAACTATGATAAATAAATAAATAAGTAAATTGATTAAGATTAATAATAAATTGTAATTTCTTCTCTTTAAAAAAAAACTATGGATACACATTTATTGATAAAAATTAAAAGAGCTTGTGCATTATCCAAGTCTATGATAAGGCTGAGGGATGAATGTAGGAAAGTCATCACTTTGGCAGCATGGCATTAGCAATGGCAGATATACATGCCTTGCTGTCTAATCATTGTAGGTGGTTTAAGTAATTATTATATTATAATTATTATACATTTTATAGACTGCATCAAAATGATTTTCATATCAGAATGCTTTTTAAATGTTTCTCAAAAAATGTGCAAAATTTCATATTATTATGAAAGGGAGGAACACACATTATTAAAAATTTCTAAACCTGCTGCATGAACATAATTTTTTTTTAAATATACAGATATAATTTGAAAAACAAGCAAAATTACATTATTATTACATCAGGGTAATAACATCACTGTTTCTTTTATTTCTATCAATAGTTACTTTTTAATTAACTATTGAGTTAAACATAATGATCCAAATAACAAAAATATTATTTTATCTTCTTTCAAGCGTAGGTGTTAGGGAATGAAATCCCACACTGTTTTTTACAGTGCAGAGTTTCAGAATTGAAATTTACAAACGGAATTTCATTCAAGCAACTTAAAATCAATTTTAATAAGCTACATGTACAACTGAAAACAGAGAAAAGTATAAGACACAAAGAGTTTGTACACAATATGAAATTTAATATTTTGTAAAAACAATACCAAAAAAATTATGAAGATTATGGTCCTAAAAATGTACTTCTAATTTTTTCTTCCTTGCTAAAAAAGGATGCAAAAAACATAACGAATCCAATGAGTCATCTCCTTAACTGTTCTTGTTGATTATAGTGTCAATTTCCTTTTTCGTCATATTTCCTTGTGCGCAATTCTGAGGAAACAGTGCATTTTGTATGGCTAACTTCAGTTCATCTTTTAATCATATTTCTGGCCCATCATCCTCAATCTCTTTGTTTTCTTTATTGTTGATTATTGTGCTTTCTTTGTAGTTTCCTTCCTTTAATATGTTGACAAAATCTTTTTATTTTTCTTGACCCTATTTGCAGATAGAGGTTTTCAATATTCTGTTTGACTTTATCGTGTTTCAGAAATTCTAAAACAAATTTGAAGCCCATTCTCTAGTCATCGAGTTGTTGGTGATTACGCAGATACTGAAAACACTGTTATATCCATTCTTTTCAGTTAAATATGAGGTTCTAATGCAAATTTCAAACATTCTCTCAAGTGTGTCTTCTGACAATTAATTTCTTTTTTAACTGGAACTTCATTATCACACAGTCTCTCCTAAAGATTTTCTTAAACACAAAGTCTATGGGAAAAAATCTGTGCCTCCTAAAAGTGGTCGTAAATAGAGGTGGTCCTTCCTGGATGCTTCACTGTAGTATATAAAAAAAATTTTAAGCAAAAGACTGTATGCTAAAGTAATATCTGTAAGCAAGGGTATCTGAATTTCCATTGTAATAGTAATAATGAAAAAAAGTTTCCTTCATATTTCTGCATTTTTATGCTTTATTTATTTCAGTACTTACTATATTCAGTACTTACTATTTTCAATAGTTTATTTTACCAATTTTTTTCTTATTTATTATGTGTCGAGAGTTGGTAAGTGACCAAAAAATATCTATTTTCTGCTCGCCATGTTATGAATTTACAGATTAATAAAATTTTCATAACAATATTTTAAGAGGTATAACACTGGTTTTTTTTAAACAACTAACATGTAAAATTTATATAGTAAAAAAAATACCAAATGTAATTCCTCATCATTAGCAATGGCAAGTAGAATATGACGGGGAGTAACTCTGCCTTTCTTGTTATCTCTAGCAGCATTTCCTGCCAGCTCTAAAATCTCAGCTAAAATAGAAATCTATATTATTATGAAGTTTTAAATGTAATCAATAATAAAAAAAAACAATACAAACCAAAATCACTAGTAAGTTATTAACAAGACTAAAAAAAAATTAGGTTAAAAGAGAAAAATTAATGCATTGGTGCATTGTGAAAAATTGAATTGTGTTTAAATCAGAGTTGACGAAGTTTTGAAGGTTTCACCACAATATAAAGTGCTATCCGTAAAACTTCTTTGATAGATATACTTGTCAGAAACTTAAAATATTACACACATGTTTAAACATTATTATTGACAACCTAAAATTATGCTGCCAGGAATGTTTAAGAAAAAATGTTGTAAAAAACAAAATCTATGTCAAAAGAACCAGAAAAGTTTCAATTTTAAAAATTTAGTAAAAAATAAGTCGGGGTTTGGCTGGAGTGGTTCCGAGCTTTACACTTCGATTTAGTCCATTTCTGAGGATTAATTTTCTAATCTCTCAGAGGCCATTGTGCCGGAAATCACCAAAACTTGATGTCTCATTGACAACTCTGGCACAGGTGCTGAGGGGAAATCTCCGAATCTTGATTTGTGGCAGAATAATTGCCAATTCTTGGCAACTTTTGGACAGCAGCCAGTAAGAAACTAATAAAAAACTTCACAAAAAGGGACTAACTCGAAATGTATAGCCACCCCCAGGCAAGCATCTACATCTTTTGAAAAAGAAAAAATTGCAAATTTAAAATCTATTTGGCATCTTGGCGATTGTAGTTGGTGCTACGGATCAAGATACGGAAATATCCCCACTGCTGGTATTAAAATTTTTGTCTTACATAATTAAACACACAATTAATGTATTTATTTGAAAAAGACTCAAAATTAGAAGAAAAAAAAATATTTTTTTCAAAAATTTGTTTACATATATCGTTACTTAAGACAAAGGTATGTATCTTAATAATTTATAAAGCTCTAAGTTTTAGAACTTATTCAATGTACTAAAGTATAAAGTTTTACCTAATGAAGAAAATATTCAATATGCAACTTCGATACTCAATAACTTTATTTAATATATTAACTGGGCACTGTGAAATAATTAAAATCCCTTGATGGATTTTTATCAGAATCAGATGAAATTTCATCAGAACTGATAGAGAAATGTAGCACAAGTTTAAAAAATTAAAATTGGCATAATTTTAAGCTGAACTTGTCAGTAAAAAATAATTAAAACAAACTAGTACATTAATTTGATGAATTACAATCCCTTACCTGTGAGATACTCAATTACGGCTGCCATATAAACCGGCGCTCCTGCGCCAATTCGTTGATGATGAGTCCCATTTCGTAAATAACGATGAAATCTACCTACAGGAAACAAAACCCCAGCTTTCGTGGATCTTGAAGTAGCCTTGCTTCGTTTTTTCCCTCCACGACCAGACATTTTTTAAATCCAAATTAATTATAAACTACCTAGCGATCTAGCAAATCATTAAACCGAAAATATATAACAAACAGAAACAGACAGACTCTTTAAATTGCATCACAGTTAGAGTTACATTTATGAGTCCCATCATATTGTTAACTAAATGAGCTAATAACTTTTTTAAATGAATTTTATACTGTGTTAAAGTATGTTTCATGTAAATACTAATTATTATAAGCATTAAATTACTTAAACCAAATGTCCTAAAATTTAAAATAACACATTGATATAACTGTAATCACTCGTAACTGTAATCTTTTTACTCGGTGGAGAAAGTAAATAAACAAACATTGTGGAATTCGTTGATATTTTTTAATATATCTATTTTATAATGCCTTATTTATTAGGTACCAATGCTATTCGTAGAACCATACGATATCTTGAACAAGGAAAATTAATATTTAGGCAAAATGTAAAAGTTATGACTGTCAGCTATAATGATAAAGGTGATTATCATCAAGGTGCAAGGTAACTATTGCAATTGAAATTTTATTCTTAATATTTTTCTCATCAAGAAATTGAGTGTTTTTTGTTAATATTTGTGTTTAGTTCGTGCTCTTGTTAATAGATTGATAGATTTGTAATCCGTTTTTCAATGTCTCCAAGTTGTCTGAAATTAAATGAAATATCTGATTAAGCTTTGATTAATGAAATAACAATATTTAAAGATGTAGTGGCATAAAGGTAAATAAACGCTTCAAAGATTTGAATTACGCACTGTAATATAAAACAATAATTTTAACAATAATCATGAGGATAAACGGGTGCAAGTCGATGGCTTTATTTTGATTTCTTTTTTTCACCTGTATATTCTATTCTGTTAGAATTGCTATATTTGCTACTGTTGAATGACAGCTAAACTAAAACGTGTTAATATAATCTACATTGTAGGTGGCGGTACAGCTACAAAGTTTTTAAGTTATATTGCTACTGAAAAATATGTATTGAAAATTCATTAGCAAAACAATCTCCCAGTCTTGGACAGTGGCCCTTAAGAAACTATAAAAAAAACATCAGAGAAAGGGACCAACTGGAAGGGTATAACTCGTAGCCAAACCCAAGCAAATATCTACATGTTTTAAAAGAAAAAAAATAATAAATTCCCGTAAAAAATCACTTTGAGGCCTTATCAATTGTTGTAGGCGTGGTAGATCACAATACCGAAATATCTCCATTTTATTTTCCTGTCTGTATGTACCTATAGTTAGACTAAGCGTGGACGGGAGATGCGTACTTTGGAACTTGTAATTTCGTCAAGATTTCCTGGTTCATTTTTTGTTGGCTCTGAAGTAAATTTCTTCTGAAAATCCTCAGTGTTGGTATCTAACAATGTAAGGGTTTTAGTCTGCAATTAGAAAATTTTTCAACTTTTTCCATCCATATCTAGCTCAAGATATTTATTGTGGAGCTGTTTAACTTGGTACTGTCTTTGATAAACAAGTTAGGGAGCAATTTCTTAACTGTGATAAAATTAATACTGGTTTCTCTCCACTAGTACTAGTTAGCATTGATTTGATCTCTCTCAATCCTGTCTATAGATTTTGTGCGAATTCTATAAGTTTTACAAAACTGATACAAATTCTGGGATAGAATTGAGGAATTCATCATGCAAGCAAATTGAAGAACCATAAACTAGTTCTGCTGGTGAAGAACCCAGATCATCCTTTACAGCTGTTCTCACTCCTAATAGTTCTAAAGGAAAAACTTTGACCCTCAACTTGTTCAACAATTTTTGGTTATTCTTTAGAATCTGTTGTTGTCTCTCAATTAAATCATTGGACGATATGCCATGTTTGTATTGGTATTAAAACCTAGATACTTGTTTTGGGACAATGGAAAAGTTTGCTTTCAAACACTCACTATTGATCTGAAGTTATCATCTTCGGGATTTCAACTGTGCTTATCCATGTTAAAATCAAGGCCATAGCAAATGAATATGCTGTTTGATCTCGTAGTGGAACAGCTTCGATCCAGCAGGAGAAAAGTTCGATGTTGAGCAAATATTTGAATCATTTGCACAATGGTAAAAGTTGAACGACATCAATCTTGCGATGCCTGAACCGTTAAGATGGAACCTTGAATTCAGTGTGTGTATATTTGGACTTTTGATTTTTAACATGCTCTTACAACTTTGGAAATCTCTGTCTTAGATCAGATGAATTGTTTCCTGAGTAATTTTGTTGTCACTCTTAATTCCTGCATGTGAATGATTAAGAATTGATGAAAATATTGTGTGGGAAAAGTTTTTAATGCTATATGGCCGGTTATATTTTGAAGTATCAAAGAAAACTCTTTTATTACTATCTGGAAATTATCTTTTATTACATTACAATACAATTCAATATTAAGGTTCAGATTATTTTTGCGACTATTTAATTCTTCATCTTTCTTACAGTCAGCAATAAAGTCCAAATTTGTGCGAATGAGCTACGATTGTTTCGATTCTAAAAATAGTGTCTGCCACAATGTTGTCTTCTTTGGTGAATTTGACAATGTAGCTTAACTGTCGAGCTTGCCTGGTGTGTTTTGTCAATATATTGTTGGAAGACACAAAGAAATTGGCTTACATTTCCTTAAAACAGTAAAAAACTTGCCTTCTAGATGATGTTTGATTGCATCATGGATTGCTAAGAGTTTCTTGACTTAAGTGTTGTATTTTCTTTTAGATGGTGTGAGTGATCGAGAGTTGAAACAGAGAGGTTACGTTATAACATTTTCTGTTTCATGGACGGCAGCTCCTAAGTGGGTATCAGAAACACCGGTTGCAAAAGAGGGATAAGCCGACTGGGATATAAACCAGCATTGCTTTTTAGCTTAGGGCTTGCTTCAGTTTTTCAAAAGCTTTACAGATATTTACAGTCCAAAAAATTTTTTATGTTTTTTCACTATTTTCAGCATGCAGTCAGAGGCTGTTGAAAGTTGGCACATCTGGGATAAAGCGATGGTAAAAGTTAAATATACCCAAAATTTTTTCTAGCTAGTGAAGAATTTAGGTCTTGGAAAAGTCATAATGGTTTCTACTTTAAACGGTAGAAGTTAAATACTATCAGCTGAAATTTCATATCCTAGAAGTTGTAGCTTCTTTGAACCAAATGTGTAGTATACTTTGATACTAAGTTCATATTTATTCAACCTTTTAAAAACTAGATGTAAATGTTGGATATGAGTATCATCGCCTGGAAAGTCCAAATGTCATGATGGGGAATTCAAAGAGTACAACTTCGGAATATCCGCTTCATACTCAGGAATTTCTTAATTTTCTCTAATGAGATCAATTTTTTACCATTGGTTTTGATTTTTCTCCAATTTTAGCAGCATACAACTCCAATTTGTTCATTTTTTTCTATAAGGATGAAGTCATTTATCCTTATAGAAGAAAATAAACAAATCCTTATTTCCTTTAAGAAATAATAAAATGAATAATCTTCTATAGTCGTTTTATTATTTCTTAAAGGAAATAATAAAATAACTGATGACAAAAGAAATCGTAAATGATTCAGCTGCAGTGTTAATTAAAAATTAGGTAACTATTACAGTATTGCTGATTGAAAGACGTCTCCACTAACCTCTTTAACTTTACCTTCAGTAAATATATATATATATATATAATAGGCTTCAGTAAATACATTCAAATATGTTTATTCTAAGCTCAAGAACTATGAGACCAAATTTGAGGAAAGTAAACCAATATTGAGGCTTAAACCCAGTCTATAAATATTAGGGGGGGGGGAAGCATTTCTTGTTTAAAAAAAGCAATCAAAGTAACAACACTTAAAATTTTTAAACATATAGAAATTACTTCGTGTAAGTTGTTTATCGTATTTCTTTTCTACGAAATAAATGCTAAACTTATGCTGTTCCTTTATTAAATTTGTCACCATTTAAAAGGATGCATAGAACTAATTCATATAATTGTAAAATCAACTCCACAACCATGTATAATTTTTCAGTCTATTTTTCAAAATAGACTTCTAAATTTGTCTTCAACCAATACTGGACAGATACATAAAAACTCTGTGCATTCCTTTAAAATAAATCTGAAATATCTCTACTTACCTGAGCAGTGTAGATATATTATAAAAACAACTGGGCAGTTTTTTACCTGATATGTAATTAATTCTGAGCAAATTTATGCTGGGCAATCACACTTAAGGTGCTGGTAAATCATATTTTTTTCTTATATTAACTGTATTCAACCGTAATTATTTTTATTGTGAAGGAGGCTTTAATGCTTTCTGAAATAAATATAGACATCCAGTATTCAGAATTTTGTTCTTACTTTTTTAGGGACCTTGTCCATTGGAATCTTTGTCAAATTCAGTACAGAAATCCCACCGTGCAAGTTTTGTTTTTGAAAAATTTGTTTCCTACACCCTTTATAAGATGTTGGCTTGGTAAGCATTCTCATTAATGAAAATTTCCATATTTTATTACTATATATGTATTAGTTTTATTTCTAATTAACAATTTAATTAGATTTATTCAGGGGTCTGTCTAGGTTTTTCTGAGAGGTACCTATTTTGTGAAATTTTAGACATAATTTGTGAAAATTAAAAATTATAATAAAAAATCACGAAAATATGTATTTATCGTTTCCTACGGGATGCAAAAATAAAATTCTAAGAAAAAGTATTTTGTGAAAGTACCGCTAAACGGTAGTAAATTTGGCCTGGACAAACCCCTGTTATTAATTTATTTAATATTGTTTAGAAACCCCACTGCATTACCTAGTTTTAGTGGAATATTCAATAATTTATAGATTTTGGTGTTTCTTATAAGCTGTCCCGTCTTATTATTGAATTTTGATTAATCCAAAAATTTTAGATTATTTTATTCTGAAGTTAATTTCCACCCAAATAATATTTACTACTGTCTTTGATAAGTAACATTTTTTTTACCATTTTTATTAAAAATGTCTTGAATTTAGATGCATTAAAATTTTAGCAATGTAATTTACTGCAATTGTGAAATAGGATATGTGTAGTTAAATCTGGGCTAAGTATATTACACCAGGCTTATTTCATTTATACTAATTATATTGTTAGAGCTAACTTGTCCAACGAATCCTATTCAGAAATGTAATTACATAGTGGTAGCAAGGCTCAAAATTAAGGGTGGACTGTTGGTTCAAGACACTGGCTCTTACTAATTTGACTCAGACCACCAGAAAATATATTATCAGTGGTCTTCTGTACCATCAATTGATGTAAAGATATGGTATGCTGTTTTAGGTCTGCATCAGTGTATCTGATATTTTATACTAAGTACTTTAAAGTTGTTAGTACTTAAGATGAATACATCATGAAAATAGCAAGTACAATTTATATCAGTTATTTTCTAAAGTATAAAGTCAACTCATGATAGATAGCTCCTAAAAATAAGTTTTAAATCTTATTTAAAAATGTAGATGGTGGCATCAATTTGAAACTTGTATTTGTTTTGAATCATTCATATGATTTTGGACTAGTTCTATCCAAATGTCAACTTTACTAATATTCCATTTGTATCAGTTAGAAAATTACAACTCATAGAATCTATTACATCATGGACATCTATTACATCAAGACTCAGATCAACTCTATTCATTAGCAAATTTGGATCAATATATGGATTTGTTTTAATTAGAGGATTATTTCCAAATAGTTACTTTTTTGAACTGATACAAACAAGTAGATATTTGAAGAGTTAAACAGTCTTAATTTTCTTTCTTCACAGACTATTATAATTCATGACAATGAGTTTCTATACTATTGCATTTTTGTGTTAAGTCAAATCGTATGTTAATTTTTTTTCAAATTTTAAAATTATAAAATAATTTCCATAAATAATTATAAAAAATTTAATGATATTTATTTTTTTTTAAAAATTTCTTTCATTATAAATTAATTCCACATGAACTTTTTTTTATATATTTTGACAAGTTTAATTTCAAAGATGAGAAATTCTTATTTTTTATCAGCTTCATTTAAAAGAATTTTGAAAGCAATTAAGTGGTAAAATTCATTTTTATTTGATTATTAAAGTACTTTATCATGAACTGGTTGAATTAGATTCATTTGATTAAATCTGATTAAACTATCCCAGATATAAATGAACGAAAAATATTGTGTGAAGTATTTCATTTACTTTATTATTTTGGAGAAATATGTGAATGGATTTGTATTAGCTATATCCAGTTTTATCCTGCATGAGTCAGTGGATGTATTATGTTTTTATAACTTCATAAACAGTAATGTAACAATGTCAAAAACATAATAAACATGCTATCTTATTTTTTAACAGAACATTTGTGATTTTGTTTTAAATTTAGTTCAATTACTGAAAATTATGCTGGAAAACAATGGATGTTTTATTTTGTGGTTTTTTTTATCCTCACTGTAAATTGAGATTGGTATGTATTTAATGCTAAAAAAAATTCACACTTGCTATATACTGTACTTTACTATACTTTCAGATACTGGTGAAGATGTTATTATGGATGTTTTTAATAAGACAAATGTTGAAATAATTGATCATCTCATCAAGATATTGGGACAACCTGAGTAATAATTTTTTTATTTATTTTATTGTTAATAATCTTTTTTAATTTTCACATTAAATTTACTTAAATGACTCCTCAGTTACAAAAGAATTGCCTTAAGAAATGCAAATTTTTTTTAAAAATTAAAGTAAAAGTGATCTTCTCTATGAATTTAATAGTCAAATTGTTAAACTCATCAAAATGGATATACATTCAATCTAATATTCACTCAGAATTTAATGTCACAATATCGTAAGATATTATAATATATGTGCTGAAGCTTTACGTCACCACTGTTCAACATTATGTTCTAAAAGTTATTTTATTGTTTGTCTCATCCAGTTATGTCTTGTGAATATGCCTTATAAATTCTACGTGTTCGTTCATCGATGTTTTTTCCTTCAATCCCCACTGCAAAAGGACGTAATAGATATTTAAACAAACATTAATAATTATTTAAAAAACTTACTTGAATAAATATTATGACAAATGAAAATATTTAGTATTAACTGAGCATAAAATTAAAGTAATATTGCTTTTTAAAGTAAAATTTTTTGAAATGTTGTAATGATTGCTTTGGGTATTATATTAATACGGGCTCTAAAAAGGAATTAGCATTTGCAACTTTTAGTTTAATTTTTAGTTCCATTTAATATTCTTATCTCCATTAAATTGTTTTACTTTATTGTTCTTTGAAGAAAAACTTGTTTTATGGCAGAATTTGAATCTTTAAGTATAGGTTACATTAAAATAATATTTATAAGAGAACTATATCCTGTTTTAAAATGAAAAAGGAGTAAGAAGGGCAGTTCTTGAAAGCTGAAGGGAACTCTATGTTTTCACAATGAAGGCAAAAAGGGTGAATTTATCTCTATAAGAAGGCAAGCAAATTATTAAATTTTATAGTAAGATATTAAATTTTTAATTTGCATTTTATATTAAATAGAAAACTATTTCCTTATCTAATTATAAAGGTACCTAAATGATAATCTTTTTTATTTTAAAAATGTCCGTCTTTTGAATTTCAGCAATTTTTACCCAAACCATAATTTAACATTGCAATGGTTCGATTGATAATCCAGTTTACCCCCCAACAACTCAAACTTCTTAATAAAATTTGTTCTAACCTTAAACTTGTATGATTCTAAACTTAAAATCACATCAGTTCTTTTTTAAAAAACATTATAGGATGTTTTTCTTTGGATGTATAGTTATTATTCTATTGCATAAATATTTAAATGAAAAATACCTTTTTTTTTAAATATGTTATAGTTTTAGCAAAAACGTTTGAATATCATAACTGATTGAAATTAAAATGTGACAATTATAAGATTTAATTGAACATTTGTTTTGATATTTTAGTTCATTTATAACTTCCTGTTAAAACATTTATGAAAATAATTTTATAGTTTATAAAGTAATATTACAAATAATTTATAGTCTATAAAGTAATTATTTATTCTTTAATTTTTTAGTGTAAAAGAAGAACAAAAAGAAAAACTAGCATATGAAAATCTTGCAAAGTTTGGAAGTGGCTATCCTAGACATTGTATGTGTGAAGTTCCTGGTCAATTACCTTGTCCTGTCACTGTTCAACTTCCTGAGGAAATGACAGGCAAATATAAATCTGAACATAATTTATGGCCCAAGCCAGGACTTCATAAAGATTAGTTTATCTTTAATTATTTTCCTTGTAAATATCATTAGCATTTTGGCCTGAAAATGTAAACCTTTAGGTGATAAATAAAATTGTTGTTTTTTATTTCTTAACTATAACAATTAAGATGAAAATCCTTAAAACACTGAAATATATATATACAGTCAAACCCTTCTATAGTGAACACTGTTTATAGCGAACTCCCGGATATAGTGAATGAAATGTTCAGGGGAGTGCCTTGCTATACACGTATAATGTTATTTTTTGTGGATATAGAAGTAAAAAAGTATGGAGGTTGGATATTATCAACTTTTTTCTGTCTTCGACTGTTTTTTTTCTTTTAATAATTTTGAAATGTCTACTTCAAAATAAATACTTATACTGATTTTTAAAACCATCTATAAAGTGGAATATAGCAATAAGCATTTTATCGTGTTTGCTATTTCTATCACACTTTTCCATCCCTAAACAAAGATCTACCCAGGCAGATGTATGGACAAATTTTCCCCTGCTTCAGCTAAAGATTACTAATTTTTTTTTTGTACACAAGATGAAGAGTAATAAAGAATGAAAGCAAGTTAACACATTATTTGTTACTACATATTATTTTTCAGTCATTTTTGTATTTCATTTTATTGGTCATTTATTTAAATAATGTATAATGAAAAGGAGGAGTTTGGAACCATTAGTTAAAATTGTTTGCGGAACGGATTTAGTGAACTCCCGGTTATAGTGAACCAAAATTTCAGTATAGCGGAGTTTGACTGTATATATACACTCACATCAAAAATATCATTGTTTTCGAACATTACCAATCAAAGCTCAAGTTAAATGTATTAATAATACTTAACATTAATCACTTTGTCAAAATACTTTATATTTCTAAATAAAAGTGTTAGTATTATTAACTAATTATTACAAACTTATCGCTGAATAAAAATAGTTATAGTCATTTTTATTCGAATTCAACATCTCATGAATTGTATAGCTAGGGAGATAGTTTGTCAATTGAATATTAAATGAAGAGTAATTTGCGTCGGAAAACATTGACAATAAGTTTAAATTACTTTTAGGAAAACATGTCTTTTCTTTATTATGTAAATGCATTAAAACACTAAATGATTAAAAAGATTAAATAAAATGAAAAAAGTTTAAATATTCATATTGAATAAGTTTAAATATTCATATTGAATAATAATTTTTCCTATAATGCAAAATTATAGTTGAACAGATATTCTTCTCTTGATATAAACATATTTATTGATGAAATTTTACCTTAAAAATCATAACTTTCAGGAATTTTATATATATATATATA
>NC_092213.1:46051783-46167871 GCF_043381705.1 Parasteatoda tepidariorum
AATATATATATATATACATATATATGTATTTGGCTTAAATCAATGATGTCTTTTAATTATTAAATATCAAGTGATTTCAATCATGTTTACTCTTTTTGAATTCTAAACGCTTTTGTCAGTTTTATAGTAAATTGACAAGTTTCTTAATTTATTATGTAATTTTTACAGTAAATATTTTAACAATTACAAAATTTTTAAATGATTTCTAGAAATTTTCATTTTCTCTTAAATTTTTCAATGTAGGAAATTTTCAAAATACATAATTCCTTATTAGGTATTTCGAAATTAGTTATTAAAATGAATCATTGGATAACTTTTTAGCATCGACCTTAATGGAAGTAAGAAAAACTATTTTAACTTAGTAAACACTTTGGTGTCAAAAAAATATATTGGTATTTCAAGAACTGAAAAATAAAGAAGTTTAACTATGGTTAGAAAACTTGGCTTAGTTTTTTAAGGGAGTGGAAATGATGAAGATAGTGTTGAATTCCTGTAAATTAATACTTATTTTATTATGAAATCTTTATGAAATATTTCCTCATTTTTGTTTATTCATTAAGAAATATGAATTTCCATTGGACTTCATTATCTTTTTTTTCACATATAACATACTATGTATGCATCATTCAACAGTATTTGACCAGTCTTCTCCCGCTTGTAACAAAATTCAATTATTTATGGAAAAGTATTGAATCAATTAAGAAAATAGTTTTTTGCTCAGTATGAAAAAAAAGTATAGAATACATTGAAAAGAATTGAGAATTTTCTCATTCCTACTTTCATAGTGAAAAAATACTGACATTTTTTTTAAAATTTAGATGTGAGATTTCCAGTAATTAGCTCAATAAGTTAGCTCCCATTAATTAATCTGGCAAATTTAAATTATGATTTTAATGTTTGTTAATAATATCTATATTTATATATCTAAAAATTAAATTTATTTGAAAAAAAGAAATTTAAAATTCTGAAAATAGTCTAAATTTGGGAAGATACTTATAATTGGTGATGCTCCATGTGTAGTAAGACTTAACTCTTTTAAATATTAACTCAATTTAAAAGGAAATTTCAAAGTAATGTAGCAGTAAAAATGATAAAATGCACTGATTTTTCTTTCTCTCTCTCTTTTCTTTCTGTATATTCTTTATTAAAAAAATCATGTTTCAATTTGGTGTGGAAATGTCACCTTTATTATCACAATTACCTTCTAAAACTTTCATGATGACTTTCAAGAATATTTATAATCGCATTTGACATTTTAAAGAATATTTCTTGTTTGAAATAAATCTGTACATTTTATCTTTTGATAATAATCTGTATCATTACTGCAATAGAAAGAAAGAAAAACTTTCATTCTGTTTAGTTATATTAATCTTCTCTTTGTCACCTATAGAATTTTTGATAGCACTTGATTGGTTTGCCACATTAAAAATAATTTTACAATATTGTTTAAAGGAAAAGCTGCATTAAAACAGGAAAATTTATTGTAAATCTTTCAAAATAACACAATAATAAAAGAATTAAATTAATAACTATGCAAATCAATTGTTACCAAATTGTTTAAATTTATTGCTATATCATCTCTCTACATAAATAGCTTGTTTGTTTGTTTTTAAGCTTATAGAAATAACCTCATAAAATAGAAGCACATTATAATTTATTTAATAACAAGTATTAGTTTATCTGCTTTGTAGAGTTGCCTGCTTTGAACTGGTTGAAGAAATAAACTGCTCATGGCTTGGATTTTTTATTCCATAGTTTAGAAAAAAATCAATTCTATGAGGATATATCAATTTATTTTTTCTGTATTATTCAAACTTTGAAAGTAATTTTCTGAGAAAAAAATATCTTGATCAGATTTTTACTAATTTTTATTACTAACTGTAGTAATTATGTTAAGCAGTCAATCTTGTATAGTCATTAATATAAGCAATTAGTAGTTTCTATTATTTAAGTTAAAATCTATAAGTTCTAAGCACTTTTTGTGGAGAGCTGTCCAGGATTCAAAATTATCACTTTATCATTTGGTTCTATTTGACTTATCATGCAGTGAGCATTGCAAGGCTATGTGTTAGCATTGATTAATTAAATGTATAAATGTCTTTAAACTGATTTAAAACACACTCACAAACAAAATTTATTGGAAATTTAATTTAACTTTATGGTGCAAACTTTTAGCAACAAAATTCAAGAATGCATATTTACAAGTAAAAGATGCACAGCCATTTTTCTCAATTCTCGTTCTGAAATTAGGTTGTCAAATTGTTTCTGTGAACTGCTTGAGACATTTCCCAAACTTGAAAAACACTTCTAAAAAAAAAAATATGACCTTGATTTTAATATAAAATTTTTTCTATTTACAATATAAAAAATGGTTGATTTTAAGTTTTCTTAAGCATATGTATATAAAAAGAAAAAAAAACTATTCAGTTTTATTTAGTATTCAATATTTCAAGTTTAATAAAATAAATCCCAATATTGGTCCCAACTTTTAGTTAAAAATAAATCCCAACTTTTCAAATATATTTTTGCGCAAAAATTTACAATTTTTTAAAGAAACTGGCAATAAAATTCAAAGCTGTTAATGTTTTAGCTATTGGCTATTTTTTAAAGTAAGATTTCTAAACAAAAATCATTTACAATATTTGTTTTTCATGTGTTTATGTTTATAGTTGCAGACTATAAGTGCAATTAGACTGTTAATTTTCTGGTAATAGGTATTAAATTTGCCTGTTAAACTATCCTTTGATTTATCTCAATTGAAATAATTTTATTTTATGTAATGGAACCTGATTCCTCCCCACTCCCAGTTTTCAAGAAAATCCAAAAATTAGTATTTTTAAACATTTATAATTTATTAGTTATTGTAAAATAACAATTAAAATAATTTATTTTTTCAAAATATGCATAGGTGAAGGGATACTTAATTTATATGCAACATAAAATACATTCAATATATTAAAATAAGAGTTTATGTACAAGGGAAATATATTTTGAGCTAATTTCAATGAGATCTATTCTTATTTTCTTTTAAATTTAAGAAGTGATTTTTTGTTTGTTTTTCTGAAATACGATTACTTAAATAAATATTTTCTGTGAAATAACATGTTTACAGGTAAATTGCCCTCAAATATCATGCATCTGGTTTAAAAATTTCAGCTGAAGTTGTTGTACATTTATTGCTGAAGTATATATTTGTTTCAGTATAACTAGAATGTAGATTTACAAACTATAATGAAGCTTCTTTGCATTATTAAAAAAAACATATTCATCTCATTTTAAATAGTACCCATTTAACAAACACATTTCCTCTAGACAGATTGCATCTTTGAGTTTTTACCACCAGTAAAATATGCAGTTAGTTTCAAAACTTTTGCTTGTAGTAGTGTATATTATTACATTCTATATATTAACTATGCTTTTGCTAGTTTATGTTTATTACAATATATTTCTAGCATGTATTTAACATGCTTCTTTTAGTGTACAGTGTACAAAAAAAATTGAAGTTTCTGAATAATTTTTGATCGAATGATCGGATCTTCACGCTCTAAGACTCAATCTTAATGGTTCACGAGGGTGACCTCAAATATGCTAATTAATTAGCGCTGAAAGTAAACCAGACACAAGCACGTACTTTCTTTCGGAATAGACATACCGTATATTCCGGCGTATAACGCGCACTTTTAATACAAATAATAACACTGGAATACAAATAATAACACTGGTGCGCGGTATACGCCGAATATAAAAAACTATGGATTAAAAAAATTTAAATATAGAAAAATACTTTTATTTTAAAGAAATAACATACCTTTACCTATATACTTCATCGATTTTCGTTATTACATAAATAGTTCATTATATTCGTCTTCCACTATCAATTACAATTATTAAAATTTTTTTGTATCATAATTACAACTTTTTTTGTATTATCTGTAAGGTGGGACCTAAACATGTCCCACTCTAAAAGGCTTTGTGGTTTTCTAACGCAACCAGGACGGATTTGCCAGATGTTTTTTACCCACAATTTAACACCATTTTTGTCCATCCAGAATCACATTATTGCTCCTTCAATTCAACCCTCACATACATGTCAAATTCAGTTCTTTTATTTTTGCAAAAGATAGGGAAAAATACTTTTTATTTACGATCTTGAAAGACGAGATATTGCACATGTACAATCCAAATTTTCGTGCGCGTTATACGAAGAGTATATTTTAAAATTTAAAAAAAGTAATTAGAAATTACGGGTGCGCGTTATGCGCCGGAATATACGGTACCTTTTTTTTCCAACGAACTTTAATTTTTGACCCTCAAAATATGGGAGATAATGTTAATTTCTTTTTTTGCGTATTTCGCTAAAGCTCGGAAATTTTTTAAACGAACTGAAAACTTCTGCATACAACTATAAAATGCATTTATCCAAAGATAATTAATTCCATGCAAAAAATAATTTTTTATAATTATTTATAATAGTTTAATAATGGTCGAAAAAATTTTGAACTGTAAAGTACGCAAATTTTTACTTCATTTTAACAAATTTAATTTTATGTGTTAAAACATAAAATTCTTACCAAAATCGTTTGAATAGTTTCTGAGAAATCGAATTTTAAGTATACGACTTCTTTCATTTCATATTTTGCCACATAAAATTACATTCTTTAGAATTATATAAAAATTTGTAATCTTATATATCAAAATTTTTTTAATGTTTTTTAAATATAATAAAATTTTTTATATGTATATATATATTAATTAAAGCTAAAAATATACCTTACTTAAAATCCTCTGATTTGCTTGTATGCCTAATTGCTCATGGCTTATCTTTTATGATGTAATTCGAAAGATGAAGTCTTTTCAAGAAGAATGAAGTACGGAAAGAATTTATTCTTAATTTTTAAAAAAGCATTTTCGCAACAGCTGCTTTGTTGACTAGAAGGGTCATGAAGGTTAAGGTTCCAAAATTTTGAGACCAATAGCATGACAGCGGCAATTTTTCCAACATTGCGCCCCGACCACATTTACTTCCAAGATAAGTTGATTTTCCTTCATAAGATGGATGGGCTTATTGTCGCTGCCGTTAGGACCTTTCACAATCGCAGATCATTGCTTCAACGTCACAACTTTTTATTTTCGTTTTTTATTGTAGCGTTTGTGGTAAACGAGTCCAATTAAAAGCCTAATTATAAATTATTTATTTTGCACATTCATCTTATTTAATATTTTGCCTTTTTACTTGCAAAACTGTTTAAGTGGAATTAATAAATTTTTCTTGATACTGTCCTCCATCCAAAAAAATGAAGAAAGTGTACTCACTTTAATGTAGGGTAAAGTGCCGTAGTGTATGTTCTCACAAAATTAATCAGAAATAAAAATAAACCTTCATTTTTATTCACAAGTCATATGCTTAGTCATGTTTATTGGTTCTTTTTTTCTACTCTCGCTAGAAATTAGTGCCTAAAAGTGTGTTATGGCCTTTCTTTCTTTATATATTTTTTCCTTCCTTCCTTAATCGATTTTTTTAAAAAAAAAAGTTAAAAAAAATTATTATCTTTTTTTTTTACTTTAAGTTACCAATAAGTAGGCAGAATTTAGCAAATATCCATATTCTTTGAGCTGCCGAAAAATAATTCTAATTAGTTTTTGTTCTTTCTCTGATGTTTCTACACTACAACTGGAATAACACTATTTGCCCCACTTTCAATAAGCGTCGTTGTGCTACTACCTTTCCTATCATTTAGAGTTATATAACGATCTTCAGGTAGCTCTCTGCTTTTATGAGGCATCGCATACTTTAGTTTTTCCCAAAACCAGCGTTCGCCCCAAACTAAATAAGTTCGTTTGGTTATCACGTGTCTTAATTCTGTATCAATACCATCTAAGGAGGTTGAATTGTCTGCTAAAATAACTATAATCTTATTCATTTTATCTTTTGAAACTTTGAAAACAGCGGCTCGAAGTTCTAGTCTAAACCATGGACTAGAAATAAAATCGTCTGAGAGCACTATGATTGTTCTTTTGCTGCTTTGAACTGAATGTATGATATTGTCACTTATATACTGCCCAGGCAACCAGTTTCTCTCATGAATGCATAGCTTGAAGAATGGGTCTTTTTCTTCTAACTCTTCAATTAATTTCATGACAATATCACGATTACAGCTGCTGTAAGCGATAAATGCGTCAAAAATCTTTTCTTCCATTTGCTCATTTTCTTCACATAGCAACTGAAATAACTGTTCACAATGAATGTAAAGAAACGATAGTATGAGCTGTCGTTGTTTATAGTATACGAGTAGTATTGTTATCATTGTAAAAAATAAAATACTGAGCCATATTGTTATTTTAAAACTTAAGTTTTGTCCGTTAAACTTCGGACATAGAATTGAATCGGGAATTTTATATAAGGGTAAAATAGATATTGTTCCATTATTATCGATTTCACAAGTGATATTAGCTACGTCTCTGATTGAAGCTGAGTTTTTTAGCAAGAAATTTTTCAAAGGTTTTTTCTCGCAGTCACAATATGTGTTATTATTGCTTAAAAAAAGCTTAAAATCTTTATGATCATTTAAGAAATCTGAAAACGATTCAGGAAAATCTCTGATTCTATTTTCTTTTAAAGATAAATATTTTAAATTCTCCGGCATTTTCAAACCATGCAAAGTGGTAATTTTATTATTATCGGCATGTATCTCTGTTATATTTTTATAAGAGTGAGAATTTAGTGAGTAGAAATTACGCAAATTATTATTATTGAAGTACAGAACAGTGGTATCAGCTGGAAGATTTTCTGGTATTGTTTCAAGTCCTCTATTTGTACAATTAACAAAAATTTCATCGTCTTGACCGCGGATTCCACAAATACACGACTTTGGACAATCTTCTACCATCGGACAACTGAAGACGTCTCCTGGTAATTCAGACACTAACTCATTTCTTAGACGTGGAGGACTATTGCAAGTAAGATTTTCAATGTTTAGAAAACTATCCAATTTAATACCAGTTTTTCGAACAATGTAATTGTGTAATGGATACAAATCACAGTCACAGTGTAAGGGATTATGAGTCAGGTCAATAAAGTTCTTTGCCATACCGTTAAATAAGCATCCGGCCATTGTCCGATCTGTTAGAGCTCGCATCTCGTCCCTTAGAAGAGATTTTAAACCAACTTTAGTGATGTTATTAAATTTAAAAGAAATTGTAATAGTTTGTTTTAAATTGGGAATGCACGGTGGAATCTCTATATACTTTATCTGATTATAATCCATGTCTAATATCTCTAAGTATACAAAGCTTCGCCATTCTACATCAAATTTCTTCACCAGATTATTGGATACATATAAGACCCGTATCATAACTTCTGTTGTCTTACCTAGCTCAATATTTGTGATCTTATTATTTGATAGATCTAAAAAACCAACATTTCGTAGATGTTTTATATGGTTGTCATTTATTGACGTTAAGTTATTTTTATTCAGTATAATCCAAAATGTTGAAGGAGCTTCTAAAAATGTGTCTTCATTCAAAGCTAGCAAGTTATTTTCTGACATGAGCAGAGCGTGCAAACGAGGTTTATTTTTGAATGAATTCAAATAAGATATTTTGTTCTTGCTTAAATTGATTATTTCTAGAAATACCTGGTTCCGAAAAATTTCAGAGGGTAAAACTGAGATATTATTTTCACTAAAATCAAAACGCAGCAGCTTAACATTGTTGACAAATAAATCTTCGTCTAATTTGTGAAGCTCACAATTTCGACAATAAATCTTTTCTAAATTGATTAATTTGGAAAAAAGTAATTCAGGTAGAACTTTAAAATTGTTACAGCTAAGATGTAAAACTTTTAATAAACCGTTGGAGTTAAAAGTATTCGCATCAATCGTTGTCAATTTATTATTCGAAAGATCCAGCTCATTTAGATGTAAAAGCACTGTAAAATCATTATTTGCTATAGTTTCAATTAAGTTGTTCGATACATTCAAGTACTTTAAATTTATTAGATTAATTAAAGCCTCTTTTGGAAAGTGTTTCAAGCTATTTATCGACAAATCTAATGAAATTAGTTTATCTTGTGCTTCGAAAGTTCCAGCCTGTAAATGCTGAATACAATCGTTTTTTAAAACTAGTGTTTCTAAAATGGTTTGAGTTTTAAAAAGTTTTTTCGACACATGGGACACATTATTATTTAAAATGCTTATCGAAGTTAGGTTCATTAAGTCTTGAAAACTCAGTAATGCTATATTAGCGTTTGTTATGTTGAGTTGTTGTACGAATGATGTGTTAATAAAGCTTGCCACTTGTTCTATGCAACTGTCAAATTTAATGCAAAATTCCTCTGCAATTAAATCCGTGTCAGAAATCATTGGATGGTTCTCGCAGCTGTACATTGCTGAATCATTTTCAAAATTAGACTTCATGAACGATTCAAAAAATCCCTGTGTAGTAATTTTAATTTCTTTCCGTTGATGCAGGTGTAAAATATAAAATGTATTGGATATGGGTAAAATGCTGCTTTTGCAGTACAGACTTTGATTATTGGTATGTATTGAAAGTTCACAGTTGAAAGCAACGTTTTTGAACAGTTCATTTTTGCAACCCATTACATTTACAGTGATAAAAATAAGAGACACTGATACACAGGACAAGAAATTGGTCATAATGGATTGATATTTTAATCATTCTTCGATCCTAAAAGATAAAACAAATTATTATTAAAATAAATTTGTCTTAGTTTACATAATATGTATTAGTATATGCATTAGAATTATAATACATTGAAAAGTTTAAAAGAAAGCTCGTTGCCTCTGTGATTGTCAACAAAAAAAACTTTTTTGTTTGAAAATAAATTGAATTATCACCATCTTTAATATATAATTATAATATTTCTTCCAAAATGAAGTAAAAAAATATCCAATGAAGATCAGAAATTAATATTTAAGCGAGAAAGAAAAATAGCAAAGAATAACTATTGAGGAAAGAGTGATTCAGAACCAGTTTGATTACCTGTGAAATTTCAAGGTGCTTCTATTATAATCGCCTTTCACCACTTTTTATTCTCACAGCCTATTCGAATTTTTTTTTAGAAAGGGGCGGGGAAATTTTTTAAAATTTTTATTGGTGCTATTTTTTAATTCATCAACATTAAAGGATTTAACATATGTTTGAAGATTGAGAAGAAAACATTGCCTAGATATATGGCGGAAATTCTTTATTCCGCTCTTTAGCGTATTATAGTTAATCTGCAAATTAGATAATGTGTATATTAACTACTTTCGAGGTATAGCTGTACCATATACAAATAGTAATAATATTTTGGGAGTATTAGTATTAACTTCATGCTACAAATTATGCGTGTAAAAAGAAAAGAAACAACTTAAAACTTACCAATTATGAGTCCATTGTCTTAAGAAATGCAATATGAATTCAACAACAGGTTAGAATATTCGAGATCAAGCAGGTGGGTATTCAGAATGACATCAGATGTAGATTTAAAATAGCCGTTTCCATTTCAAATGCAGATGGAGTTTTCTTTTTTATGTTCCTAAAATCTAGTAATCACTATAAAAATCTGTTTTCTCAGTGTCAGCAATTATTCTTCTAATCATACCAACCTGTTAAAATATATTCGTAATTTAAAATGCATTTCACCTTTTTCAACCGACAGGCATAATCAAATATTTTTTTTTTATGTGACAAATAATATTTATTGAGTAAGTTTGTCTAAAATGCTTATTCACTTGATATTATCAAGTTGATAATATCAATCAAATATACCAAAATAAATGTTATTATTCTTTTATTAACATTTCAATTTCTTCTTTTTTTGCGGAAAAAGTTTAATTGGTAAAGAAAGCACTACCTTAAATTTTCCAAAAGAAAAAAGAAAATAAATTAGCATTTTCTGAAAGCTTACGTAGCATACTATTTGCAAAATTATTATAATAATTAACTTTTTCCACACCAATTTCAAGTTTACAATGACATTTTTTACGACAATTATGCTTTCATGAATTATTTTCATCTGAACTTTTTATTCCTCGTTATTTATATATAAACACACGCAGATTGACGAGAAGTAGCTAAAAACGATTTTAACACAGCAGACGATTTTTTAGACTGAGTTTTAATCTGTTTAACATGGAATAAATTTTTGAAGAGAGAATGAAGCTGATGCGAAAGCATTATCGTGCTGTTTTCCGATTATCAAATTAAAAAGAATGCTTAGCATTTAGAAATAAAGCTCCATCTTGAGCTACTGAATTCAGATGGTTTACAGAATTTCTCCGAAGCCGCAAATCTCCTCAGCATGAAGAACGCACAGGAAGGCCACCGCCAGCAATAATCCTTGATATGGTTTCCTAACTTCAGTATCCTCGATGAACGCGTGTGCCATGCGGAAAATGTTAATGAACGTCAATCGTTTTTCGTACCAAATGATTATGAAGGAACTTAACATCGGATCAACAACCATATATAAAATTGTTCATGAAGCCATAAGACTATATTATTAACCATATAAAAAAATAGTTCCCCGTAATTAAACTAGGCACCAAAAAGAGGGGCGTGTCATAATCAGTTAAGAAACCCTTAAATTGCTAAATGATGAGGGCCACCGCATCATTTTGAAAATTGTAAACGTATATACCCTTTTTTTGAGGTTATAACACGCCAAGAAAGCAAAGTGCTGGGTTTTGAAGATGATTCCGCTCCAAAAAAGGGGAGAAGACAATGTGCAAATAAAAAAGTATTGTATGCCGTTTTCTACAGATGCGTAGCGTCATGGGGGCACTTGCCCCCCACCCCCAATAAATTTCCTAAACTTCTGAATTTGTTTTAAAGTTATTACATTTTTAAATCTCAAAATCCTCAACTGCTATTTTTTAATTTAAAAGTTTTAGAGCCTCAATAAATAAAATTTTCGATAGTTTATATATAATTGAACGAAAATATTTTACGATTAGGACTTATATGTAGAAGCTATCTTAAAAAAACAGTTAAAATTTTATTTTTTTTAAAGTTGTTATATTGTGAACTCAATGAAACAGAATTTAAGAACAATCAAATAATTTATCAATGAAACAAAATTTCGGAATTATTTATTTACTTTTTTAGATTATAACTCTAGGTAGAGGCTATTATAGTTTAGTTTATGCTCAATATAATGTTTTTAGTTATAATTATTATTTATCAACACTTAACATTACTCTTAAAAGTTTTTTAGGATTATTTTATTTTATTAGGAAGCTCTGCTAACCAATCTTCGTGGTTGCCTTTCAATCATCTCTGCTTTTAATTATTCTTAAAAGTCTATATTGTTTTCTGAAAAATCATTTGTTTATTTAATAATTATAGTTTTATGTACAGTTCGAATCCACGCGATCTCCGTGATTGTCTTTCAATCATCTGCTTTTAATTATTCTTATAAATCGATATTGATTTTTTAAGAAAATCATTTGTTTATACAATATATAATAATTACAGTTATGTGTAAGAACATTTTGTTCATATGTTAAGATGTTTTGTTAATAATGTTCATTCCAAATAATGTTTCATTTTGTTAATATCAAAATGAAACATTATTTGGAATTTGAAAAATATTCAACTGTACTTGAAAAAAAAATACACAACGTGCGCCACAATAAGAAGAAATGAATGTAAAGTAATTTTACTTGCTAATTATATGTGACGATAACCTACAGAGATTTGACAAAAATATGGAAACGCTTTGATACTAAGTAAACAATCTTTCTTTCAGCAGCATATGTTTTAGAAGACTTTCCGTGGCAAAATTTATGGCACAATTTAAAAGATCAGACTTTTTTTACTCTTTCAATGGAATTGTTTGCTTGCTCCTGAATATTCTCAAACTTAGAAATTCGTTTTTTCTCAGAATCAGCTTCATAAACCGTTCCTCCCTCCTTGATTTTCATGCATAACCCTGCATATTATTCCATTAAAAATTAATTCCGACTAGTACGACATCTATATATAAATTTAATATGACCGCAAAGGGTTAAGATTTTTTAGAGTTTTAGAAAAAGTTGGCAATTTTTAGCAGAACTAGAATATTGTTATTTGAAATTTATGACAAAGCTTGTATTGTACAATATGAAGAAAAATTCTTAATCTATTGATAATGTACTGTATAAGGCTTCTTAAACACAATTTTATTCCTCTAAAATTTGTACTTTCCAAATTAAAATAATAATTACATATTTCACCTTTTAATTTCAAAGTTATAATGACACTTAATGGAAAGTCATACATTTAAGAACCATGAATTATTTTAATGAGTTCATGTACATTTTTAGTGAAAAACATGCAGTTTTTAACAGAACAAGAATGTTTATACCAGGATAATCAGAACTTTATAACAGTGTTTAGACAGTATCAGATTCAGCCAAAATTTCTAGCTGTATCTGTGATGAACTTTATTAGGTTTGTTAAATACAATTCTAAGGCTAAATTTTAATGATTTTTTTTCCCTGTAATTTTAAAGTTGTAATGACATTTGATATGAAATAATACTTTTAGAAGCCATGAATTATTTTTAAAGAGTTCTTGTATAGAGAAAACCTGCAATTTTTAACAGAACCAGAATAACCAGGATTTTATAACTGTGTTTGTACAGTATGAGATTCAGTCGAAATTTCTTGCTGTATCAGCAAGAGATTATAAAGCAATCGCTTATAAGGTTTGTTAAACACGACTCTATTTTTCTAAAAGCTTGTATAGTAATGGCCAAATTATAACAATAATAAGATTTTTTTTTTTTGCTTTAATTTTAAAGTTGTAATGATAATTGCTAGGAAATAATACTTTTAAAAGTCATGATTTATTTTTAGAAAGTTCATTCATATATTAAGGAAAAACATGCAATTTTATAACAGAACTAGAATATTTTTAAAAAAAACTTCTATCTTGCCCTATAAGATATTATTTGTAATCGAATTCCCTATAAAGCAGCGTAAAACTGTTTTTTTTTTTTTTTTTTTTTTTTTTTTTNAAAAAAAAAAAAATTTTTTTTTTTTTTTTTTTTTTTTTTTTTTTTTTTTTTTTTTTTTAAAGTTCTTTATAAGTTTGTTTAATATTTTTCATACTATTCGTACATACTGAATTAACTATGTCTTGCACAATTGTATTTATACAAATTTCGAGATACCATTTTTAAAAACCTTTAAATGCATAAAATAAAAATAAAAAATCGTCTTTAGAAAATAATTTCGGAAAATATAAAATACCATTTTTATCAAATAATGTTTTTTTTTCTCCTGGGCGAAATAGTTTAGAACTATATATATCATTGAAAAAAGTTTTTTCTATTAAAACTATTTTTAAAAAAATAGAAATAAAGTATGTTATTATAAAATGATGTTTTCTTGTTTAAAAAAATAAAAAATTTTGAAGAAAAAAAAAATTTTATCTGAAAAAAATTTTTTTTGAAGATAAAAAAAATCTTTTACTGAAAACATTTCCCGTTAGGTCTACTAACTTTCACGTCAGCAAATTATTTTAAATTAAAAGATTTACTATTAGCTATACGGTATTCAATTATAATTCGCGGGCTATCATTTGCAGCATTATTTCACAATGTGTTATGCGTCTATCATACTTTCAGTCTTAAGTTTTTAAAAATTGACATTACCCTGCCGTGTAAAAAATTCAATGGGATTAATAATTTAGATTATATACATTCGTAAATAGCTTAGCAGTAAATGTAAATGCAGGAATAGATTGAAATTATTCCCCTTTACGATCCTGTATTGATATTAAGTAAACATAACTGGATCTTACTTAGAAAAAAAATTATATGATTTGTTGTAATCTAGATTATTGGAAAGCAGCTCGTCATGAAAATTCCTTTTTTTTTTTTTTTTTTTTTTTTTTTTTTTTTTGTAGAATAAAGAAACGAGTGACATTTTATTAAAAGCAATGAATTTGCGAAGTAGCAACCTCAAGTCCCTGATAACAAATAGAATCGGCGAAACAAAATCAGATAAAAAAAAGTGATCTGTCAGTGATGTTTTTGATTTCAAACAATTATTTATAAACAATAACTTGAATTATTATACAAAATAATTATGATGATAAATAATAGTTCTAATAATTAAGATTTACCTAACAATCTAAGAATAATTTTTATGTAATATAAGAAAAAGAAATGTGTTGAGACCAATTAATTTTAACTATTAGTGAGTAATGTTTTAAGTATTATAAATAACAATAAGTATAGACAAAATGAGCTTCGAAATAACAAAAAGGAATGCACAAAATAAACTCAGGTAAAATAGTTATTTATTTGATTCAAACAGAAAAAGAAAAAAAAATCATGTTGAGAAATGAATCTTGCTTCTTTTTTATTAAGCAAGATTAATTTCTGAATAATTTATTTATCGCAGAAACATTATAAAGATATAAATATATGATAAAATCAGCTGCCTCGAAATATATTCAACATAGTAACAGACGCGCCTCAGACCTGGTATCTATACTAAACTTTCTAAAGCCGTTAATTATGTTTATTGGAAGAAAAATCCTTTTTGATTACATTTTAAGAATTATTTACAATATTGAGTTTAGCTTTATAAGCCTTTGCAACAATTTTATTAGGTCGCAGTCAGGCTGAAAATTAACTCAACAATCATCAATGGCCCTACATTAACATGCGTAGAGGGACCAAAATTAGAATATCTAGATTTAATTGTATAACAGACTTAGATAGGTTTGAACAAATATATTGTGTGGCTATCACAAGTACTTCTTCATAAAACCAGATTCGTGCTCTGGTTGGTTTAAGTTAGGAAAGTCATGGTATTTCTTCAATTTTCCCCCAATGAGATGATTTTACTCTTGTTTCCATGGATGGGTGACTGAATGTAAACAATAACAAGCTTCCTAAAACAAGAACGACGTATGCCTATACTTATCAAGGCCGTAGCCAGGATATTTTTTCGGGGGGGGGGATATGGTAATAAGCAAGGACAGTTTCAGACATGCAAAGTAGGGGAAAAACGTTGTAACAAATATTGTTTATTCTGTTGTTTGCAAAACTTAAACTAGTAGTTAAAAAATATTACATAATACTTATAATCAATTTGTAAGCAAAGTTTACAAAGTTATGCGACGGGGATTTAAAGAAAATTTTTCGATTACTTTTTTAGGACAAACCAGAATATCCCGAAATATGCTTAATAAAGTTAGTTAATAAAAGATTTGATTCCACAGTATTTGTTTTTCTTTTTACTGAGAGGCTCAAAGAAAGACTAAAAAGTTTGAATCCCAGAATTTCAGGGGGGATTTGTCCCGACGGTCCCCCCCCCCTGGCTACGTGCCTGATACTTATGTTACGTCTACGAGGCGATGCGTGAACAGGCTTGATATTCTAGGAAATTTCATTAATGTGATTTGAGTTTAAATGTATGCGAAATATTACTATTCATAATTCATTCGAAGAGTGAAAGAGTTTTCTGTAATTTATAAATTCTAAGAGGAGGCGAACCTGAAATAAATCTAAGAAAACTAATATCATAGCATAAATAAAGTGCAAGGTTTGCCGTGTTTGGAGTATTTATCCTTTTCTTAGCTATATAAGTGTAAAATATAAATGTTTGTTAGTTCTTTGAAACTCGTTTTCTGATAAAATTAAACGGATTAAGCTAAAGTTAAAATGAAAGAACGCTATCGATTGTAAAATCTAGTACAGGGATGGGCAAACTTTTTTGGTCGTGGGCCAAAAATCTGGAAAAAAAAGTTTGGTGGGCCTAGTAAAAACTTCTAAAATAAAAATTCTAACTTCTGAAATAAAATAAAGTCAATTCATCATTGAACGCATGGCACTCTACATCAACTTTGCATTTTTTGGTTGCCATTTTGGGATTAAAAATCTTTACAAATAACTCAAAAAGGCAGTAGCCATTTCATATATTTAATAATTTCACCATTATTTACATTGACGTTGTATGCGTGCAGCCTTTCCATACGCAGTAAATTATGTTAGAACTCACGCCGGAAGAAAAATCCGCTCGTTGGAACTTAAAATGCGTAGTAAGCCTCATGTGAAGTACAATTCACCTATATTAGATTCCATATGTCTGCTCCTCAAGAAAGACAAATACTAGTTGGAGCTAATCTACGGCTATTCTATAAGGGACTTTTGCTTTCAACATTTTATCAATTGAAGCTGTTAATGCTAACTATTTTAATTTATTTATGTTTTGTAGAACAAAAATAGAGAAAGTAAAAAGTTAAAATTCTGTCCGCGGGCCGGATAAAATCTTCCGGCGGGCCGCAGTTGGCCCGCGGGCCGTAGTTTGCCCATCCCTGATCTAGTATATTAAGTATATTAATATTGACTAGGGCGTTTTTTCAAACTTAGGCGTAAAAATAAAAGTCAGCTTAAAGTCAAAACGTCAATATTTCCCCCGTTTATTTTAAATGAATTATCTTTGCTGTGAATATAAAAAAAAAGCCGGTTCTGGAGCGTGCGTAAAGATTTTCAGTTTTCAAAAGTGAACAAATTAGACCTTGTTATGTATTGCAAGCAGTTGAACCTCTTTCTTTTCTTCGAAGATTACGTTACTTATGAATTAAACATAAAAATTCAAACCGAAAGATTTAAGAGGCTCCACCCCGTTCGCGTTGTGTTTTGTAGTAAAAGTAAACAACAGCCTGTTGTGGGCCAGGGGTCAAGGAGTTTAAAGTTCCACAATTTCGTGATCAACGGAATGATTGTGTCAATGTGGTTAGCATTGAGCACTGGTCGCCTTTACTTTCCAAACAAGTACCCATCAATCGGAAGATGAGTGCCACTGAAATCGTACCCCAGTTTTTATATATAGGTTTAATTTATTAAACCAGGGCTATTGTACATAGGCAATTAATTAGACTATATTTGCGAAATATTGACTGAACTCGGCACCTCTTGCATCTATTTCGGACAAGGGGACTAAATTCATGAATATTCGTCCTATAGCAACCCGAGTTACATCTATCTACACTGTAAAAATTTTGGATCAAGTAACGGTAAAAAGTACTGGGACCTTGAGTGCAGCATCCGTAAAATCCATTTTACTGTAATATTTTATTCAGTAATTTTTACAGTAATATTTATTTAATTTTCGTGATTTTAAGTAAATATTACTGCATAAAAATTATGGTGTATCAGATTTTTTGTTGCGAGGAATTTCATGGTAAAAAATACTGGTAACCTGAATGCCAGTACTTTTTACCGTAGTTTGATCTAAATTTTTTTACAGTATAAAAAAATTAGTGTTTTTTTTTTTTTTCTAAATGTAACCAGAATGATTCACAGCAGAAAAAAAAAACATATTTCTTACTGTGAAACACAATAATACGCATTCAGAGTAATGCGAAAAACAACAAAATACCTGTCTTTATGACGACTATGAATAATGAGTATTTACAATAGGAAATTGAATTACAATTGATATTTTTTACCTACCAAAATACGCTCTGACCGGATATGATATTTTTTTCCCCATTTTTAATCACCGTGTTTAATAAAGCTGTTATACTAAATTCATAAACTCAAAAAAAGCTTTAAGTTATTATTTTTCTTAATAGAATAAATAAAAATGCGACTTACCGGCGTTCGTTATTAAGACTGAGATGACTCATGCAACATTTGAGTGAACGAAAGATGCAGGATGTAAAACGTATATCATTGATGATAAAAAGAAGAAAATAAACTTATGGTCTTAAATGAAAACGTTGCATCACAGTTGTGAAAATATTCACACTGCAGGAAGCCGATGAAACACCTGATTTCCGACTATTGCTTTCTTTCGTTAAAAATAGTATTTCATTATCAAGGTCTGGCGTATTACGAATTAAAAAGTTGTTAATAAATACAATGCATAATTAGTGACTGTGGGAGAAGGGGGCAGGGAGACATAAAATCAATGATTTATGGAACCAAACTTAAATCTATTACTAATGTTATTGTGAAGTTAAATTTTTTACTTTTGGCAATTTTCTCAACGGAAATATTTAATGAAAAATAAATTTCAAACAAATTTAATAATTAAGTTTTGGATTATTGAAATTGAAATTTTCTTTGCCTGCAAGAAAAAAAAAAGAGCATCTGTGGGAAATAATTAAAAAATACAAATGAATAATTTCCGCTTACATCAGCAAAAAGGGAATTTGAAATCAAGATTAAGATTTTTTTTTCCTTCCAATTTCTTTTCTAAAAATTAAAAAGCTTCCTGTAGTGATTACGCTTCTCTCTTCGTTGGTCAACAACTTTTCAGGCCACTCTGCGTAACCCATTACCTAATTTACAATTTCAGAGTTTTGATACTTCGAGCTAAAACAAAGTTTATTTTTATGCGCAGGCAGGTGTACTACAAACTAAGATGCTCGGACAAAAAAGAACATGCTAAAAATCTAGAAGACTAGACATACAGTCCGTGGTGTTTCGCGGCCCTGTGCGTATTTTCAAATTATTTTTCCAACAAAAAACGCTGCCATTTTGGTTGAGAAAAGTGATACCAATTACAATTGACCGGGATGGGTTCGGGTGCATCGGGTTCGAAACTCGGGAATGGGTAATCGATTAGTGTAATGTTCCTGACTTGCACCGACCACGGTGCTGACGAAATCAATGGTAATCGGGTCTGAATTTTCTTCCCGTCGAGCTAACAGTGGAAGGTGTGAAGCGTGATAGATGTGTTGTGGTTTACCTCTCCGTGTAGCACAAATGCGAGTTTAATTTTATTCTAAAAGTCCTCCACGAAATTTGTCTCAATGGTAGATCACAGAGTACCCTTATCTTTTGAGTTGAGTTTAAAATTGCGGAGTTGAATAATAATAACGCCACAAATCTGGTGCGAGTCATCTGTACAACGCCCATGACAAAATCATTTACATTAATAAAATTTTTTAAAAAATTTATGATGTTAATTATAAAATAATAATAATTACGTAACTACTCAAAACTTTATAGAATTAATAAAAACGTGAATTTTGTCTGCATCTTTTGTTTTTATATTGTAATAATATATAAATTTCCGAATATAAAATACTACAAATTCTTTTATAATCAACTTGGATAAGGCAGGGTAGAAAACAGTGAACTTACATTTATATTCTATTTTGCGATTTAATTGTTAAATTTTACAGTTAATTTAATTGTTAAATTTTACAGTATGGGTTATGCGAACTACTAGCTGCCTTTCGGCATGCAGATATGAATAAATTTTTTTAAGGAAATTTAATGTAGGCCATTATAACATTTCTTTTCGGCTTCATTAAAACTTATTTATAAAAGCTCACAAAGGATGATGATTCTCCTCTTGTCTGCAAAAAATGAGCTAATCGCAAATCTACTCCCACGTTTGCGCGTAATAGTATCCCCAAGTATTTCACTTTAACTGGATTTAACTTCATGATTAATTTCAAATATAAGATGTAATTTCGCTTAAAACAAAACTTATGCTTTAATTCATCGCATAAAGCTTTAAGTTGAATATTCTTAAGAAACTTTTTTTACTTTCTGTGATCTTAATCTCTCCCGAATTCAAAGTTTTATTGAAGCTCAAAATTTTCTAAGTTTAATTTTTTGCAAATTTTTTTTTCTTTGCATTAAAAAAGTGAAATTAAGGGCATTTTAATGTTTTACGCAATCATGACTCATCTTCCTCCCCTTATTGAAAGGAATAAGCAAACCACTAACTCATCTCTCCGTTAGGCGCTTGTGTTCTTGTGTAATATCTAATAAGTCATCATCCACTTTATTTGCGTCTTTTGTATGCAAATGTTGTTTATCTAGTAAAAATAAATAAAGCGTTAATACGCAAAGTGTTAAATGCGAGCTGCTCTTAAAATAGAATTTAGGTATTGCTATTTAGGGAGATACACCCTAAAAATCGGAAAAGTTGTGATTATTTTTTTTCATTCTGTTTTAAACTTTCAGTTTTTAATCTACTCTGGTAGTAAGTACATTGTAAGCATATTTTCATTAAAGAAAAAGGAAGAAACTTATGGCAGTTGCAGGTTTTTTAGCTCAGGTAAAAATAAAATGCAACATGGTCACCTAATAAAGATCTCTATTAGAGATCGAGCTTTTCCAAAGGCTACACTCGCAGATTCGGACCCCATACCTTCAGCCCATCAACCCGCGTGTCCAAGAAAAATACCACTTCTACTGACTAATCATTCTCTACTTCTGCCAAGATCCACTGACAATGCTGGAATGGACTTTTCGAAACTCTTTCGCCAAGGAAAATAAAAAAAAAGCCACAATTTAACTTGAAGCAAAGCAAACTATAATTTTAAACCAGAGATGCCATCTTGCTGTGGAGAATAATCTGGGCTTTTGAACGGACGAAGAACTTAAATATTTTAAAAGTTATTAAACTTTTTTAAAAATCACCCATTTGGCAACATTTTTTTACCCTCGACGAAAATTAATCAAAATCACTGCATTATTCTGAATTTTTGTAAATTTTGAGTCCAGGTAATACAGCCTTGGAGTAAGTTTTTAAATATTAAAAAACTTGACCACAAATGCTTTTCATTTTTACAAACTGTGGCTTTTCTCTATTTGAGGTTTTACCCTATTTTCAGAAAAAAACATAGAGGGCGCTGGCTAAAGATAGGCTTAGCTTGACCTAACGGTCATGAGTAACTGTTGAAAACTCACATCAGTTATGAAAAAAAAAAAAAAACATCGCCAATAACCCATTGTGCAGCTCTAGTGCGACGTAAATGAACTATACAACAATAACAATGTAAAAAAACAACAACACATTATTCGCAAAAAAGCATCTTTTCATGCGACTGCAGAACCTTTGAAAAACAGCCTCTTCATTCGGATGTTACTCCTTAGAACAGATGAGTAACTGGTACTGCTCATAACGCTATTTGTTCCTTTTAATGTCTTGTTATTTATTATTATTTTTTTCTAACATTATACATACATGTAAAAGGAGTGGGGCAAACTGGGCAATTATCTAGGTCCCTGCTTGGGGATTTCAGAGACCTCTCACTAGTGATATTTTCGAATATTTTTCATTATTTATTAAAATTCTGTCTTTTTTTTTAAATTTTTTTTTACCTGTAGTATTAAAAATTTGATTACTATTTCATCACATAGATGTAATTAGAAAAGAAGACAGTAGTTTCCAAATTAGGACGCAACATAGAAAAGCTTTTCATACATTAAAATTATGGACTTAGAAAATGAGATTTATCTTAACATTTTCAAATGATTGCTTGAGGGGAGTCCTCGAATGCGAAATTTTTGACTTTTAAGAGCAATTAATGTTGTTTAAAAAATTATAAAAGTGAGACGATAGTATAAAATTTAAAGAAAAATATCGAAAAATGGTAAGTTTCTAATATACATTATAAATTTTCTTAATCACGTATTAATTTTAATTGAATCATTAATTTTAATGAAATTTAATCTTCCTAAATTATAAACCCATTCGGCCCAGAATTTTGAATAGAGCAGATAAAAAATCAATTACTGATTAGATACTATGTACTATGCATAAGTATATTTTATATATGAAATATAATAACATTCTGCCAATTACCAAACTAATTAAAAAAATGTTCTGGTTGTAGAAGACCAGGCTATATAATAAAGCAAAATTAAAAAAAAATTTCAGTTAAGAAGCACTGAATTAGGTATAGTCTTAATATGCATTACGGAATAATTTTAAGATGCAATGAGCTACACATAATAATGTTTTTAAAACTAATAAAATATATAAATCAGACATCGTATTTATCTGCAAATGGCTAGAAGCATTTTTATTTATTTTCTCTGCTGTCATCAGCTGTGCAAATTTGATAGCTCGCTTCTATTCATAAACCTATTAGTAGTCGATAAAATATCTTTCAAATAAGGAATATCGAGTAAGGTAATGTATGCCAATACTAGGGTATAGCAGAAGAAGAATGTAAGTATCTAATTCCTCCATTGTATGGAGAAAGAAACGCGCAAAATCCGAATTTATTATTCGCAAAATCCGCGTTTATTGCTTACTAATATACGATATAATAGGAGAGTACCGTATTGAGATCACGTCCGTTTGATCTCGGGCCGCTAGATTTAGAATAAGCTCATTTCATATATAATGCAGAAGGGCTGTGGAGATAATAGTTATCAATAATGTCAACATTCATCTATGAAAAGGTACCACAACATAGAATCGAGTTAACACGTCTTATTTAGTAGTGAATTGAAATTGTATTTTTGTAGTAGTAGATGCACTACAGTACTCCCCCATCAGAATTATATCTGTGATAGAATTCGATGAACGGATACCACTATAGTTGATTCATCGCTGTTTTGTGAGAAGCCGGGAGAGCTGTATTAAGATCACAGAGCTTTTAAATTCTGATCGTGAGAGCTGTATTAGGTTCACGGTCGTGGTTGCTCTTCTGTTGCCGTTGCCATTAGCAGTCGAGTGTATACAGGCCGACATTGTGTGTGATCAGGGACCGATCAAGACAAATTCAGGCCCAAGGCCCACAAAATTTTCGGGGCCTTTAACAAAATATTTTGAAATTACATTTCTGAAGAGTAGTCCTAACTATAAAAATAATCTATTGAACTGCATGATTCAAGAGAAACAGTCTAAAAAAGTTTGAAACTAGATAATTGAAGATTACTTTTCTAAGATAAAGTTTAAACGTATAATTATTAAAGCAAAATATAAAACAACAAAACAATGTTGATTGAAAATAAAAATAGTTTGGTGACCACAAACAATTGAAATCAGTGATTTTTGCTAAAGTCACTGATTAGCTTAAATACCGTCATTCGGCTACTTTGTGCAGGATTTCGCCGTTTTTGAACTTTGACATGTAAAAAAACTATGTTAATTCAAACTTTANCCGGATGACGGTATTAAAGATTGCAGCCTTCCATCTACAGCTTTACATATTTGTAAGTTCTTGTTGACACCAATCATTTATAAAAGACTGGGAATATGCATTCTCGTTGCATTTGCTTGAGCCGTTGGAGTAAAAATTGCCCCAATTGAAATGCAGCTGTACTTTCGAAATTGATTAGTTGCAATGTTTACACGAGTTTGGTTTATCACAATATTAAGAAAACTTTAAATAAGTCTTTTTTAAGATAAACTGTTTACTTCAGTATTTTTTTAATGTAATATTATGGACAAAAAGTGTGGGCCCTAGGCCCGTGCCTATTGGGCCTAGGCGATAATCAGGCCCTGTGTGTGATCGAGACTGACTAGAAACAGCGCGAGGAGGTGGATATGTCGATATCACAAGTAGCAAGTCAATTGTTCAATGAGGACCATCCATAGAAGTAGGCGTGTTCAAACCGAAATGGGAGTTCCTATCAAGGTTAAGGTTTATTAATGTTCACGTCACACCCGAAGGTCACCAATGTGAGGTGAGAAGTTATCAACAATGTCAACTTTCATCTATCTAAAGGTACCTCAAGATAAAATCGAGTTAATGTGTCTTATATACTAGTTAATTGGAATTGTATTTTTGCAATGGTAGACCCACTACAGGGGCTACGAAGGGAGAATTGCGTAGTCACTATGGGTACCACTCTAAAAATTATTTTAAGACTGAACTTATTTTTTGACTAATTAACACAGTCTAGACTAATTTTCAGAAATTTTTTGCTAAATGACTGCAAAAAGTAATGGACCATATATTATATTAATGACTTGTTTAGTTTTTCAAAAACAGAAATAAAAGCTACTTCGTATATGTTTTTACACCAATTGCTAAATAATAAATCACAAATTTTTTCTTGGAGTTCTTCACTAGAATTTTTTTTTAAAAATAAAATCAATTTAACATTGACCAGAATTTCCAAACATCGGAGAAACTTCAAGCAGTGTGTTTAATGTGAGAAGATGTTGAAATTAAATCATTTCCATTCTTTCATTGCAATGTGACATCATTATTTGATCATTTTGCAATAGTTATGAAAAATAATAATGTTTTCATTAAAAAGTAATGCTTTTTTTCTGAAAAATTAATTTAAAAAACAAATTAGAAAGATAGATTAATAGTCTGGAATTCAGTCCACGGGTTTTTCTCAGACTGATTTCAGTCCATCAGAACTGCAGAGTGGCACCTACGGTGGTCACATATCTGCGATCATGTTCCTGAAGGGGTAAAAGGTCCCCGTTAAGTTTGGCAACGGTTCTATAAGTGAGATATTTTAAATTAATTTAAAGCAATGATACAAATTTTTGTCTCATAAATAAATTTATTAATTCTCCAGTTTCTAGAAGGTAAAAAACAGTAAAACCAAATTTTAGCATATACAAAAATCCATCCATTCCATCTTAACGCATTACATGATTTGTTTTTATGGCTTTGCCATTTCTAATAATAATAATAAAACATACGATCAACTTTATAATTTTTTTTTACATGATACTATGCATTTATAAAATGATCATTTAACACTAGTTGTCTATGTGACTTATTGTATACTGAAACAAATACTTTGCTTTGCATATAAAATAATAAATCACTTTACAAATATTTAAGTCTCTTTAACAGAATGGTGCAATAAAATTAAAGACTAGAAATTCTTTTTGGTATCAGTAATATTAGATGCATTCAAATGTGTGATAAAAAATAGTGTCATATTCATTAAAAACTATTATGTTACAAATACATTGGTATTCAAGTATAAAACAAGATCTTTTTAGATAATATTGATAAAAAATCCTAATTCTTTAAATACAAATTTAGTACTGACAATACTATTTCAATAAAACTAAAAAAAAGAAAAAAGAAGAAAAAAGAAAGAGACTGATTCAATTGAAAAAATTGAGTTGTAGTTAATCTAAAAAAGATATGTATTCGGGAAGACATAGAAGTTATAACAGAAATTTAGAAAATAACTTTGTGCTGTGGATTTGATGATGAAAATGCAAAACTTTAAAATCACCTTGAGTTTGGAAAAATGTCATCATTTTATTGTTTTACTTTGATACTAACTATGCATTCACTTAAAAATAGAAGCGAACACACAAAATTTGAATAAAATCGATCGAATAGTTTCTCGGTTATTAAACTTTAAAAAAATTTAAAATTTTGCTTCTCAAGAACTGTTATTGTATTTAATCATTTAAAACTATTTTCTTTAAAATTTGTATACCTTACTATTCCAAAATGTTTTTGACTACTATTAAATAAAATAATGATAAAGAATTTAAAAAAAATTTTTTTTTTGCATAGAACTATCTTAGAATATTTGGATTTTATAATTAAGTTTAAAAATTTTCTATTTGTTTAAAAAGTTCTAGATATGGTGAAATATGTAAAAAGTAAAATCATTATTAGAGGATCATAAAATCAACGCTTTCTTGACCCGACTATTGGAACCATACTTTCCATATAGCTCTCACATTTTGAGGGTTAAAAAACTGCATCCGTCATAAAAAAGGTATTCAAAGAAAGTACGTTTTAAGACTGATTTTGTATATCATTTGCACAAATTAAATAGCCTATTTAAGGCTAGACCCAGAAACTATCAATATTGAATCTTAGTATATGAAAATCCTATCGTTAGAACTGAAGTTATTCAGGATATTCCTTTTTTCTGCACACTGTACACAACAAGATATTTCTGTATAGTGTGCTGTTTCCTTGTAGAAATTCCATAAATTTTATAGGTACATAACTGGAAAAAATGCTATGGAACAGTTTCATGTAAAAAGTGTCACTCTCGAAACATTTGTGGCTAGTCACTTCGAGCATTTCAATTGAAAAATGTTACTGAGCCACATTTCTAAGGATCTAATGTCAAGCTCATAATGATGATTAAGCCATCAATTTGCAAATTAACTGCAACCTATAAAATGATAAAAAAATAGTGTGTTATAAAATTTTGCCTAAAAGCAGATAAAACTTTCATCACTTTGGACCAAAAAAATCTTATGTTATATGATGACATCATACTATATTCTAAACAAAGTATTGAAGTGTAAGCATTTAATAGCAGACTGATAGAAATAATATTTGTAGCCAAAAAAATTTTTGCAAGCAAATTACATGTCATTAATTGGATACTTGTTAGTTTTATATATATAAGATCACNTATATATATATGGGTTTTGGCCTACGCATTGAGAACCAGTGCAATATACAATAAGTAGGTGCAAGATTGAGGCATGTTACACAGTGGTTATTAGAAATATATGAGAAAATAATAAATACATGAGACACAACAGATATAGAGTAGTATACTCGGATATTTTTGTACATAAATGTAAAATATAGAAAACAACACTAAAAAGTTCGACGATATAAAATAATTTCTATACAGATTTCAAAAATGTATGCATTGATATACAGATTTTAAAAATGTATGAAATAGACATATTCATTTAAATAAACAGTTTGGGAATTTAAAAGAAAATTTTTTACACATTAAAATCAAAATAATAAATTTGGTTATAAATAATAATAATTAGAAAATATTAATAATTACTATCTATTTTAGTTAATGTGATAAAAATGCATGTATTATTTATAATAACAGGTTAATGTGATAAATTCTCACAAACTATCTGAATAATAAGTTATCTATAATCATCTGTTATTCTTAATAATCACATTTGTACCTAGTTCCTGTCCCAAGTGACATTCCAAGAAAGCTTTTTTTTAATAATAGTAAGCATTCTTCTTCTTATTATTAAAAAAAACAACAACATAAGAATAGTGCATGAGGAATACAAGGTAACAATCCATAACCTTATGAAAAACATTAGTAGAGATTATTGGGAAACAGCCTTAATTTCACAAAAAGATCACTATAAGAAAGTGTTAGGAAAATTAATCTCTTAGAATAAAGCTAAGTGTTGAATTTTTTAATATTTACCAACTTCATTATTATTAATAACCAATCACTGATATTGAATGTTACAAACGCATATACACACACACATATACAAGTTCAAAATGTAGAGAAAACATGGAAAAAATTACAGAATAATGAAATATGAAAAGAAGAAAATTATTTAAAAAAAAATAAATAATAAAAATCAGGGAAAAAAAAAGATTTAATCTTTTCATCAACTCACATGATTATATCCGCAAATATATATCATATCGATTATATCTTTTTTTTCTCCTGATTTTTATTATTTTTTTTAAAAAAAATTTTTCTTTTCTTTTTTTATTATGTTATTTTTCTCTGTTTATTGTAAGCGCAGTAAATAAAACTTATTGATTTTCTTCATTTTTTTTCTTTTTGTATTTATTTTCTGTTTTTTACATATATATATATATGTAAGTGTCAACAAAGAAAGAAAAAAAAAGAGACAATTTCAAGTAAAAATTAAGATTAAATAAGTTTATTAGCTGCACAAAAGCTGTAAGTAAATAGAATCCAATATAAGCCAAAAATGCAAAGAAAACAAGGAAAGAAATAGAAGAAGAAAAAAAGTATAAAGACAAGGGGAAAAAAAGCTATTGTAACTAACTCACACTTGTATTGTATTGATATATTTTGCTTCGGCTATATTAACATAGTATTAAAAAGCACTATTTTTGCATATAAAATCCTGTGAGCAGTTGATAAGATAAAATCTTTTCATCATTATTTTTTCTAATTTTTAATTAATTAATTAATTTTTCGTTCAAAATTTTTTAGTCATTTTCATATGCAGGCATATGAAAAAATCAATCACCAGTTTAGTATTCATATGAAGCCCGCAAAGAGAGAGAATCAAATTTTTTTTAAGTAGTTTAATCAAGTTTCTTAATAGAATAATCCATTTAAGAGATCTGATTAAGATTATTGCTTTTTTAGTAATAATGCCCTTTTTTTTCTTTGAAAGAAAAATAGATTCTGTTTATTAGAAAAATTCATTCCAATTTTGACAAAAAATTCATATATCACAGATTATTCAATTCACAAATGACAATTTTTCTCACTCTTTTTCAGCATTTAAAAATATTTCTCAATTATAATAGTACTAGAGTTTTAAAATATCACCAGGGTAAGATTGAACTTTTTTTCTGCCTGCTGAAATTGGGTTTACGCCCAACAATTTTCTTCCAAAATACAAACACTGCGTAAAATAAACAACAACACAATATGAATAAATAAATGAATAATTGTCGAAAACGAGAGGGTAGCCAGAGGACGGTATACTTGACTTCGCCAGATTTACCTAAAATAAATTAGCAAAAAAAAAAAAAAAAAAANAAAAAAAAAAAAAAAAAAAAAAAAAAAAAAAAAAAAAAAAAAAAAAAAAACAACAACTAATGAAAAATTATCACTTTAACATACATAAAAGTATTGACAAAAGTCATATTCTTCCAAGTTTCACCAATAACATCAAACGGTTAAAATTTTTTAAATATTTTAATGGATTTTTTGTAGATTAAAATAACTGTTCTTAGAGTTTCTGAATCTAAATGTAGTAAAGGAGTTACAACAAATAATTAACAGCTTGTGATTAGCCGAGAGTTAAAACTTTACGAAGAGAAACAAAAACAAAAAAAATTAAAAATTCAGAGTTAACATGGTGTGCATGTATGAGGTATCATTATCTGGCATTATCTGGTAAAATTAAAAGAAAAACTTCAAAACTTCTAAATTAAAGCTTCTTACTTATTTTTAACACCAACCTTACTTATTTAAAGTAATTATTATATTCAAAGTTAAGTGTTAACTTATATTTAGAGAAATATTTAGGATTTAAAAATTATGAAAGCTATGTTGAATATTTTTATCAAGTTATTTGTGCCAAAAAATATTGCTTCCTTTTTCTTTTGCTCAGAAATTCGTTAAAAATATTGCAAAAGAACAATAAATAAATACTCCCAAAAATTAAGTGTTCTGCTTTAAATTTTGTGTTCATTCCCACATCATACAGGCACCTTAAACATTTTTTGTGAGCAAGTTTGAAATTCCACATACATTAGGAGAGAAAACTTAATGAAGGATAAAAAAAAAATTCGAATCTACTGAATTTTTTTTCCTCTTGTATTCTGAGTTTAATTGTTGCAAAAAATATTATTTTTAAGACTTATTCTATATCTCACAAATTCCTTTTGAAACATAGTGTATAAATTCGAGTGCAAGAGCTAACTTAGGTTAAAAAACAGTAACATTAATATACTTTATAATTATTTCATTTGTAGTATAAAATAAATAAACATCTGTTGTCTGTCACCTGGTTACTTCACAATATGTTTTAGAACCATTTCATAAATGACAGTCCAAAGGTTTATAATAAAATAAAATAATAAGGATTAATTTAAAATTTGGCCAGACAACTCTTTCATCACATTATTCTATACCTGCAGAACAGAATTTATTGAAAATTTAGTTATTTTAAAAAACTGTATACTTAGAAAATACAACTCTTGTGATGGCACACCAATTTTTAACAACTTATAATCTATCTAGCTCTTGGTCTGATTAAAGTTAGAATAGTTTATGAAAAGTTAAATTTTAATCCTCACTGCACTTAGGTTAAATTGGTCAGACCTACAGATTAAATAATAGCATGAAATACTTTTGAAAGTAGGTATGACCTATGGCATTATATGTCTTTGAAAGAAACAAATTTATTCTAAAAATTCAATGAAATAAGCAATACAAGTACTCACAATAAAATATATATTATACATTATCTTAAAAAAAAAAGAAATATAAATATAGTCTTTTTTTACGCCGAGCAATACTTACTTATTTCTAAAGCACCATATCCCATTTTCGAAGTACCCATTCTGTAGGAACAAGTTGGGACTATTATTTCATGAATAAGTTCTTCTGAAATATTGAGAGTACAGGAAGTAAAATCTAAGGAAGAGGAAGTTCTCACAATAATCCCAGTTTTTCTGTTGGATATTACATGTTCAGACTAAAATATGATGGAAGAAAGACGAATTACAAACATGTAGAAGTTAAATCTGGAAATTACAGAAAATAATAGATACATCTATTTCATTTTAAAACAGTCGTTAAACAGCCAACCCAATTTTGGGTTTACAACTACTGATGTTCAACTCTGTAATTTTGAATCAAATCCAGAAGACAAGGGAACTTCTGGATCAAGTATTGGGAGAAATTTTGCCTTCATGGAGAACAGATACATACATTAAAACATTATAAATAAATTTGAATAAAAGATAGTAAAATAATACTAAAAGATAGTTATTGACAATTAAATTAACAGTAGCATTTTCGTACCTTTTTTTTAAACTATTTAATATCAAGCGCCTTTTTTAAAAAACTTCTCAGTTTTTGACATAAATTTTCCACAAATTGCTTAGCACTTCATTTATTTAAATTTTCATAAATAACAGGTAGTTTTAAGCATTTGAATGATACTACAACCTTTTTTACCCATTTAAGTTAAACTCAAAAATAGATTTATGAATTGCACAGTTACAGTAAAACTAGGCAAGTTAACCACCTGTCTATGTTCACCTATATTATCAAGAACCAGATTTATCCTATATAATAAAAGGAACCAAAACTTTAGTAACAATACCACTTGCCTATTGTGCACATTGACTGTTGAAATCAGTAAAATTTATCAAGGGTTATTAATAAATGCTATTCTAAACTCTTCAAAAGTTGACAAGAAAAAACATACTATTAGGTCATGTTTTAAAATTTCACTGAATATATGAAGTAATATTTAAAGTTAACCTAAACCCTTTTATGAGTGAACTATAGCAAAGATTGCAAGTTTATCGGAGAAAACAAGGCCAAAATTTGAGAGATTTGAGGGAAGTTTTAAAAATTATGGGGGAACACAACTTGCATTTGCATTTGTGACCATGACCATCATACAAATAACGAAATAAAAGCGTATAAAAAAGCTGAAATTTTTTTTACTTCAATTAAAAACTATGTTAATATTTTCAGTGAAACGAACAGAATCTTTGCATGAAATATTGTATAAAATTTTTTTGCTGCTCATCAAATATTCGTTTGCCAGCATCTTCACATGTTTGTCAACACAAAGGACTAAGAAATTTCCTTGCACAGTACCTCCCTCATTTTTAACTTTTCTGGTTTAAAAAAAGGTTAGTTACACAATTAATTATTGTATTCTTATTGCACTTCAGGAGGCATGGTATCCTTATAAATTTACCAACCAAAGAATAGTAAAACTCCCTTACATGACAGGATTTGCATTATCTTTAAACTATTTTCTTATCAGTTTGGTATAGATCCATTTCCCCAAATGTTTCATTAGTTATACATTATCAATTTTGAAAGTTCAGAAAAGAATTAATTGCTGACAAAGTATAAATGAAAAAGATTAAAAAACCTAAAGTTCTAACTGAAGTGACATACTTTAGTTCTTTGTTGTTTAAAGAGTGGTGGTTGTTTTATGTTTAAAAGCAATTATTTCTACATTTCTAGTGAGTGATTTGTAATAGTTGTTGAATTAGTGTTAACAGACTGGATACATTGTACTGGAAGGGTTGCAACTTCATGCATATTTAAGGAAGTTAGAATTACTTTTTAACAACATCAATCATTATTATTACTTTTTGCACACTTTAAAACAACTTGATAAAAATTTTGAAGCAATTAGAGCATCATATCACCCCAGTTATGATAATAAAATGTTGAAAAAATGCTATACTTAGAATTTTAAAATCATGAGTCTCAAAATGCAATTTCCAGACTGGTTTATATAAGTATTCAATTAACTAGTTGAACAATTTGAGATAACTTTCACTAATCGTTGGACATCAGCTGAAGAAAATTAAAAAAAAAAATATTACATCTAAAATTAATTAAATTTTCCATTACCTTGTGATCATGAGCAGAAATAATGATATGTGGTTGAAGATATGGAATCACCTAATAAAAAAGAAATTTTTTTAAATTTTATGCAATTGTCCTACCAAATTATAAAGCAAACAGTCTTAAAATGTTAAAAAGTTCTTTTTTTTTAGTCTTAATATTCAAACTTAATACAATTGCAGATATTGTAGCATCATTTAAGTTCAAATGTAACAAAAGTATAATGTTAGTTCCAAAAATCGCTCAAATATGTACATTGATATTTTGCATAAAGTAGAACAATTAAAAAAAAGCATGCTTTCGGGCATTAATTTTATTCGTGTTTCATTAAGTGCAAAAAATATTGGGGCTTAACGCAAGAATATAAACAAATAACTTTCTACTATCACAATCAATTATACAAAGAATTTTAATGTACTAGTTTAATGAAAATAAGTCACCAAACAGCTTATAAAGAAATAAAAAAAATTTATAAAAATTAAAAAATTCACATCTAAGAATAATTATAGCTGTCTTCTTTTAGCAATATACAAGGCATAATGAAAACAAAAAGGTTTAGAACTATTATATGTTTTATTGATTAAATATGAAGTAATATCTAATAATTCAAATTAAAAAATAAAGATTTCACTATGCAAAGCTATAGCATGCAAAATTCTTTCACATGATGCTGAGACCAGAAAACAAACTAAACATAGAAAACTTTTTTTGTACAACTTTTAAAATAAGTGCATAAGGTACATATTTAAAATGTTTTGGCTCATCAAAATATCCAATGAAAATCTTTCTAAAAGAGTCAGAGTCAGAAAAAAATTGAATATGAAATTTCGAAGCAAAGATTTAACTGGTTTGGGCACATTTTACGAATACTCAGTAACATGATAACACTTGTCAGACTTAAATGGGCTCCTAATGGAAAAAGACCAAGAGGGAGATCCAAATTAGTGTACCAAAGAATGATTTTTAATGTGCTTAAGCTGGTTGACATATGTAGATGGCAAAAAGGAAGATTCCTTGCCAGGGTCAAATAAGCTTGAGGTCCTATATGCTGAAGGGCATGAAAAGAGTAATTAATAATACAGTCGAACTCGTTTATAACGAGCACAAAGGGACCGTAACATGTACTTAAATCCGAGTGCTCGTAATAAACGGGTCCTTAAGGCAGGCTTGCAACCAGAAGAGGGGTGGGGGGTTGAGAGGTCAAATTATTGAGTTTACATAAAATTTCATTAATACTTACTTACTTTAATTAATTTAATTAAATACTTTTCTTAATTTAATGATAACTCTCCCCCCCAACCAGCAAAAAATTTCTAGTTGCGCTACAGTCTTAAAGGAAAGAAGCAATAAACGGAAAGAAAAATAAAGGAAAAGATTCTTACCAAAACATTTATTTTTTTCATTAATCTACATATTTAAAATAGTAGTTTGTTAGCTTACTTTGAAGTTTCAGTTCGCGTTTTTTTTTTATTTCGCGCGCATTTCTTATCATTTTGAAAAAAAGATAAGACAGAAAGACTAGAAAGATGAGAAAAAAGATTGCAAGACAGAAAAATATTGCTCGCTAAAACCGGGTCTTGCTCGTTAAAAGCGACTTCTGTTCCATAGACTTAACATTGATCCAACCAAATATTCTCATTTCCCTCGGTAAATCCGAGTTCTCGTTAAATCCGAGCTCGTTATAAACGAGTTCGACTGTATCTAATTCAGTTACTCTTTGTCTAAAACAGATATTTTTTGTCAAGGAAAATGCAAATGAATCAAGGATCTAAATTGATTTCAACTACTTTTTTTAATATTTATAATTAAACACGTACAAAATGCTATTTCTAACTACTATTTTCCATTATAATGCTATTTTTACTTAATATCTATAGAAAATAAAAGATTTTAAAAATATCTAAGAAATGATGATAGCTGAATGATAATTAGTTTAGAGTACAGTTTATTTAAACTGTTCGCATTTTTTTATTAATTATTAATGTATTTTAATGAACTTTTATAAAATAAAAAAATAAGTTGTTTAAAACTTCTTCAACATTGTAACAATAATTATTTAATTAGGTATGTTAAGAAAATAGCTTTACATCTAAATAGAACTTCAAAATTAAAACAGTTACATAAATAACAAACTAAACAAATTTTACCTTACTAATAAATGAACTGTATGATGGAGTTAATGGAAAATGGGATAAAACTATCCTAAATGCATCCAGAGATTCATTACTAGCCACTTGGTAATCATTTGAATGAGTAATGTAGTTTACCTAAAAAAGAAAAAATGCACTGTTACAATAAAACGAAATTTAAGTATTCAATGACGCCATTTTCTTCATAAACATAAAAGACCTTTTAATTTAATGTGCAATAGTAATAAAGCATCATCTAATAAAACAAACATCTAATTTAAGTGGAATAATTTTCAGTGATAAATACAAGGTTTTGTTACAAGACAAATGCAATTCTTAATTCTTTAGTATAAAAATTCTATTTAAGCAATTCTGATATAAACATATCAATTTTATCACACAGAAATCTTAATGAGTATAGTGATATGTTTAAAAAACAAATAGAGCTATAAAAACTAATAAATAAAAAAAGGATCAACCAATACTTTTTTAAAAAAATTATGAAATTCAATCAGATTTTTTAAATTAAATTTTTTGGAGTGCTCTATTTAAGTAAATATTTCATTTAAAAAAAAACAACACTATAATGCTAATGAAAGGAAAGTAATAGTATAGTAAAAGCCCATTATAGTGATAATTCACAATAGTAAAACAAAACAAGTAAATACACATACATTTAATGTTTAAATAACAGCATAAAAAACTATAAAATCCAATGAAGGGCAATAGCTTTGAATATTATTTTGAATGGTAAACTAGCATCTGATTCAATAGTAAAATAGAAATTTTGTCAAAAAAGTAAATAAAATGTTTGATAGATATGTGGTAAACGAAACCGAGCATTTTTTTTAAGTGTATGGCAGGTTAATTAAAAATAGAAAAAATTACCTTTTGTAACAGGAAAGATAACTTACCACTGGTCCATCACACATGTTGCTTTATAAACATAAAGGGTTATAATTGTTGGAAAGAAATAAAATGAAATGATGTTCGTTTTCACTTTCCTGCTTTGATAATAAAATAAATAATAATACTTTCCATTTTTCTTCTTCTTACAATATTTTTCACTTTGTATGTATGAAAATGTATCTTTGAAAATGTATTTACCACAAAATAAATAAATAATATTATTTTTATTTCATTCTTTTTGTTACAGTATTTTTCATTTTGATGGCAGAAAAAGCATTTCCCTCAAAATAAATAAATAAAAAAACTGTCATCATAGCAAAAGAAATTTAAATGTGTTTTTTTAACATTTAATACTAGCATTTTGAAGGCGATTTGAAAAACTGTTGTAAATGCAGACTTCTTGCAACATGCCATGCTCATTTAGTTGGGTCAAAAAAACAAAAAAATAACTTGCATAATCTCAACTATTTAACCTCCTATATAACCTCTGTTTATTATTGAAACAGATAAGACAAAGGAAACACATCTTACTTTTACAAATTCAAGAAATTCATATCTCATAATTATATCATCCCGAAAATGCATATCAAATCTTCTTTCAAATTCCTTCTGAGGAGGTTGAAACTCCCCACCAATATCATTGTCACCAGGAATTATAATGGCCTTCAAATACAATCAAATAAAAAATAATGTTAACAATGACAGAAAGCAATGCTACAAAATAAAGAATTTCAATATAATTTAAACAAAACGCATTTTAAGAAACATGCACACCAAGCAATATACTTAATTTTACTTTAAAATGTAACATTACACACTTAAATANTAATTATATCATCCCGAAAATGCATATCAAATCTTCTTTCAAATTCCTTCTGAGGAGGTTGAAACTCCCCACCAATATCATTGTCACCAGGAATTATAATGGCCTTCAAATACAATCAAATAAAAAATAATGTTAACAATGACAGAAAGCAATGCTACAAAATAAAGAATTTCAATATAATTTAAACAATTTAAACATTACACACTTAAATAAATTTACTTTATCACATTGAAACTCGTTGAAAAAAATTAATGAATAAGGTCTTCCGAGAGGGGAATGAATTTTCAGGTGTTTCTCTTTAAGTTAAATATATCATGTGAAAGAAAAATCCAGTAATGTTATAAGGTTTGTTTCTGACCAATGGTTTCAGAAGTGAACACACAGCTGCATATGATATTCTTAAATATTGTAATTATAGCAATACTAGCATTTCGTTTCACAATATAGTTACATATTTTCTATTATATGTAATTACGTATCTACATCTAATAATATATTTAGCTATACAAACAATAATAGTGTTTTCATATAATATTGAAAGAAAAAAAATATTTAAAAAAATACAATTTCTATGTAAATTACATTTTTCCATTTACATATTGCAGGTTCATAAACGATTAATATGAGCAATATTGCTGTAATTTTTTTTATAAAATTGCATATTTCAAATTTTGCTTTGCACTAATTAAACTAAAAATTGCATAGGTACAAACTAATTTTATAAATAATATAATGTGACCTTTCACAAACTGTAATATTTGATTAAATTTTACTATATTATTTACATCTATCTTTATACAATTAACTCCAATAAACAGAAAAAGTTAGTTTTTTTTTTAAGAAATTGTCTATTATTAATATAATAGAACCTTGATTACGTATTTCTAAAGAAACAATTCCTTATGAATGAAAGATACAGGAAAATCAAAAACGGGAGTCAGCATAATGGCTTGAAAATGTATGAAAACTAATCAAGTAATGAAATTGATATTAATAAATTTAAAATAAATATAAAAAAAATTATTTTGAAAATGTTATTTACTTAATGTATAGATATTTATGATGAAAAAGAAAGATGGATAAAGGCATTTATTTATTTGATTCTTCACTAATTTAAAGGCTTAGATTACCTACCACAAATGTCAGTATTAGTCGAGGTTTTGTTTTGTTATATTAATTGGTGACACTAAGCTTTTCAGCAACCATTTCTTGAACTGACAACACCACAAGTTCCAAAATTTTCATCAATTAATGCATAATACCTCAATTGTTGTATTTCATCAATTGAAGCTTCAATCATACATAATTGAGGTGCTTTCCCTTAAATGTAATAGATCCTCATTTTCTTAACCATTACTAAATGTTAGAAGTTACTGCTTTACTTCTCAAAGCGAAATAACCTCACTTTTGTTAAAAAATTTATTAGAATTTCTGCACAATAGTCACAGGAATTTTGCAGTTTAAAAAACGATCTAAATGGTTACTATTAACATTATACTAATAGGATTTGTGGTGGCACCATTTAAACAAGATGATACAAATGATAAAAAAACATGCAGAGATAATGGATAGAAGTTCTACAGTACTATAATATTTGATTTATAAAATAGAGTTTCACAAGAAAAATCTACTTAAGGAATAAAAAAGATATACTCTAATGATTTGAGCAAGATTGAAAAAAAAAAGAGAATTAAATGAGTTTAACAATAAATATACACCTTTTTAAAATCAGCTTCTGAAAAAACATTTTGGAATCTTTGAAAATATTCCACAAATTCAACATCAGAGGCTATTTCCCCTTCATCAAAATTGTCCCCAAGAAATATTGTAAGATTTGGATTGAAATATTTGTAGGCAGTAGAAAATGTCTTCTTTACATACCTAAAATAGTTTAAATATTATAGACAATAAGAAAATCAAAATCAAAGCAATATTGTTCTAGAATATCAAAAAGAAATAAAAACATGAGTATTGTGGTTGCAGAATATATATAAATGTAAAAATTAAGTATAAATCTTTCCAGTTTAATGATTTATTATTATTTACATCTGTAAGTCCAGGAGGCATTTTTAGGTGGTTAGTATTTCCAGGATAAATTTCCAGTCTTCTGGCAAGCACTTTAATAACATGAGCATTGGCTGATTAATTGTATATTTTGCCCACACCAACCACAATGCTGATATAAATTATACCCGTGATAGATCGTGAATTAGAGATTAAGTATGAGAGGATTTTGAGGTAATACCAAAATAACTGTCAAAAATATTTGTTTAAATAATCAAAAAATTGTCCAAATTGTTTAACAAAAGCACAATAATTAATTTAAGAAAAATTTAATAACACAAAATGTAACAAATTCAAAGCTTCTATAAATTTTTTACAAAGCAAGTGAAAAAAAAATGTAATGCAACACAATCAATTATTTTATAATGGAGGAAATATTTTCTTATAAATTTTTTTATTATTACAACCAAAAGTAAACAAAAATTCTCATAAGTAGAATTATTTCAAATTTAAGTAAAAAAATTTTTTTTTTGATTTTTCTAAAACAAATTACGCTTAACTGCAAATTATCCATGGAAATGAGTTGGGTGCAAATAATCCACAAAATTGTCAATAAATTATCATTTGTTTAAATACACATGTTTAGTTTTGAAACAACTCTTCATTTGTAAATTCAGCTTTTTCTAACAATAAGCAAGATTTTAGCTTTGAAAAAAACATAAAAGAAACATAGCTCATTCAAAAATTGTAAAACAACAGCTTAGGGAGACAAAATGTCTCATAAAAAGATATCTGACACATTGACAAAATATTGTAGCATAAAATCTCAATAGAGCAAAATTTTAAAAAAGAATTCAGCAATGACAAAAAGTTTCAAAAGAAATTATAACTTAGCACTGTAAGACAAAACCTCAGATTTAAAATATATATATATATATATATATATAACAATTGTGTGGNGACGTTGATATATATATCAGACACATTGAAAAAAAATATTGTGGTACTGAATCTCAAAGACCAAAATTTAAAAAAAAATTTTAGCACTGACAAAAATATAAAAGAAACATAGCACATCCTAACATTGTATAACAAAATCTTACAATATATATATATTTGTGTGTGTGTGTCATATTGACAAATATTGTCATATAAAATCTCAAGAAAGCAAAATATTTTGGAACAAAATTTAATATGGGTAAGTTAGAAAGTGTCCTATGAACAAAACACAATAGCATAGCAATTTGTATACACTTAAGATTGTCCTTAAAGTAGACTGAAATCAGGAATTTACTATAGATCAATAAATATGTATCATATTATTGAAGTTACAGATTTGATTAAAAAAAAGAAACTTTTAAAAAGCATTTTACTACTCCAATAAAGAAACTTTTAATAAATAAATATTTATTTTAAATACTATAATATCAACATTATTAATAGTTAAGATACTATAAAAGTTCAAATTTTCAAATGACTTGAAATTTGATAATTCTAACGTAAGCCTCACATCGATTTATGCCAGTTTTGTTCCTAAATACTGAATATTAAAATTGTTGAATAATAAAATAATATACTGAATAAAATGTAAGTGCATTAATTTAAATAACTTTTTTTTCAATTTTACAATATTATGCACGTAATAAATTTTTAGGATTATGGAAAATATTTTCAACTTACTGATCAGCATCCCATCTAAACACATAGCCTAATAAACTAGAAGGTGTATAACTGTAGCCTAAAAGTTGAGGATCACCAACGACCAATATTCTAACAGAATCAGGAAATCTAAATAACTGTGACCAAATCAAAATTGGTGCCAAAGAATATTCAATCCATTCAAAGACAATTACTATTGTGAACAGAAGAAATAATAACTTTAAAAATGACCTAAAACAAAGACGAAAAAAAAAATCAGTTTAAGAACTAGAAAATATTAACAGCTAGTTAAAAACCATACTGAAATTTTTTTGCATAAAATTTTCATTTATAATGAAACTAAAATATTGAGCTCTTAAAATAGTATTACCAAATAAAGACATGTTACAATATAATCACATACTATATTTATTATACTGAAGTAAATTTCTTTCCTTAATTCTTAAAAAAAATAGCAAATTTTCATTTAATTTAAAACAAAAATTATATACAAATATAATTTTAACTCTCATTTTCATAATCATTGTTATAAAATTGTTTTATATTTAACATAGAAAAGCATGCTAGAGTACGTATTACTAATTTTAATTACAATAAAAAAAATCTGTTTTACTTATAGAAGAGTTTTCAAATTTGTATCACAAATGTACTTTATAAAATGTTCCCCTTAAAATTTTAAATTTAATACCTACTGTTTATAAATTATTGATTCCTAGAAAAATTATCAACTCAAATAATGATTGCAATCTATATGAAAGAAGGCATATTCATCAGATTCGTTTTTTAAAAAATATGTGATGTGTCACCTTAAAGGATCTTCTTATGTATATATGGACCACATCTAAAGATAAAATTTTCTGATATATGGGTGAGTGAACTGAAAGTTAGGGGTATATTTCCGTATCACGATCTATCGTACCAACTACAATCTCCAAATGGATTTTAAAAATAAAATAAAAAACATTTTGAGGTTCGGCTATGAGATAGTCTCCTTCTGTTACTTGTTGGCCACTGCCTGGTTTGGAAGTCACCAAGACTTGGCCTACATCAAGAAACGGAAATCTTACTATCCATGTAAAACCTCCTTTACAGTCCATTTTTAAAAAGCTTGAATACCCTTAATCCATAATACAGCTTTTTGTGGGGCCGGGATAGCCTGGTTGGTAGTGCACTGGGCCCATGTCCAAGAGTTCATGGGTTCGATCCTCGCCGGCTGAAGACTCCCCATGTAGAAAATGGTGACGGATGCATGTTAAATCTGTCAAGTTGCAAAGTCCTCCATATTCCCTGACAAATCAATACCTCTGGGGGTACTGATCCAGGAGTTTCCTTGTCTTCTGGAATGGTTCAAAATTACAAGGCTACAGAGTTGAACATCAGTAGTTGTAAGCCCAAAAAATTGGGTCGGCTGTTCAACAACGGATATAATATAAAATAAAAAAAATAAAGCTTTCTGTAATAAAAGAAGCCATCAATAAAATTACATACATATATATATATAGAGAGAGACATTATATGTGGTATATGTATATCTATAAATAAAATTTTAAAGTATTAAAAAAATTCATAAAGCATTTATTTTATTGAAATATATAACTTTATTTTTTAACACTTAAACAAAAAAGTGGAAAAAAAGGTGAATGATTATGGCAAATCTTACCTATGTAGCCATCATCATTAACTTTTTTAGTATTTTAATACTGTGTAGTGAGCTGTTTCTATGAAATAAATGCTTCATTTTTTATTATTATTTTTAAGAATTTAGGGGAAATATCCGTATTGGTACCGGAGTCAAATTAATCGCCAAGTTTTGTCACACTTGTAAACTTCAAGATTTAAAAAAAAAAACGTATATCGCAATTTATAGTAGTAGTTAAAGTAGTTTTGAGCGAAATATACCCACTTTGTATATAAGTTAAATGTTTAATTGTGGAAGATTTCTGCATCGTGATCTGTGGCAATATAATAGCCAGGTCTTGGCAACTTCTAGACAACGGCTCGCGAAAGTAAAAATAAGAACATCACAGAAAGGGACCAACTCGAAAGGTATAACTCGTAGCCACCCCCAGGCAAACATCTATATGTTTGTTTGTTTTTCTTTAATAAAATTGCAAGTTTAGTTGGGGTGACAGATCAAGATAAGGAAATACCACCTTTAATTGTATTAATTTATCTATTTCTGAAACAAAAGATTAACAAATAACAAATCCGATGAAAAATACCCAAGGACGTTGATAATCATGAGTTAAATATGAGGAGAAAAACACAATAATTGATTATATTAAGTAGTTTATCAATACTCAAAAGAAATAATAGAAAAAGGATGACAGTGGAGCGAAAAACTAAAGGAAAAATTACTTTATATGCATATTAAAAGCAACATAATCTGTTAGAAAATAGTATAATAGAAAATTGAAAACAATCAAATTCTTAAATTTGAAGAATATATTCTCAAATTACGATAGAGAACATGAAGATTATAATTCAGCACGATCAGTACAGTAGTAATCAATCATAAGAAGAAAAATTTAATCTTTCATAATGTTTTAATAAAGATTTATGTAAGCTCAGATCATATTTGTTTACAATAGCAAATTCGGAAGTAGATGCTCAACTGACTATTTTTGCCAAGTTTAAGTCGCTTTATTAACTTCAAAACCTGTTATTTTAGTTTCAATAAAATGACAAAAATTTCACCTGAAGTGCAAAATTTCTTGAGCAAGCTTTAAGCAAGTATTCTACAGTGCATCAAACTCAAATATTAATCATGCAACCAATATTTAAAATTTGAATTACTATATGAAACTATAAATTAATTTGTCTTTGTTTTTGATGTATAGTAAGTCCGTCTTTCTTGAAAGTCTTTCTATAAAAAACATGTTTTTCATAAATGTTATTATTTTATAAGAGAGTAGTGTCAAAGAGAATAAATGAATTTTAATTTTGAATGTTCACCAATCTGATGATATCACAGACACGATGGTTGTGTCCTAATATTCGCAGGCATTTATTATTTATTTAAAAAATATTGTTTTTATCTGTGGTATTAGTTATAGAATGTCCAAAAAATTTATATTATTTTATCCAGAGCGTTTTTCTAGCCAATTTAAAAAAATTGTTATTGAAAGAATTAAAAAAATTCACTTACATTAATAAATTAAGTTTCAGACGTATTTTTCTTTAGAATTACATGTTTAAAAATGGGAAAAATATACTTGAGGATGCCCCTTGGCGAAATTGGTGACTTATGTTTGGCTCCATTCCTGTTTGCGCGGAACACCCTGGTAACAGGAGTGGCGGCTAAAACATAATGATATTTCAATGAAACATTGGAAAATTTCAACAAAACGTCGGCCAAAACTTGCAATGAACCCAATATAAGCAAAATTAATAAACCCAATAAAATGCATTTTGAATCTAAACGAAATTTAATGGAGTATGAGAGCAGAGAGAAAAGGAAGAAAACAACTCACCTCTTCATTAAGCTTGAATATTCTCTGATTTAGGTGCACAGGTTCTCTAATAACAGCTAGGTACTGTCTCAATCGGAGACGGATTATACCTTTCGTAGGCCCTAGGCATAGCCGTTTTAGGGGCTCTCCCCTCCTTCTCCCACTCCTCCCCTCTCTTCAAAATATATGCTAAAATTTTCTTGCATATTCTTTTTTACATTTTTATTAATATAGATTTTAATTTGCAAATTTGTTTATCGAGTTTTAAGATAAATTTAATTTCGATAGTTATTAAAGATAAACAGGTTTATCTTTAATAACTATCGAAATTAAAGATAAACTTGTGAAAACTTTTCCTAACATTCACATTGCATTAAGAATACATTTGTCGATTCTTGGATCAAATGCAGAAGGAAAAAGATCTTTCTCCAGATTAAAATTGATAAAAAATTATTTGCGTTCAAAAATGAATCAAGATCGTTCGGCATCGCTCGCACTTATGTCTATTGAATACGACATTTTGCGTAGTTTGGAATTCGACAGCATAATACAAGATTTCGTTGAATCCAAAAAAGTAATATTTTAGATCATAAGATTCTGCAAAATAATTTATTACCGAAAAATATTATTTTTTTATTTGTATCTTCATAATTTTGTGCAATATGCACTTGTTGTTTTTAAAGCTTAATTATTTTTGTCAACAAATTTTTTCTCCCAAGTTTTTCGTAGGCCCTAGGCACGTGCCTAGTGTGCCTATAGGGTTTCAATTTATTGCGAATAGAATCTGTGTACCTCCATCGCCACATAAATTCCGCAAAATATGAATAAAAAATGGATTCGGTAATACCGGACTAACGGTGACATTTTTCTAAAGTCCCTTTTTATAACTACCCACATACCTTCGATCTTATTGACCAGAATCAAAAGTAACCTTATTAGCCTGTATCCAATGTAGAGCTAATGGACCTCTGAAATTACATATACCGTTGAACATTTAAAAATAACGATAAAATCTAAACCAATCAGAATCACGATTGGGTTTCAACATCGCCCAGCTTGGCAGTCAACCGCGATCACAACTTGGCGAGAATCAAGGGCACCCTCAACTATAGTCTACCCTAAAAATAGCTTATATTCTTAAGAATCTTGAAAATAAAAATGTATGTGTGGTCTCATTAAATTGTTTTTGCTTGTTCTGTTAATACATTAGCGAAACAAATTCAATAATGAAAATTCTTCATACATATTCATTAAACAAAACAAAATTTACTGTAAAAGTTAACTTTAGAAAATTGAACGCTGTTTAATGTGACAAAAAAAATCCAGGGAACAGATAATAAGCATCCATCACCAATTTTGGTTTCTGTGCTATTTAATTGATTTGTTTAATTCTTTTGTTTTTGTGGGGATATTTCCATATTGTGATCTTCCGTGCCAACTACAATCAAGGCACCAAATTGATTTTAAACTTGCAAGTTTTATTTTTAAAAAAACATGTTTGCCTGAGGTTCTGTAGTTTCTTTTTAGTTCCTTGTGGAACAAAAAAGGAAGTCAACAGGACTTGGCAATTATTTAGGTAGAGATCACCATACGGAAATATTACAATCTTTTTCTATCTTTATTAGTTAAAAAGATATGGAATATAAAATAAGGTTTTGTAAAAAAAAAAAAAAAAGAAAAGTAGATAATTTTATAATTAGCTCGATATTTAGACAAATTGGATTATAACCCTGTGCCAGAATTTTTTCCAACTTTCTGCGACATACCTCTCTAATACTAATATTTTTCTGAAAAATACTTTTAAAAATAACAAATATTCATGTTACTAAATTAAAGTAACAAAAGCGTCAACTTCAACAAAAAAAACAACATTTGGATTAAGTAAAATAATTTTTTTAATAGAGTACGTAATTTTTTTTATTCATATATTTTTAGGGAGAAAACACTATTTCCTTTTGCGCATTTTCTAAATCATCATCACATTAAAGAAATTTGTGAAATCCGTAGTAGTAACTACCCAAAAAATAGTTTATTTTTCGAGATTCAGTTGTTCTAATAAATATTATGGTATTAAAAATATTGCATTTTACTAGCTATGTGGAAATCACCAGCAGATGGCAATGGGGATAGAGCTTTCGCCTTCCAATGAGGCCAGTAGATACGAATTCCGCATTCGGCTTGCACCGACCACAGTGCTGTTGTGAAATATCCTCAGTGGTAGACAGATCATGGGTTAGAGTCCCCTTCCCGTCAGTCTAACCATGAAAGTATCTTTTTGTCTTCCTCTCCATGTAACGCAAATGCGGGTTAGCTCCATCAAAAAGTCCTCCACGAAGGCAAATTTCTCCCAATACTCGATCCAGGAATTCCTTGTCTTCTGGATTAGGTTCAAAATGACAAGGCTGCGGAGTTGAACATTAGTAGTCGTAAACCCATAAGATTGGGTCGGCTGTTCAACGACGATTATAAAATAACTGCATAAAAAATTAGAAGGAAAATTTCTGCAGAAAAGAAAACTAAATTTTTTACCTTCATGTTTCTTTATTTTGCATTATTCTCATTTGAAAATAGGACCACGGAAAAATCAAAAGCATTTTTTCCCACTCGGATGCACGAGAAATGCATCGTTTGAATATAGTTCTGTAGAAAAGATAAAATCTCACGAAAATTTCTGCAGAATTTTTTTTTTTGTTACTTCCCAAAAAAACTCTTTCTGCAAGAACTCTGTAACGTTCTGCGGCAATGTCGCCATGATTTTGCTACAGGGGTTATAACATTTAAAAGATGACTACTCAATCATTTAATTTCTTTGTTTTCTCAAAGTACCTCACTGGTAATCGAGAAAATCTTAAAATTACAAGTATTACACAAATTGTCTAATAAAAAGCATTTAAATGATAGCAATGAGTTGTCATCCTTTAAGTGTTATTTATGAGGTAAATTGTGAAAAAACTCGTAATTTTAAGTTTTTATCTAAAATGTATTACGTTTAATTTTAATATTAAAGTCTTCATATGTTTTTATGTAAATAAAATGCCAAAAGAGTTCTGAAATTTATTAGCATTTTTGTTTTTGCAAAACAAACTTAAAATTGTTAGCCCTAAAGTTGCAAAAGTGTGGAAGAAAGAGTTTTTATATTGTTATTTTTCCATGAATTCCATTTAGAGAGCAGTTTACTTATAGATAATCTTTAAGGGTCCCTTCAAATGTTGTTAAACAGAGAACCAACTGTATGTAATCTACAAAAAGAAACTTGTATTATAACTTTCTGATCTTTCAGTATTTGTTGAACAAAATGTTCTGTTTTTTATTAAGCTTGAACATTTCAATAAAAGCATTGATGCTGCAAACAATTTTAAAGATCATTTTGCCATTCATTTTCTCCATACTTCTTGGAGCTTTTTGGTGTCCTAAAATTATGAAAATGTTATTAATTTTAAAGCTGCTTATTTTATATTAGTTTTTCGAACTAATCTTATTTTTTTGCTTTTAGTTGGCTGTTGTATTGATATTTTCTGATGTCAAAATGTTGCTAAAAGATGTAAGTGCACCTTAAATATTGTTTTTAAAGTTTCTTAAATTGCTGTTTTTTTTTTCTTTTAATTTTTTTTAAAAATCTTACCAAGAATTTCATTTTTCATTTGTTTTTAACTAACATTTATTATGAATCTCCATCATATTTAAGTGTAAAAAAAAGGGACAAACGTTGATTATTATTATTAAATGATCTCTACTGAATTTATCTTTATGCAGATTTTAAATAAATGCACTTTTACACTTAGAATATACCAGTATGGTATATTATAAGACAGATCAGATTTGTAAAATAGAGTGTATTGAGTCTTGATAGGCTTAATATATTAATTTTTCTGGATATTTATTTATAATGTTTAAATTCTTTATATTAATGTAGTGTACTTCTTTGTTATTTAACCCTTAAAATACTTGTCAAAATTATAAAAAACAAAACTATCTTGAGAGTACAGTCAAACCTCATTAATGTCAACTCGAAAGGGGACGAAAACTTACTCCCATTAAAAGTAGTTCATGTTATCAGTTTGGAATTTTAGAACATTTGCGTAGCTAAAATTATCAACCTAAACATGTATCAGATTTAAATTAATTATCCCAAGTTAAACTGAAGCATACTTGATAATTTATAAAATTTATTTGCTTAAAAAATATGAAGATGGTAATAAAAGTCGGCATGTTTTGAGAGTTCAAAAATAGATGCTCATTCTCAAAACTCACCGAATGGTGGTTTGAGACATAAACTTTAAAACCTAAGACAGAAAACCTCGTCTTTATTTTCCATTTTTCTTTGGCAACTTTGCATTTTCTCTTTTAAATCACTTTTGTTTTTTCATTCACGTCAAGCCTTGAGAATGGGTGCCTATTTTAAGGGCTCAAACCATGTTGACTTTTTTTTTACCATCTTCATATTTTTGAAGGAATTGAACTTTTTAAATCACCAAATGTGGCAGATTTGTTTCAGAGTGTTCTAAAGTACGTAATTTTTGTAGACCTAATATGGAATATTTTAGGAGTTTCATGTAGTCTGACCCTATGTGTAGTTTTATATAAAATCGAACTATACTCCATAACCAAATAGGATTTAAGTAAAGACCATAGAAAAGACCATAACCAAATAGGATTTAAGTAATTATCTGTAACTGCATATAGTTACGTTTTATTTATCTATCGAATTATAATTATGCTTTCAAAGCAATATAAAAGCTTTTAAAAGTTAAACTCCTCGGACAGAAATGTAAAGCATGTTTTTTTTATAAGCAAAAAGAAGGTGGTACTACGTCGTTTTAGGAGTTTGCGATGTTGATATTCCTTCGTGCTTGGAGCTTGGCATCCATTTGGTGCGCACTTAGATGTTAACAGGCTTTCTCCATAGGGATAATGGCTTTTTCTTAACTTGCAGCAGAGTATCATTATTTTCTTTCTAATTATAAAGGAATTTATAATATTACATACTATATTGTGTTACATACTATATTTCCCGAGGGCCTTCATATAAATCAAAAAGTGTACCGACGGGATATTCTAGTCTGTGAGCCAAAAAGCATTTCAGCAATGTAATTTAGACATTTTATTAAGACTCGGTACCATTTCATGAAGCTAAAAAGACACAAGGGTGGTGCCAGGCATATTTTACGGACATGAATGGCCACCCTACTCTCCAGATCTTAATCGCAAGTATTGCAGTCTATTGTCCATTTTGAGGTTCAGAACCGGAACGAAACCCCACAAAAGTTCGGACTCTCTAAAGTGATCATTTCTGCGGGAACGACCTAGATTAGAGGCAGAGAACTACAACGCCCATTGCTGAAAAATTCAATAAGCATAAAAGTCTACTCTTGTTATTATTTGTCGTATTTTGTTAATTAGTTTACTTTTAATAAAGTTAAACAGTAGAAGACCTATATAATACAATTCTATATATTCTAATTTTCCTTAAGCTACTCTAGATTTGTGGGCCTAAAAAATGAAATTTGCAGTAAATAAATTGCTATATCTAAGAAAGAACTATTAATTTGTAACATTATTTGCTTAATTATTTGTTAAGAGGTTAAAATTTCAAATCTAAACAAACAAAAATGTATTAATTTGTTTGTTTCTTATGCTACTGAAAAAATAAAATTTTTTTTGTAAATAATAAATACTTTAGTGCATATTTTGTGTTTTTAAGTATTTCTATCTTAAGTATGTTAACGCCTTTTACTATTGATCTGTATCAGACTAATATTGCCATATTTTATAAGGTAAGTCCAAAGATAAATGAAATGATTTTTATGATACGAAATTCCATAAAATGCAAAGCCCACTGTTTTAAGAATTGCGTTACAAAGATCTACTACTACATTAAAAGTTATTTGTTTGGTGTTTTTTGTCACGCCCTGTAATGTTTTGCTTATTCCGCAATACAAAGGTCACAAAAAATCTCAAGCTTTTTGAATTTGTGAAGTTGGCAGTTCAGGAATACTATGTAATATTAATATTTGGAGTTACTTGTATGAATTACTATCATTATAATCATAATAATATTTTAAAGCATATTTTCTTGATTTTAATAAACATTTTTATTGTAAATCTATTTCTTACTTGATTTGATGATGAAATATGTATGCATTATTTCTATATTTAGCTCAGCTTAAAGATAGAAGAGTTGAATAATGCTTTGTGTTTGAAGCCAGGGGATATCAATAAGAGAATAAAAGTTCGCAATAAGATACACAAATCTCTAAAATCGTTCTATCCAGAGTGTCGACTTTCAATCTACGGTTCATCTTTAAATGGTTATGGAACAAATGAATCTGATTTAGATTTACTCTTTTTACCTTATCCTGAATATCATGCTGAAAATCATAGTGAAGTAAGTAGTGAATTCTTTGTATATTTGTGATCTAATAGAATACTATTAATTGCCTTTATTACTCAGGTCTAAATTTTTATACCACATAATTTGGAATAAAAATAATTTTTTTTTTAAAAACAATGAAAATACACAAATAAATGTGCAGATAAAAAAAAAAGATTAACTAGGAATGTAATGAATAGTGATTTGGCCGAATATTCAACGCCGAACTGCAAAATTTTTATTTTTTAAAAAAACATTCATAAATATTATTTTTATAAAGAAATAAATTTAGTCATTAATAAATATAATAAAAACTTAGCTGTATCATTGGTAATGGAGAAAAACTCTAAGATTAAATTGGTAAAGAGGGAAAATATTTAAGATAATAATGATAATTGGATATTAATATAATTTGAAATATTTAAGATAAAAAGCACTGACTAACAGCTATTGAAAAAAAAAGCTAAAGTTGAAAACAAAAAAAAAAGAGATAGAAAAAAATATCCTTTTAATTCTTAAGACAAAACTTTAATGCTAAAAATAATATTTTTCTGCAAAAAAATGATCCATAAAATATTAAAAGCGATATTGTCTATCAGAAACGTTTTATGTTGCAGCTCTATCATAGAAATACCTATATAAGAAACAAAGATCATACAAAAAAAAGTCAAACAGAAAAAATAAATATTTCAGTCATCCAATTACTGTGTTTTCAAGAAAAAAAAGTCTTCAAAACAAACCCTCTTAATTTCCACGTCATAATAAAAATGTTTATAAAAACATACGTTTTCTGAAAAAGAAAAGACTTGATAGAAACCTAAGCAAAAATCACTCTTAATTTTTAAATGAAAATTTTAACGCGAAAAATATTAATTTTTACCTTTTTACATTGCTGTGCTTTTAGATTAAAGTGACATATGGGATAGTAATAAAGAATAACCTTCATTAGAAACACTCTTTAAAAAATACTGCCATAATATAAATGCTGATAAACTAATAATTAAATTTTAAAAAATCGAAAGAGAAACAGAAAAAAAATTGTTTTTACTTCTGAAATATAACTTAAACGTTGAGACTCTGGGTTTTCCATGTTACTAGTTATCTGTCCTACCGTACGAGAAAAAATTTTCAATAAGAATTAAGTCTAGTAGAAACCATCTGTTAACATGCTTCATTTTAGTTAAAACAGAAAAACAAGTGAAAATAAAACAGAAAGTTCTCAATTTTTAAAGCATTAAGTATTGAAAAAAAAATGAAATTGACTTACCTGAATATAATTTTTTAAAAAAATCAGCATTTCCAAAACTCATGGTTCACTATAAAGTAATCTAGTTTGAATTCTTCAAAATTTCTTTTTTCCGTGTGTCTTTCAGAACATAAATTAACAAGATTTGGAACTGAACAAATATGTATAAAAACTTTCTAATAATGTGTAGTAAAAAATATGATTTTAGTTTACTTTTTCTCAAATCTATTAAAGTCTACCCCTAAAAAACTTTGTCGAAGTAATGTCCCAAGCCAGCCTCCAGCATTCGACCTTTTGCCGAACATTCGGCAAAAGGGCCCGAATACCGAATAGTAGCCAAATATTTGTTACATCCCTAAGATTAACACAAGAATTTCCTATTATATAAGTGAAACTTTTACAATAGTTAAAAATAAATAAAAAGAATTAAATTTATGAAACTAGTTGGCCATTCTTGAGGTATTAGTTTATTATAACAGCCTGGTTTTATGTTTTATTTTAGTAATTGTTACAGGTTTAGTAACAAATCAAATGAAAAAGTTTAAATCAAAATTAAGCATTACATAACATGAAGTATTTTCCTCAACCATTTGGAGAATGGCTTCCATATTCATTTTATTTATTATTTAAGAAATTACAAATTTTTCCATAATTTTACTTCTGCAGAAAATAAAACATCTTTTGAAAAATTCTGCAGAAAGGTTTTTTATAGAACTCTTTCTATTTCTGTATTACTTGGAGGAAGAGAAAAAAATTTTTTTTTGTTTTTTTTTTAAATGAATATTTTGCAAGAACAATAACATCCTGCAAGAATGTCATTGTTATTCTGTCACAAGGACCAGTTGATGATTTTTTTTTTGGTATTTTTTTTTTTTTTTAAATAAAATTATTAGCTATTTTCAAAAGTGGGGAATAAAGTTTTTATGAGAATTTTAACCGTTTGAGTGCGGCGAAATGCTATCGCGCTTCGCTTGTTATGTGCCAAAAATGCGGAGAAGCACGATAGCGCTTCTCTTGTTTTGTACCGAAAATGTAATAAGTGAGAATAAAAAATATTTTTGTTGGTAAAAATTACTTGTTACATAATAATTAGTCTTAATTATAACCATTTCTATTGTTCTCCAAGAAAATTACTAAGCATTTCATTCCTCACTATTAGCATATATATAAGAAAACGCTTCATCACTCAAACGGTTAAACAGATCTTACATATTCTCATGTCGCTGATTAATAATCTGAAATCGGTGTCTCTCTGAAGATCTTATGCGATTCGATATGCTACAGTTTTTCTGAAATTTGATAATATATTCCTAATCAGGATTTTTTAAAAATTTACTCAAGTGAATACTAAGTGCCCTCACTTCCCTGCTGCATAGGGGGGTGGGGTAGAAAGAAAGCGATAATACATTTAAGTTTATGATATGATACATTAAACTCATATGTTTTTTTTTTGTGTGGCTTAAATCTTATATTTTAAAGGAGCAGATAAGTGTATATATATGTATACAAATATATACGTTCTTTATAAACTTGTACATTCAGCCAAAAAATACTCTAAACTGAAGATACAGTTTTAAAAAAATCTTTAGCTTTCTAAGCAAAATTAATCTCTGATTTGAAATTTCCACACCTGATTCAGGTAAGATCATGTACTTGTATAAATGGGAAAAAAAATTGTTCACTATTGTTATTAAGTAGTGAGAATTATTTTTGACAAATAATTACTGAACATTGTCATCAAATCATCAAAAATCATATTTTAGAACATTAAATATAATTCTGCTTCTGAATCTTAATGCCCACATGATTATTTCAAAATATATTATAATTTACTTAGGTTACCGTTGATAAAGCAGTTAATTCTCCAACCATATATGACATTACTTCTGGCAAAGTAGCGAAAGAAAAACTATTGCATATGGATAGATTAAGACAGTTATGTTTTGTCCGCCGAGTGATAAGGAAAGACAAAACTTTTCAAATGGCCTTGCTTATTCAAGCCAGATGTCCAATTGTCCGTTTTCAAATTCCTTACTTGAAGATAAGCTGTGATATTTCTTGCGGTAGTAGGTAATTATCTTTTTACATTTTAAGTTAAATCTATTATTATGTTGATATTTAGGGTTCCCTGCTCATATTGCTTACCAACCCGCAACATTGTTTCATAATTATACAATTAACAGATTGATTGTTAAATCAAAACTTCAAATCATTCAATTAAAAGATCCAAACATTTTAACTGTACAAGGAGATTCTGTCACTTGTTTGCTCCTGTCACCAACCCCCTTGATTACTTTGCATTCATCATTGATGTTTTCTTAAAAGTTGATATATTCATTGATATATTGAAAGTTGATATATTAGTTGAAATACAAAGAAAATTTGGTAATAAAATATGTAGTTATTATAATTTAATGCAACAACATTTAGTTAATAATCAAAATAAATAATTATAGTTAGTTCATCAGGAGTTGGTACTTGGCTCTGCCTTCATCACGTGGTATCCGTCGATACTATTTCGCTATTTTTGGGAGAAGGATGTGAACAATCCTGAACAAGGTTGCTATTTGGCGAGCGTACGGCAAAAATATTTATTTCGCTATATTTATGTGCATTTTTTTAACATTAAATATTTCATAAATTTGATGATATTTCTCTTTTTTAAGTGAATAGTTTGTCCTTTTTGAGACATTTTGCTGCAATATATTTAGTTAGCTAGAGCAGGGCTGATTGTGCTCTGGAAAAAATCCGGATTTCCGGAATTTTTGCTAGCAGTGATCCGGAAGTTTCCGGAGATTGAAGGTCCAGACGTTTAAAAAAAATCATTGATTTTTTGGGATTTTATGAACTGAAAAATGACAGTTTTCGTGAGAATGACCCATGTAAGCTTATATTCACGATTCATATTAATTTTTTTATCAGTAAATAGTTGTAAGAATAATAAAACTCAAGAAAGAAAGACATATTTGTAAATTATAATAACTTCTCCAGGTCATCATAGGTATGTGTAAAATTTTAAATATATTTTAAGTAAAGTAAGAAATATTGAGAAAAGGGGGAAAAATCCTTGTTTAAATTTTTTTCAATTTAAACTTTTTTTTTTTTAACTCAAGAAATTTTCCGGAATTTTGACTTGGACTCACAATTACCCTTGCTGGAGTAACGAAAGATATAATAGCAGATGATAAAGCAAAGTAAATGACTGAAAAAGAATTCAGTGTTTGAGTTTGGCGCGCATTAAGGGTTGTCTCAATTTCAGGCGCGGAAACGTTTCTTCCCTTACTGAAATGAACTCTTCGACCGAGGAGGTGGGGTCAAGTGCCAACTCCTGGTGAACAAACTTGACTTCGGTTTGAAAAATTTTGAACTGCACTTGAAAAAAAAATTTAATCTTAGGAATACAAAATCTTTGAAATAATAAAAGTAAATTAAAGTTGAGTAATTTTACTTTTTAAAAGCACTTATGTTACTTATAAGTTAATATAGCTATAAGTTAATATAGGAAATTGATTTTCTCTCTCATGAATTTAGTTTTTTATATTTTTAAAAGTTTCAGTATAAGTGTTTAGATTTATATCTGACAAAATTTAATCTTTCTCTTTTATTTCCTATTTTATTATTATTATGTTACTTTTGGCATGAACTTCAATTTGATCTTATAAAATACAGATTTCAAGAGAGAGTAATAAATATTTCTACAATAATTGATACATAATCAATATTTTAAGCACATAAAGTGAGAAAAAAATCAGAATTTTGATAAAACTTCGGTAGAAATTTTAAATAAAGTGGCCATTTTTTTATTAAGTAAAATAATTATAAATATTGATTAAAATGTATTTTTTTCATGGAATTATCTTTGAGTAAACGAATTTTATAGTTGTATTAAGGAAACAAATTTCTGTTTGCTTAAAAAGTTCTTAAGATATAACTAAATACACAAAAATTAACATTAAGGAATCCAAATTTTGGATCACTCTCCTGATCAACTATAGGAACAATATTTCCTAGATTGCAGCTAACACCCATATATTTTGGGGTTCAGAAATTCGAATCCGTTGAAAAAAAAGGTATATTTATTCAGAAAGTGCGTTTTTGTGTCTGATTTCTTAGCTTATAATATCGTCTGCACTAATTATTTAGCGTATTTGAGGTCATTCCCTCAAACTAATAAGATTTATTCCTAGTACATGAAAATCTGATCATTAGATCAAAAGATATTCAAGGTGGGTTTTTTTGTTGCATTGTGCATTTTAAGCATGCATGGTATTTATTGGTTACTAATCATTGATAATTTAATTCCTTCCATTCTAGCCATGTTGTTTGCAATACTCAATTACTGAGATTTTATAATCAAATTGACGATCGTCTGCAACCTTTAGTGATAACTCTCAGACATTGGGGCAAGTCATTAGGATTTATCAAGTCAGGAATTTTATCCAGTTATGCCTTAACACTCTTAGTTGTTTTCTTCCTTCAGAATGTAGAACCTCCAGTTTTGCCACCTGTTAAACTTCTTCAAGATCTTTCAGGTAATATTATTTTCCCCAAAGAATCTTTTTTAATGCCTTTTATTAAGGACGGATTCAAGTTTCGCTCCTGAAAAATGTGTGTTCAAAAGTTCAAATTCAGGCAATCATGACTTGCATTCAAGTTTGTTTTTTTTTAAAGTGAGATTACTTTCTAAATACATGAATTACACTCTAAGAAATGAATTAAATTTCTCTCTAATAAATGCTCAGTTGATTGACCCATTGCTGAACTGCAAAATTTTAGATGAGAGAACGCTGTAGTGGTAGCGAAACTTTTCATTGCAGCTTCTGTTTCACCTCCATAGTTAATTTAAAATAGCGAAAAAGTAAGTTTGAGCAAGCTTAGTGTAAGTCCTGAAGTTTCAATGACTGAAAATATAATACAAATTATTGGAAGAGAACTTCCCCATCGTGTAATCTTAAGTTATTCACTCACAATTTGATTTTAATTTGATATTTTGAAAATTTCTTTTCAGTATTTGAAACTTACTCTAGATTTGTCTGAATTAACTTTTTATATACTTAAAATTTTAAATTAGCTATGGATGTGAAAGGGAATTTGAATGAAAAGTTTCTCTTATGTATAGCGTCCTCTTAGAGCCATAATTGACCATGTTTTGTGGCCATCTAATGCAGTGTACCGGTACCAATCCGTGGATCAAATTGTACCGGGCCGTCCACTTCATTAAAACTGAGTTTAAATTCCTAAGTTTATACCCCAAATTAAAAATAGTTCCATTAAAATTTTATTTATTTAAAAAAAAAAGAGCTCCCGAAGGTAGTAACATAAAAAATTTCTTTTCTTTTTTTTAAAAAAAAGAAAAGAAAACCCCTGCAACTATTTTCTTTTTCAATTAAATTTGATTAAAAAAAATCAATCATCATAACTATAAATATCATAAATAAAACACGAAAGCGCTGCGCAGAATTGGAAATATTGAAGAACTTAGTCTTCTTTCTTGATTGTGACTAATTGATTTAAGTAAGTTAAAATGTTAAATCACATTATATTTATTTTTTGGTGTAACTGTATTTTATTTTGAAGGCGTGTTTAAAGACAATTAAATTAAAAAATCAAAATAATCTAAAAAATAAACAATAACCGTCCCCCCCTCATCGAGCTGCGGTAAAATTATCAAACGTTGACAGGTCCGCGGTGATAAACAGGTTGGGGAACTCTGATCTAATGTACTTTCAAAATGAAATTATCTAATTTATCTTCGAATCTTTCAAAATTAAAAGTGTTTGAATGAAAAATTTCTTAATTTCAGAGATAAAAACTATTACACCGTTTATATTATTATAAAAAACTAGTAGTTTGTATTATTATCAAGAATAATTGGGACAATTTCTATCCCACTGCTCTTGAAAGGGTTAATGTCTTGATTAACTTAAATAAATTTTTAACTTTTTAGAATCACCAATCTTGGCAGACGGTTGGAATGTTGCTTTCACACTTGATTCACGTATAGTGAAAAAATCAGAAAACACTCAATCACTTGGTAAGTTAAAAATAAATTTTTTGATATCAATAAATTTTCAGTTCTTAGCTTTTTTAAGTAATAACCCTAATACTAAATAAGATTTATGTGTCTTTTTCTAATTAGTAAGTGACATTTACAAAACTTTTTTAGTAAGAAAAACTAAGAAAATTTGAAAAAGTTTAGTTAATACATTGTTAATCTTTAAACATAAGTATGATTAAATATTAACAATGTATAAACATGATTTTCGCACATTAAATTGTGATGTAATCAGTCAAACCTTGGTATCTCACATGAATGCTAATTTACGAATAACAAAAATAATTTAAGTGACTAAAAATTTGAATTGTTTAAAGCAATTGATCATTACTTTCAATTAAATAAACTTAATTAATATTCAATACAAGGATGCAAGGTATACCTTATTATACGCACACTGAAGCAAAAAAGAAGAAAAAAGTGAACACAGCACAAATAAAGTACAGAAATAAGCATACTGTTGTTTGGATTCTATAAACCAAACACTTGGGGTTTAGACATTGAAAAAGGTTCTTGTTTATAGAACCAAAATTATAGTATGTTCTGTATTTTGTTTGTACTTTATTGTTATTTTTTGCTTTCAGCAATATTAAATTTCTTAAAAATTTCTTGTAATTTACATTCCTTATTGCATTTTTTAGTGTCCTAAAATTGTCATCAGACCTACATTTTCTGATCACATTTAAAGACAATTTTTATATCTTATTAGGTATCTTAGATTAACATTAGATAACATTGTCTTTTAGATTAATATTACATTGTTTTCTTTTGATAATTAGTAATTGTCCTTTGATCTTTCATTACTTTGTTTGTAGGAAAATTTAAAAGGTTTGAATGAGGTTGCGCAAAAATATATTGTTAATATTTAACTCTCTAACTGTTGTATGAATTGGCCACTTCATAGAGACTAACATATAAGTTAGAAATATTTTGAGATGTTTATTTACTAACATTTTTGTCTCATTATTGAGTATGTTTATGTTACAAACAATGATAATTTATTCTTCAACTGAACCAAAAAAGTGCTATTTTTTAGCACTTTTATCTGCTTTATTTATAAATGTCTGCATTATTTATAGTGTTTTTAAAATAAAGCTTGATATTTTTAGTTTGGTTTTACTGAATTATAAATATATATATATATATATATATATATAAATTTTTAGATTAATTTTATGGATAAATATTGAATGATTAACTTTACTGTGCAATAAAATTTCTATTCCATTTTTTTTAATCGAAAAACCAAAAAAAATTTGCTTTTTTATTTGAAATTTTATTGAAGTTAATTTAGAAATTAAGTAAACATTTATTTCATTAAATGATGATGAAAGTTGTGATGTTATCCCTCTTATTAAAATTTTTTTACTTTTATATCTAAACTTTTTAGCAAATTTTCCACATAATATATTATATGTAACCTCCATTCCATTCCAAACCATTTTTTAGAGAGAGTTTAAATAAAAATTATGAAATAGACTAGTTTTTGACAGTTCAAACTAGTTTAGAAATAAATGTGTTTGCATCATTCAACGATAGGGATAGATAACACTTATTGTGCTGCTATCTATTGGTAATTTAGAGAAACCCTATTTGGAACAAAATGAATAATTATTACAGTAGTGGCAACTAAGTTTTAGGAGTTTTGACTTTTGTGCTGATGATGAAAATTCCCTATTATAAAATAAGTAAAAGCAGTGTTTTCTTTGATAACTAATAAATATTTTATATGCAATGCAATATTTTATAAATATAATCAGTATTTTATCTGCGTTATATTATTTTGTTAGCAAGCAATTTTTATAATTTTTTTTGTCTTGCTTTAATATGATATGGTTATGTGCAAAGAATTAAGGCAATAAGGGGAACGTTAGAGGCATTAAGGTATGTAATAATTATTAGATATTAAAACAGCTATATTAATAGTATTTTATTAATGTTTTAGGAAGCTGAATAGATTTAGTGTTGTCAGCTGCAAGAAAAATGAAAATGTGAAATTTTAATCATTGGAAATTTTTCTAGTAACCAAACAAAATACTGTAGAATCCCAGTTAGTCATATAGTCAGGTAGCAAAGGCAGATAACAAAATGGTGAATAATCTGAACAAACTCAAAAAGTATGGTTTAAACATGAAAAATAATTTTAAAATAAATTAATACATTTATATAGATTTCAAACATACAACAGAAATCAACCTTGTTTAATTTATTCTAAATCACTGAAAAACATCTAATAAAGAAATAAAATAGTGCTTATATGCTTCATAAAACAGGGTTCCCACGGTCCTTGAGAGTACTTGAAAGTCCTTGAATTTTTTTTTGCTAAATTTAGGTCCTTGAAAAACTTGATAGGTCCTTGAATTTGTCCAATACTGCCGGCTGCCCTTTTTATAAAACACCCGCGGATCTTTCTCGTTCTTTCTGTTTTGTTCCCGAGCTCTCTCACATGGTTTTTAACGCCACCGTTTCTAACCGGGCCTAGCGTCTTGGGGTCTGCCAAGCGCGCGGAGCACAGCAGACAATCAATGCGTTCGGGGCGAGACTCCACTTCATCTTCTGTCGCATATGCTTAGATCTTCTTTTTTCTTATCGAAACTGGAATACTCTCGAATTTCGTAACAATATGTACCTTGTAGTTTTCAATAAATTTGCCGTTTTACCATCCGCACTTGTCCTTACGTTTGCGTCATTTCAAAACTTTATTGTAAAGCGTATTCGCAAAGGCACGGCTTCGTATTTGTGTTATGTAGTTTAGACTAGTTATGCCTGGGAAGTGCTATTTTAATCCCCAATGGATGGATAATCAAGCTTATAAAGAATGGATTTTATCGATGCCCGAAAAGAAGTTCAGAGCCAAGTGCCGATTATGCATGAAGGAGATCGATATCGCGAAAATGGAAGAATCTGCTCTGAAATCACACATGAAAGAAAGGTAAAACAAAAAAGCAGTCTCATGCCCTGAGTTCTCTTTTTCCAAAGACATCAACATCTAATTCATCTGGTGTAAATACTCCTTCAACATCGTGTGCCCCATGTGAAACAGAAACTTTAGTGGCCGAGGTAACATTGTCTTCTTATCTGGTCAAAAGGAATGTGCTTGATGCTGAAATTCTCTGGAGTCTGAAGTGCATCACTAGTAATTATTCATGTAACTCCTGTGAAGGGATTAGTAAATTGTTCTCCAAAATGTTTGCTGATAGCTGTATAGCGAGACAATTTTTTTGTAGTGCCACAAAGTGAGCCTATTTGGGCTCCTTTGGATTGGCACTATACTTCAAAGGGATTCTTATAAATGAGCTGAAGAATGTTGATTGCTACACTGTACTCTTTGATGAGACGTTAAATCAGTCTCTACAATCTAAGCAGATGGACATTATGGTAAGGAATTGATAATAAAGTTTGCACTAAGTATCTTACCTCCCAATTTATGGGTCATGGAACTGCAGAAAATATTTTGTCCTCTTTTTACAAATGCATGGATGATGGTTAAAAGCTCTCTAAAATACTTCAATTATCCATGGATGGACCCTATGTCAATTGGAAATTCTATTAGAAGCTTCAGTGTGAATTAAAAGAGAAATATTCCCACCAGGTCATATTCATTGGCAGTTGTGGATTACACATAACGAATAATGCTTTTAAACATGGTGAAAATGGGATATGTTCCTTCTAATTTTTATTTTCAGAAAGAATTGTTGCTGCATAACATTTAGAGAAGGTTGTGTAAATTATGGATGAATAATTTCAGAAACGATGTTTAATAGAGGAGAGGAGGGGGTTATGGAATAGTCATGGAATATGGAATACCTAAGATTTAGCTCTGTCTTTCATGCAGCCTTCACATGGAAATACACAGGATTAAAGGATTTCACCATTAACACCTCATTACCATTAGTTATAGATTGTGCTGAAAATGATTTTGTGAATTAATATGTAAAACCAGTAGGGTTGTTTTTAAAAAAATATAAATTTTAGTCCATAATACATATACTCTCTTCTCTCTATATAGGCAAAGCATTTAGGTATTATATTTGAAATTAATTATTGCCACAACAAGCATTGTTGCTTCTAGTAAAATAGAAGAGAATAATTTTTAAAATTGGTCTTAGATTAAGGTGCTTGAAAATTTTGTTGAGGTCCTTGAAAGTCCTTGAATTTCAATCTCATCATAGAGTGGGAACCCTGTAAAAGTATTCACGCATAAAAATGTTCAGTTACACTTTTTTTAAAAAAAGAATCAGTCCTTTGTATTTGCTTCTTACTTTGGAAGTGCCGATTTTTAATTTTAAAATTTTCTTTGTTTAAAATGTGCTTCTTTGCTAATATCTTCACAAAACTGGCATATAATTCGTACCGTTGATAATCCTTTCACAGATAATTGGAGTTCTACTGTATTGAAATTGAGTTATTGATGTCCTATTCTCCTTGTTGCTCTTAATCTATGATTTCACTTGATGAAAAAAAAAATAATAAACTAATTATCATCAATCATGTGTTTGTAGCACATGTTTCAGAAAAGTAAAGTTTTTACATAACATTTTGAAACCATATTCAGCAATAGGATGGTAATCCCTCTTTGTAAATGGTAATCCCTCTTTGGTCAGGTGAATCAAGAATTTGAAAAGAAAAAAAAATAATGACCTTTTTTTTCTATAAAAGATAATTACAGCCATTTTATAATTTTCATTTGAATTTTATGTATGTATTCATGTATTGTAATATACTACTATAATAGATCTGTTGCATTTGTACATTTTTCTCCAACATTTTTAGTTTGTTATTTTAATTGTGATTGATTTAGATTTTTATATAGGGATAAATTTGTGATATTGGCTATACAAAGTTGAAGTGCACTTATTCATTTCTATCTCTTTGCTTAACTGGCTTTTTATGTTTCAGAATTCTATCCTCATTATGCAATAAAATGCATAAAAAATAAGAACTGAATTTTTTTATAGTTATCGCAAATGGTTTCATATAGAATATTTATTTGAAATAATAATACTAAACATACATATATAATTAGATGAATGCATGATAATATGAACTTTTTAAATATTGCTCTAGGTGCATTAATTATTATACATTAGATGCTTTTAAAAACTTTTTTTAATTATGTATTCAATAAAACTTCATTTATTAATGTCTGATGAATCAAATTTGAATAAGTGTTCTTTTAAAGTTTTACACCAAATTTTTTATTGTATCTTTTATATTAAGAGAAAGAAAATAGATACTCTTATTTCGCAATATTTAAATAATTAATATATTTTATCTGTATTTATTAGAGGTTTAATAAATAAAACTTCTAATACTATTAGAGGTTTAATAAATAAAACTTCTAATGTATTATAATAAACTAGGTAATTATATTATTAAAAGTTAGATAGATAAAACATCAAAAATATTGCACAGCATATCAAGTTTTATTATTTATCAGTTTTTTATAAATTATGTATGGTATTTCATGTACATTCCACATCAAATTGTAAGAAAACGGATAACATTTTTTAAGTTATAGTTTAGATTTAAATAAGAAGGTGAGTGGGCTAAATAATTAATGGCAATACAAAATTTTGAATAGGATAAAACTTTTAAATCTAATTTTTCTACTAAACAAAAGTGCATCCATTGCTATCTTATTTCAGATGTCATAGTTATATTATGTTTAATAGATGGTGAATAACCAAATTAAAAACTATTATCTTTAAATTACTGTCTATTTCACTTTCGATTTCATAAGTTAATGCACAATATTTTGTTCTGGTTTGTAAGTAATGGAGTAACTATTTTAGGTGAGTTACTGAGAGAATTTTTCCACTTTTGTGGAGAATTTGATTTTGCCAACAACATAATTTGTCCCAGCTCTGGAAAAAGACTTCCAATCAAAGAGTTATTAAACTCCTGTGATAACAGATTGAAAGAATTTGAAGTAAGTACAATTTAAATTCCATTTTCACTGAAGAAAGTTTTACTTTTTCACTGCTGTAATATTGAATTCATACTGCTATAGTATTAAAGCAACATAATTTTAAAACTTTTGCTGTTTCTTGGTACAATAAAATGTATTCCACAAAAATTTTTAACTAATAAGTTTTTATTCAATTCCTACTATTAGTTCATACTCTCCCTATTTCTTGTTCAATATTTCAATCGTTAATAAAATACTTTTTATTCATCCACTCTAGTTAAAATACATTTTTTATAACTTATAGTGGACGACACTTGATGTTAATACAGATTTTTCAAACATTCATGAATTAAATAGGTATACGCGAAAAACGAAATGGAATTTTCTGATTGGTTAAGTCTTAGTCATTGTTTTAAATTTTACTATAAGCGATTCAGTTTTTTCACATATTTTAAAGATAACATGAGTGATAATTTTTAACTTATAGCTCTATTTGAACAAAAAATAGTTTACTGCGCACATTTAAATATTTAACTATTTTATATTTGCTGTGTCAGATAAATTCAATAAAGAACATTACGTGGTAACACGTGTGGTCTACGTCACCAAATTTATACTTTTATAATCTGATACCACGAGCCTTTTTATTTCAATTCCTACTATTAGTTCCCACTCTCCCTATTTATATTTATATAACTTGTTCAAATTTTCAATCATTAATAAAATACTTTTTATTCATTCATTCAAGTTCAAATACATTTTTTTAAACTTGTGTGGTTAATACAGTTTTTTCAAATATTAATTAATTAAATTTAAATTTTTTTAATTATTTAATAAAAAGTAACTAAAATAAAATTTTTCTTTGTTGACTTATTACTTGATATATATTACTTGTTTAGCTTTTCAAATACAGTAAAACTTGTGTAAGTTGACCACTTGTGGTGCATTGTTTTAGTGGTCAACTTAGACAAGTGGTCAACTTATAGCGGGGGTGGGTCATTGTTCACTTTTTCGTTTCCTATATCATGTTGCTATATATATATTTTTTTTTTTTTACTTGACTTAAAAATTTTATTCAGAAAATATGCAAATGAATATCTTAAGAAATGTGTTTAAACCTGAATGAACTTCAATTTGATACATATAATTCTAATATTTAGCTAATTTTTTAAAAAAAAATTATTTCGTTAGTTATGCATGTGAAGTGTTTAATAAGTATATTTTCTTAAAATATCAGAACACGAAAACATGTAATTTGAAAACTTTAACAAAATAAAATTATTTGAACACTTTAAAATTTAGTTACTACACTTAAAGATCAAAGACCATAAATAAAGGGTCAAAGCATATTTCAGAGCATTCACTTATTCAAATGCTCACTATTGCAACTAGAAGAGCAACTTTTCAACTAACACACCTGTTTTCAATGAACGGATGAAAGAAATGGTCAAAAGCTGACCCCTAACAGTTTCCCCTGAGGGTCAACTCATAAAAGGGTTTGGATTAGCTTTTTACACTATTTCACCAAACAAGAGAAATTTAATTTGCAAAAATGACAGAAAATTTTCTGAATTTTTATTTTTCTGGTCAACTTATGAGGGTTTTAGAATAGAATTTCATAATACTCCTAGACAAAATTGACTTATTTCAGTGGTCAACATGCAAGATAGGCAGGTGTTCGAGCTACAAAGGTTTTGCTTCTTTATATTATATAGGAAAAATTCCGTTCTTGATAATTGAGCTCAACTTATGCAGGTGCCCAACTTACAAGGGTGGTCAACTTGGCAGGTTTCACTGTACTAAGATGCTGTCTTATAATTTGATAAGCATATTTTAAATATGCTGATTAATTAGGTTATGTTACAAAATTAGATATTTTCTTTGATTATAAGTATAATTAGGTAAATAAGCATTCGTGGATAAAAAAAGTTATTATCATCATGAAGGGTGTTTTTTTTATGAAGTGATTAAAAATTCTTCAAATTATAGGTAAAAGCTTTGAAAATGTCACAGTCTATATAAATTTCTAAAGATTTTTGTGCATGATTGCACTATTGGGCATCAATCAAATTTGTCAATTATTTTGTTGGTATCCTAAATGATCTTGTTATAAACTCTTTTGCAATTGCAAAGTCTAACTGCATATTCTTTTTACAGTTTACACTGATTAGAATCATCTCCCATTGAGTCTTCAGTTTCAATGACCAATCTTGAAGTCTCATATGCTATTTCATAGATCCAATATTATATTAACGCCCATTAGAATGTCCAAAAAGAGACCATTCATTCCATTATGGTGACTTAAATTTAGTTCAATTCCAAAAACGGGTGTGTAACTTTCCTACGCTTTCAAAACGAGCATTTGTTGCATTGACAATGAATCAAAACTTTGGAGAAAATAGTTTAAACCACTATTTCTGGTAGTGAACACGCAATAAACACGAAATACCTTGAATTAATCATAAATGAAGACCGAGCGAAAGGACCAGTTTAACCCTGTATGTTAATCCATGATCAAAAAGCTTTAAAAATATTTACTTTTTATTATTGAGAATTAAAAGTGTATCCTTATGTGGAAATCAAAGTCTAGTATACATTCATAACCTTTGTAAATTTCTTTTCAAAGATTTTAATCAATTCATCAATCATACTTTATTTTCTTGTTTGAAAATTGAATCCGCTCTTTTTGTGAAGTGTTGTAAAAAGTGATTTATTTAGCGATAAAACAAATGGCATTTACAGTCTTCTGGATTTTACTCATGTTTCGATTTCTGGAGGATTGGGTTTTCGGCACAATAGAGGTAAAACCATGTTTTTAGCGATAAAAACTGCTAAAAACCTACGGTTTTCTTATGTAGCATATTATTCAGCAGATAATACATTTTTTTGACAAAATTTTCGTTAGAATGAACAATTAATTTTGCTATTATTTACAGTGCACCAAAAATAAGAAAACCTTGAATAACTTTTGGTCTAATGATCGGATCTTCACGTTATAGGACTCAATCTTAATCGTTCTAGGAGCTGACCTCAAATATGCTAATTAATTAGTGTTGAAGATGTATTAAGTTATGAAATCAAACACAAAAACGCCTTTTCTCAGAATAAACATACCTTTTTTTCAACGGTTTTGGATTTCTTAGACCAACTCCAAACGGTGACCTCACATTATAATGTTTAATTTTTATTATGTTATGATGTTTATTTTTGTTAAGACCATAATGGACATTTTATCAACCTTTGACTATATAACCTAATTAAAAACAATTTGTCTAAAATTTCTGCAGAAATTTTTGAAAAATGTTCTAAAATTTAAATCAGTGCTTAAGAATTTTTAAAGGCCTGAGTACAGTGCTCAAAGTTGGGGGAAAAATTCTTTAATTTTTAATGTAATAACAAGATTTTCATGTCTTCAGATGCAATTTTAATGGTTTAAGAATGTGACCCTAAAGATACTAATTAATTAATGCAGGCAACATTTTGTTACGAAATCAAATGATTCCTCTGAAGAAAAAAAACAGAATTTTATAATAGATTTAGATTTTTAATAGTCAAAAGATGGAGGGGTAGCTGCAATTTTAAAATGTGGTCTAAATTGTTAGTTAAGAAAATGGCTAAAAGCTTTAGCCGCTTTTAGTTAATATAACTTTTTGGATATTTTGCCTATCTTTGGAGCTATCCTAAACAAATCAAAAAAAATTTTTAGTTGCAACTATAAAACTTGTTTACTTAGAGGAAATTTGAAGTAAAAAATGATTATTTTATAGTTGATTTTTTTCTTAGTATTTTATTTAATATCAGAAAAAACTTTAAATTATATAATCCTAAGTATCTCGATAAATAACTAATGTTAGAATACTTCAATAAAATTATATTTTGCATTTGAAATAACGTTAAGATATATAAGTTTTACTTTTTATTTTTTATTTTGAGGGTTAAGAATCCAAATCTGTCCTAAAATGGCCATGGTCAAAGAAAGTATGTTTTTCTGTTTTTACAAATTAATCAATATGTTTAAGATTAGTTCCGATTAGTTAATGATTAAGCTTACATCTCAAATTGTGAATTAATCTGATGACTAGATTAAAAGTTATTAAGGTGTTCTACTTTATATGGTCTGAATGGTTAGTTAGGAAAATGGCTTTTTTTTTTGTTAATATCATTTTTTGGATATTTTGCCTGTCTCTGTAGTTTCAAAATAAAAAATTTTTTTTAGATAATGCATTAAAACTTGTTTATTTAGAGAAAATTTGAAGTAAAAAAAATCATTTTACAACTAATTGTTTTTTCTTAGTATTTAATTTAATATAAAAAAAGATAAGATCCTGAAATGATTAAGCTTACATCTGAATTTGTGAATTAATCTAATGATTAGAGTAAAAGTTATTAAGGTGTTCTATTTTATATTTTGTGCAATGAGTGATTGCAATAAGAAATTTGTATTTCATCATGACATTATTTATTTATCTATTTGTATTATTTATTTAGATATCTTCAATGTGCATTCAAGACCCGTTCCTATTGTCTCATAATACCAGCCGAAACCTGAAATTGCATTTGTTTTACTTCTTCAGGCAAGCAGTATTTCTTGCTGTTAAAATAATAGATGGACCAGAACTCAAACATAATTTTGAACTTCTATTCAACATAGATGAATATAATAAACTGTGCAAAAATTGTTTAATTCCACCGATGTCAGAAAAATCTATATCCTTCCCTATTGATTTTAACTTGCCAGATTCATTGAGAAAAAGTGCCTTAGAAAAACGAAAATTTTATGAAAGTGTCTGTGATGCATTTCTCGAGCTTTTACAATTTGGACTGCTGATAGATAGTGAGATTGTTAATAGACCTGAAATAAGTTTGGAAACCTTTAAAATGGAGGATAAAGATAATGACTTTCGATTCCTGGAGTGTATTCAGTGTGCGGTTTACAACAGGACTTATGTAGGCCGTGCTAAACTCGAAGACAAAGACATTTCTGTTGTTGACTGTGATGCAAAACAATTCAACAATTCTATCATAAAGCAAGAGTTCATAACTTCAACTTATCTAATCCAACAAAATCCTCTTTTAACTAGTCCTCAACCATTTTTCTGGTTTTATTGTGATGTCTATTGGAGTTTTTTGGGCAAATTAGAAAACCTTATCATAGTTTTGACCCCTCTCACAAAGTGGAAAGAAAGTAGATCAACTTTCATTTTTCTTCAGTCTTTTATAGAAAAATATCTTCCAAAAGTGGTATCTAATTGCGAACCTTTCTTTAAATGAAAAAAATTGACTATCATCATCTAATGATTTGCATTTTTCTAAAAGCTGAGGATTCATATGATGTATTCAAAACATAAAAGGCAAATTAATATGTTTATATTTGCAGCATATCATGAAATAATAATGACAAATGTTTTTAAATCATACAAGCTGTTATATTTCATAGAGGTAGGGTTTTCCCTGGTGACTTTTTTGTGAAAAAGCATCCAAAAGCAACTATTTTTTAAAAAGTTATGACTTCTTTTACATTTAGACTATTATTTCCTCATTAATTGTTGTAAGCGATATGTTTTTTAACTCTTTACCTTTTTTCTAAATCGCGCAACAAAAAAAATTAGTTTTTTATGCTTTTATGTACAAAATCAGGCAAATAAAGAATGACTTTTGCCTACAATGGTGGAATTCCTCACTAATCGCCATTTTTGTGCTATCGATTCATTTATCAACTTTGTACTACATTTTATCGATCTTTAAATTCTTTATGCTAGCTTTATTATTCTCAATACATATAAATTATTTTATTAATGCGGGGATAAATTTTTTTAGTTTCTTTTATAATTTCTATGTAGCTTCCTTCGTGTAATTTTTTTAATTTATGGGCAAAATTTAATGCTTCAGATTTGCTATTCTCCATGAATGGAGGTATAACCTATGTCAGGGCTCAAAAAAACTCAGAAATTTTACTTGTCCCCGAGGAAGGCTTGTCCAACAATGTACCCGTCCTCCTTTGAAACTAACCCGTCTCTTCTAAATAAATAAAAATATAATTTTCTCTTATTTATTACAAACATTTATATAAATTGCACAATAAATTAGTAGTTACTAGGATTACAAATACTAGGTTACTAATAGTAAAACCTAGTTTTTCTTTTATGAAATAATTTCTTTCTTTTATGAAATAATTTAAATAACAAAGGTCAAGTTATCTGTCAATTATCATGTCAATTTATCCGTTTTATAAATGAATCAAATATGACGTTTGTCAGTTCCACAATCAAGCCAATGATTTACAGAGGTTTCTGCGCAGAAATCTGAAAGAGGTTTTCCATTTAGGTAGATGTTCATAAATGTGTTTAATGCTTCTTGTTTAAAACCAGTAAGTAATGTGTTTTTTTTTTTTTTTNTTTTTTTGTAAGTTCATTGCTGAAAAGACCCTTTCAACCGCTGCAGTACTCCCAGACAGAGAAAACATCAATTCCACCATGCGCAGTATGTTGCTGTATTTCTAGATTAGAGGGTCATTTTAGAAGTGAGGCGCTAGACTCTTGTAAGATAACAAAAATTGAAAATGTATTACGAACATTAACGGGAAAATGGCCGTCCGCGCGGACGCTGGATTCGAGAAATTTGTTGTCCACGGGGAATTTTTGACCTCCAAGGACGGGCGGTTTTTCGAGCCCTGAGCTATGTGTACACCACATCAACTGAATTTTATAGACAAATAATGTATCGTGATTCTCATGCCCACGATTTAAATATCCCACATCCTGATTCGTATTCGCTCAGATTTAAAATGTAACATTTGTTTTCACGCAATTAAAAAAAAAAAACAGACACCGTTATTCGTAAATCACGCGATTTTTGAACCAAATATTCTGATCTGTACTCACATGTTTTAAAAATCAAATATCATGATTCGTAGTCAAATAATCGTAAAATAAGAATTCACGATTAAGATCAATTATCATGCAGGGTTCCCACAGTCCTTAAAAACTGCTTAATTTTTATTTTGTTAAATAAGGGCTCTTAAAAGTACTTGATTTTGGTACAAGGTTCTTTAAAGTCCTTAATTTTTCTTCATCACTATTACTTCATAGGAACAATTTTTTCAGTCTTGGAAAAATATTTTTTAAAAAGTCATTTTTTTACCACCTAAAACGAAACCATGCATTAACGGTAGAGCATTTTAGAGAGACAATCTTTTTGGCATTACTTAATCAGAGTGGCCACCCACCTGGAAAACCTTGAAAACCTGGAATTATCAGGGAATTTTTTTATACTGGAAAAAACCTGGAAATATCAGGGAAATTTGGATAAAAGATGGAAATTTTTTCTTTGATAATTTTTTTAATTTCACTAATTTAAATTATGTACTAATTTTCTTAATTTAAATTATTTCATCCATTATATCCACTTTTTTTAACGGAAATGTATCGCCAAACAGTTGAAATATTATCAATTTAGCTATACTTTGCTTGCATCAAAATTTGCTCCATTACAGCTGTTAAACTAGAATGCCACATAAAATTCTCCTACTGTTGCTAAACGAATGCAGAAACCTTTGACCGCTATGGGACTGTGCAATTTAGGAAAGATTCTGGTGTAGGTGGAAAAAGATTTAGGATATTAGCTTCTATTTTTAAATATTGTCTTTGGGCTGAATCCATTTATGGCTCAAGTTTGTTCCGATGCTTTTGGTGGTAATTTTTTTTTCTATTTTGACAAAATGTTTTTGTATTTTTAACTTTATAAAATTCTCCAAATTGATTGATTGATTGATTGATTGATTGAATGTAGAGTTTAATGGTAAAATTCTCCAAAAATTAGTTGGTTATAATTTGATAATAGATTTTATATTGCACTCTTTTTCTGAAATTTTTTCTACTCCCATTCAAGGAAATCTGTGAATTACTTTTTCTCAGCAAGCCAACCAGTCACACATTTTTTTACCATCGCTGACAGCAATGTTTGTCGATAAATCGTTACAATTGTTGCATCAATGCTAATTTTTTCTATTTCATCTTAACCTTTTATAACATATTTTTAAAAAATGGTTTTTTTAAGAACCAACTATATATTAATATTTAATTTTACTCTTTTGTTGGTCAATATATGATTTTTGATTCAAAATTTTGTACCAAAACATTTGAAAAATAAATAAAAAATCTTGCCAAATTGTCAAAATAACATTTTGAATAAAATATTTTATAATATAGACACTTTTCTTGTACACATCCTACACTTAATAAGAAAAAAGAAACAAAAACCTGGAAATTTTAATATTTTTATCTGGAAAACCTGGAAAAATCAGGGAAATTTGAAATCTGATTTGAGTGGCCACCCTGTTAATATTTAGCATGATTGGCCCACAACTGAATGTTATGCGTGCCTAACAGCGAAATATAAAGACTTGTTTTAATAATTTTTTCAATGTGTTTCCCAAATTTCATTATTTACTCTTTTTTAAATGTATGGAAAGAAATGCTAATCTTAATTTCTGCACTTAATTTTACAATTCAATTTCAGTGAAATAATTAAAAATGGAATATGGTTTAGTTTCATAGATGTTGTTAACATTTAATCTGAGAATATTTTTTTTTAAAACCCAACCCCGGTGTGCAGAAATTACCTGGTCCATCTTTGGTGAACCCTGTTAATTAATACAATTATATCAGTACTTACATTATAATAAAATTGTTTTTTATTATTTTTTTTTTATTGATTTTTTTTAAAGAAAAGTAAATAACTGTCACTGGTGGTATATTCGATGGTAATCATGCTATTTTTAAGGTCCTTAATTTTTCATTTTTTCAAAAAAAGAGTCCTTAAAAGTCCTTAATTATTGCTTTGCTTAAAGAGTGGGAACCCTGTCATGGTCCATATTCATGTGATTTTAAAATCAAACATCATAGTTCCTATCATCTTGCTTTCAAAACATTTATGAGCAAAAAGAATACATTTTGTGTCTGGTCTACTCGTAATTCAAAACATAATTGTAACATAAATTTGGTGCTTGTACAAATAATTAAAAAAATAGCAATTGTAAAACTTTTTAAGTAATTTTTTCAAAGCTACATATTTTCTATTGTTTTATTACTCAAGCATTCAAATCTGTGTAAAATATCTAGATCTACATAAGCAATACTGTTTAAAAAAATTCAAGTGTTTTTATTTCTTAAAATAATGTTTATAATTTTTATTTTAATTAGGTTTTAATGTGTAAGTATCTAAATTTCATAAATTAAAACAATCCAGAAGTATATCAATTTTTTATTTATAAAAATTAGAATTGAAAAATTTTTAAATGCGGAAAGTTACAGCAATCAATAAATATGCTCCCTATACACACTTTTTTCCTATTAAGATTTCCTATGTGTTTTCATCAGGGTTGAAATTTCTTCTGGAAGAAACCTTTCTTCTAATACACTAGAGAAAGAAACTGAGCAAAGAAAAATAAAACTAAAAATGACCAATACAATTGTTTAGTAGCAATAACTGTAAAATTTTTTTTTTTAAAAATAACTATTTTCATATTATTTATTTTAATTTTATATAGAATCCTAAAATATCTATCTATCTATCTAATCTATTATATAATTTATCTTGAATTTAGAATTTTGTTATCTTTATCTTCCCAAATAAATTTGTGCAGTATACGTTGATGGAAATCACAACAGCTAGAAAAAATTGTTGTAGAGTAATGTAATTTCAAAAATGCATTTGTCTAAGTAACATATTTAATTGATTTAAGTTTCAAAATCACAGGTTAGTGCAATTAAGAAGTAAAAAAACATTTCAAATGGGAAATACTGGTACATTAATAACTGATGTAGCCACCAGAATTTTGAATGAAAACGGGCATGCATTGCGTCATACAGATGTCATTTTGTGTAATTCCATGCCTTTTGCCAGTAAATAGGGGATTGTTAATACTGGTTGTGGATGATGCTGAAGTTGTCTTTCAATTATGTCCTATACGTGCTCGATTGGTGAAAGATCTGGTGATCTTGCAGGCCAAGGCAACATGTCGATATTCTGTAGAGCATGCTGTGTTACAACAGCAATATCAGGGCAAGTGTTATCATGTTGGAAAATACCCTCTTAAATGCTGCTCATGAATGGCAACACAATAGGTTAAATCATCAGGTTGACACTATTACACGGCCACGATGCACAAAGGCAGTGAGCTGTTGATAATGGCTTCTTTGTCTTCTTAAAGACATTCTCGACTAAGTGCAACTCACTATGTCAAAATTTAACGAAAAATAACGCTTGCGAATTGTGGAACACGTTTTTGAAGCAACCCTTATTTGCATGTTCACAGTAGCGCTACTTGTTGAAAATATAATCAATAATCATGTCAAATATGCACCGAATCTATGCTCTTTGTTTATCTCAGGTTAAGTCACTGGATAACGTCATAAAAGATCAATGTGGAAGGTTTATCGGGAGTTATAACAAACCACGCTCGTGAGATAATGTTTTCCTCACTGGAGAAGTCAGTTATTGCTCAACTCTTCACCTACTTGTAAGATAATTTAATGCAAGATGCCCAGTAACGATTTCTAAGTTTTGAGTGAATTACTCCAAATTTTGAAAACATCCTTTCAATTGACGCTGAGCTTGCTGGGCATTAGACGAATTAGAGCGCTGGGCATTAGGTGACGAATTTAAAAATGTCTTAGGAATATTCCCCAAATGATATTGATTTTTCAATAGCCCTCCACCATGTCACTGGTTTAATGGTTCTCCCAGCTTCTCTGAAGTAAGTTTTCGGAAATGGTGTCGCTTCAGCTTCATAGGCAATCAAAAGAGAAATGCACTCAGGAAATTTGTTAGTCAGTTAAATATGACTGAGCACTTTCTTTTTGCACATCAGACAAGCCTTCTCCTTAACATTTAGGGTTTAATAAATAGGCCAAGTAATGAAATACTTACATTGCTTGAGCCATTTGCGTTGAAACTTCTTGAAGACGGGGCTGTAAATTGTCTTCCTTAATAAGTGTTAACCATACACGGCATGCTTAATCTAAAGTTGCAGTGCCACTTTGCAATCAGTGTAGTGCATCACCGATAGGTTTTAGTTTCAAAATTTAATCTTTAGATTGTTTAAACAAATTATAATTATTTAAGATGTGCTGTGTCCCAATGAGTTGCACATTTTCCTCAATTATATGCTGATAAGCTTGTCTGTTTTTCTAATAAGTCTCTATACAAGCCAACTGGCTCTTCCATCTTGTATCCGCTGGCAGTTGCGGTTCCACTGTATACGTATTTAGTATTTCTTTCAACAATGCACTTGGTATGTGATGATTTTGAAAAAAATTCTGAGCTTTCATTATGTTTTGTATAACTTGACTTGGGGTAATGTCTTGTCCCAATAGGTTTAGGTAATGAGCACTGCATCCATATACTACTAGATTATTGTCATCCTCCAACAAAAGATCCGTTGCTTTTTCCAGGACACTGGCATTATCTGTTACCACAACTTTTACATTGCAATTGAAGTCCTCTTTTGCTTTAGTGATGGCATCTTGTATCAATTTTTTGTGAAATTCTGCATTTTTAGTAACAATACCTGCTTCTACTGAATCTAGAAAAAATTTTTTCCCTCACTATAGATGCAAGTTGCTATAATTGAATCATTATGTATGTTACTCCAACCATCTTCCACCAGAGTGACTTGTTTTTCTGCAATATTTTTCTTTGTTTCACTTATTACTTCTGCAGATACTCTGTCTAAAAGCTTCCCAGAAAGTGCTTTGCGATTTGGTGGAGTATATTCTGGACGCAGGACTGAAATCAATTCCTTAAAAGTTTGATGTTCAACTACCTTAAAGGTTAAATTGTTGTCATAAAAAAATTTTGTAGCAAGTAAATCTAAGCTTTCCCATAATACTCTTGCTGGTTTTTATGATATGAGAATCTAAGCTTTGCTGAGTTTCAAGTCTCGCCCTCTTTTGCCAAGATTCATTTATGATTTCCCAATCATTTATAACTTTGGGAAAATCATTATCCACTGCTTCTGAATTACACTCATTAGTGTTATTGCCTGTCTTTTGTAGCTGACAAGTCATGTGTTTTTTCATTCTTTCCACTTTTGCCACTTGAATATTTCCACCATGTTTACATTTTGAAAATTTGCTTTATCTTTATTCTCCTCTCTGAGAAAATGTTCCCACGCAACATCTGCTGGTCTGCCACCGTTGTCCATTTTCAATATTTATCTTCAATTTTTTTTAAAAAAAAGAAATCAGTAAGCAAATGTTTTTAACCTTCAACTTTATGCATAAATTAATTACAGAGGAAAATACTTTAAAAATTCGAAAATTATAAAACTTTTCCTAATATATTATATTATTTTCCTTTAATAAGTTAAAGTAAATTGTATAAAAAATTAAGATTTCGTAAGGGAAAAAAATCTTATTTAAAAGTAATAACATTGACTTATTTGCCCAAGCTATTAAACTTCAGAGATCTCAGTGGATACAGGATTCCATAGACAATCTTTAAGTGTTTTTGTAGTGGAAGAAAGTCCCAAGTGCATTAAGCAGTCTTAGAAAACCAATCTTTGGTCAGCAATCAAAGATCCTAATACTATGATGTTATTTATTGATAAATGTAATTATTATGTGTACAATGGTTACACATATAGAATTTTTACCATTTACCAAAGTTCAAGGTTTTGCACACTTTTAGTCAGTTTAAGACAGTAAAACCCACGTGTCCTGTCCAAAACCCCAACCCTGATTCCTTATAAATGGAAATGCACTTTAAAATGTTGATGATTTTTTTTAATATTTCATGTGATTAATCTTGATATTGAGTCTTGATCAATTATTTATTTTAATCACATATTTGATTTACGGTTGCTTTCTGGTTTTCTGAATCAAAATAAATTTATCACAAATTTTAAAAAATGTATTTAATTTCCTTATTATTTTATTAATGATATTTTTTAAAAGAAGGAAAAAACATTGCTCTGCTTTTGAAGCAGTAGTTGAATTACTAAATGATCTAGTCTAGCTAACCTAATTTATTATATTGTACAGCTGTGTCATGAGATGCTTTTTTAGTTGGTTTATTATAATAATTATTCAAAACAGTATTACACATGGATTTAATATATTTTGTCATATGGGTAACATATCCGGTGGTTTTCCGGTGTACAGTTAAGATTTAATCTTGATTTCTAAAAATTTTTTCTTAATTGAAATGCAAGGATAAGTTCTAAAATAATTCCATGGTTATCTCGTCACCTTTCAGATATTTCAAACTTTTTCGAGTCCGAAATAATTATGTATTAAGACATAAAAATGATGATGGCAGTGCACGCGGACCATTGATGAATGGGTTTAACTTGATCTCCATGCTGTATAATCTGAAACAGACAAGACCAAATGTTTACGATTATGCATAAGTGTAGCTATGGTTAGGACCAAAAAAAATTTTGAAAATTAGAATTTTTGCGCTTTTAAACGTACGTGAAACAATAAAAATCGAAATTTTGTTAAATGTTAGATTTCTGCCAACCATAGCCACATTAGTTTTCTAAAAATTCCCGAAACATTTTTCTATTTCCAATGGAAGATTATAGACAGTAACAGCATACATAAACATCTAATAAAAATAAGAACAGAAACAAAAGATGCTGCAACAATCTATTAATCAGAACATGTCTCTANATTTCCAATGGAAGATTATAGACAGTAACAGCATACATAAACATCTAATAAAAATAAGAACAGAAACAAAAGATGCTGCAACAGAGTCTATTAATCTATTAATCACAACATGTCTCTAGCTTCCCAATAGCGTTCAGTGATAGAATTCCCGCAAAGTGCAGAGCAGCGGAGAAGATGCGTGGAGTCCATGTCCTCACCAGAACTGCAAAGAGTGCATACCGGGGAAGGAACGATACCAAATCTAGACAGATGTTTCCGCAGACAGTCATGACCGGTGGCCAAACGGACGCAAAGTCTGCAAAAGCTCCATGCGCTTGGCTTGGGACAGGCCGCCAGTCTACTGTAACAGTCTAAGAACAGAAACAGGAGATATAATGCCAGTTGTAGATCTTTTAGCCACAAAAGTGTTACCAGGTGCACCGCGAGGAGGTAGATCTACATCGCACCCAAATTCCCGAAGCATCAACAAAAAAAAAATCATGATTTTTGGGAAAATCGTACTTAAAGTTTTAATAACGTCTTCAATTTTTTGGAATTTATCATCAATCGGCGATGCCTGGACCATACAGCACGCCTTCCTTGAACTCATACATTTCGCTGGCGTGTACTACCTCCTTGCGAGCCGCTATCTGAGTAAGTGCTCAGTCTATAAGATGATCTACGTTCCGCCTTTTGCAAAACTCGAATGACGTTGCCACTTCGAATACTCAACCACCAAGCTGGCAATCCGCATGAAACTGTCGTTGAAGATCACTGCATCCAAATATTTGGCAATTTCGCCCAATTCTTTACCCAAACAATTTGTTTTGGAGAAAACGTCCTAATAAGCGAATTTATCTATTCGTTATTTTGACTGTTGATGCCAAAGCATCTTTTCAATAAGTTGTCGTTTTACAGGTCTTTGTACATAGGTCGGATTGCCTCCTGCACCGTCCGCGAGACCTCAGCGACGCGGAACGGCCGGTCTGATGATCGCGTTTTTCAGCTAAATCAAAAAGTTTTCCCCCGCATGAAGTCCTTAGTATGAGATATAGAAATAGACAATTAAAAAAAAAACGAATTTTCTGAAATTTCAACGCCAGAAAACCCATTAAAAATTTGTAAGTTTTAAAAGCAAGATATTTTGGGCAAAATGTAATATTTTTATAACAATGTTTTTAATGTTTTGAACTACATTAGTTGTTTTACAAACATAAATATATAGTTAAAATTTTGTTTGAAAAAATTTATTACTGTTTAGGTTTTTTTTCATATTATATATTTTCATTTGTATATAAAAAAACCTTTAACTTGTAAATAAAAAATTCATTATTATTGATATATTTTTATATTCATTCATTATGTAATTTTAAATATATTTCACGCATGCAGGCTTGCATTGTTGAATTATAACTTTGTTAAAAATTTCAATTAGCACAAGCATGTTTCTATCTATTTAACGTTATTACTATCAAGAATGATACACATGCCTAAAATTGTAATTATTGGTAACGGATAAAAACAAAAATCTATATAAAGAGATTAGAATAGTCAACATTCTCTAAGACATTTATTTCAGTTTATAATTAAAAAGGAATGCAAGGATGATTTTTGTGCTGAATATCGATCTATCTTATCTCTTCCTCTCAAATTCAACAAACTAATTAAAAACTTATTTATATTTTACTTTTGAGAATAATATAGATACCTACTTTCTCCCATTAAACAATATTTTCATTTGCAACTGCAAATTGAGAAAAGACAGACTATACAATTAACTGATATTTCTAAAGACTGAGCGCAACAGTATAGCCAAGAGCAGTGGAAAACAGACCTAGCCAAAATGGGGCCAACTCAAACGCACGTCGTTGTTCTATCTGACGAGCTAATTATACTTTTTTTTTAGTTTGCCGTTTGCTTTTTTAAGTGTAGTCTTGTATATGTATCATGCTCTAAAAAATGCCATGTTTTTTTTCTTTGGCCCACTTCAAAGCCTGGGTATAGATACCACCCCTTTTTCTCTCCCAATATACATTTTTTTCATTTACAACTGCAAATTGAGTCTATCGTAAAAAACAGACTCTACAATATACAGGCATTGGTAAACACTGAGCGAAAGAGTATAGCCACGGGCAGCATACTAGAAATCTTGCTAAAACGCAAGTTTTTGTTCTATCTGAAGCTAGCTTTATATCTATCGCCATCTGCTCTTATGCCGTTTTATCTCAAATGCAACTTACTATCTAAAAACCTGCTTATATTTTACTTTTGAAAATGGTATAAATATCTTCCTTCCTCTACACACTAAACAATTTTTTTATTTACAACTACGAATTGACACTATAGTAAAAAATCTGTTTGGTATATTCTTTTCTATCAAACTACAAATCTATCACGCCATTGTATAAAAACAAACTTTTTATTGAAAATCCGTTTACTTTAAATACAATACTAACAAATAACAAACCAGTTGGAAAAGAAAACAGCATTTCTAGCTTGACCACTGTCACAGCTAGTTAATTTAGATCTTCTTCGTCTGGCAATAAATATATAAGCAAAATACTTTGTCCATTGGAAGTTATCATTTCTATATGAATGGCTCTATAGATGACACAAGTAAAAATTATGATCCAAGATTTGCGTTTTTCTTTAAGCATTAGAGATTTCACCAGATGCTCTTGTTATTTCGAAAACACGTGCATCCTTAACTCGATTTTCCGGCAATACTCCCGGACCATGTTTAAGTCCTATAGCCAGATCAGGGATCTGTTTAGAAGAAATTTGGGTCAGTTAACGGACCATTCACAAAATATCTTTATAAAAACGGACCCTTCACAAATTTCATTATTGTTTTGTTAATAGAATAAACCCTTTCCAGGGAGTCAAAAAGAAAGACAGATGTAAACAAACAATGTGACTCTTCTGTCCTGGGGACTGAAATCAGTCTTGAGAAAAAATCAGTAGACTAAATTTCATCAATTAATATCTCTTTCCCATTTGTTTTTTTAAATAATTTTTTCACCTTATAGATAATAGATTTTCTGTTAAAAAAAATATCACAATTTAATGAAAACTTTTTTATTTTTTCATAATTATTGCCAAATGACCAAGTAATGAAAATTCATGCAATGAAAATTCATGAATAAGATTGAATTGAAAATTTAGCACCTGCTTGTTTAAGCGAAATTTGTGTTACTGTTATGTCTAAATTTGCTTGAGTTTTCATTTCCCCCCAGCGTTTTGAAATGCTGACCGAGGTTAAATTAAGATTTTTTTTTTAAATTTATAGATTAGGACAAATATAAATAATTGTGATCTGAAAAATAAGTAGAGAGGAATAGATTCATACAAAAAAAAAATAGTACGTAGTTCATTATTTAGTAATTGGTGTAAAAAGATGTCAAGGTTGGCCGTTATTTTTACCTTGTTTGCTGTAAAAATAAAGAATTTTTTTTTTTTTTTTTAGAAAATTATAAATTCCTAGTTGATAATGAATGATGAGAAATGATATCCATTATTAAATGAGCCTTTATCATGCAAAGGTACATTTTATAGTCAGTGATTTTGGAAAACTCTGGTAAACAGCACTAGACCTTGTTAATTGTTTAACAAAAAAAATATGTTCAGTCATGAAATTTTTTTAGAGTGGCATCCATGTTCCTCTCTTCCAGACTGCGCGGAAGCTGATGACGTCATTGTTCAGCGCTCTGATCTGCGGATAACATTTATTTCGTCCCATAAAAGTTTGTATGGCAACGTTGGTCGCTTCACTTTTTATTAATTTCGCAAACACGTTTTATTGCTAGCTAAAGCATCATTTGGTTTCCTCACGTGTTTCCATTTCAAATCATGAAGCGTACACATCAGAATTGCAGCCTTAGAAATAGTGACTATTACAAAAAGATAGTGAAACCGACAGATGTTAAAGGATGTCTTTCTATTAAATTTTTTTTAAAGCAAACGAACCGCGGAATGTTGAACTAGATCAACCACCAATTATTGAGAGAGCAATCGCCGCGGAATATTGAACTAGATCAATCGCAACGGATTATTGAGCGAGAGCAATCGCCACCGAATATTGAACTAGATCTATCCCCGCCTATTATTTAGCGAGAGCTATCGCCATCAAATATTGAAGAATACTTGCCGTCGACTAGTGAGCCGAAAAGATTGGTGCCGAAAATTGCACGAGAAAAGTTACCTCTGAATATTGAGAGTTATGAAGAACTTCATAACTGGCTCTATCACAGCATCTCAGCTAAAGGATTTCTATGTAAAGTATGTTCAGTTATTTATCAAAATGGACCTTGGATTAGCCAGGCTGTAAAACTTGGCGATCATCCAAGTAGAGTTATTAATAAACATTAAAACAGTTCCTGACATCTTTCAGCAGTAGCAACTGGAAAAAATGCTCCAAGAAAATCGTTACATTTATCATATATTGAAGTAGCAGAAATAATTTCTGAAAGAAACAAGGAGGCTAACAGAAAACTTCTCACTAAGTACATAAAAATAGTTTATTTTGTGATAAAGAAACAATGGTCTGTAACAGAAAATTTTGCTTCTTTGGTGAAGTTTATTGGACAAGATATGGGTGATGCAGATATTCAACCCTATTTAAGTTCATGTGACAAGAATGCAACATATTTATCGAATATTTCTGTTGATAATATTGTTGGGACAATTTCTGTCTACCTTGAGCAAATTACTATTATGAATTTAAAAGTAGTATATTCCTTTACATTATTAGCAGATAAATCACAACGGGAGCAACACTTGGTTTAATAGCCCGCTATAAATTAAAAGGAGTCCCGATAGTCAAAGAAGAATATCTTGGAAGATCTGATGCACGTTAAAATTCTGTCGAGTCGCAAAGTCCTCCATGTTCCCATAACAAATCAATACCTCTGGGGGTACTGGATTGGAGATCGATCGTTCTCTGATTCAGGTCAAAATTACGATCTGTGGACGGATGTATGAATGGGTCCGCCTTATAAACAGGTGTGACGTATGATGTGGCAGAAGTCGAATTCTTGGCCATAGATGGCGCCACTTAAAAACAAGAATCGCACACTCTGCCTTAAATTTGCTCGGTTTCACCTAGCAGGCTTGCCCGTGTGGCATTACCTGGCTTCTACTAATGCTGAATCAATAACCAGAGCAATAGAAAAATTTATGACGGGGAAAGGAATAAATATAGCAAATTGTTTTTTTGTGGCATTAGATGGAGCAAATGTTATGAGTGGAGAATTATCTGGGGTTCAAAGAAGAGTTCGACATCTATACCCACACTCATTATACATAAATTGCAGAAACCATAGATTAGCTCTAATTTTTGCACATCTGTTGAAGTAACATGAAATTTTACAAGATGTTGATTCCGTTCTTATTCGTTTATGGTTCCGTTCTTATTCGTTATAACTTTTCCATTATAGTTCGACTAAACAACAAATTTTTAAAGACATTCAATCGAATGTATATTGCACCAGTATTTTGAAGACACTGAAAGTGTCCGTCACACGATGGCTCTCACACGGACTTGCATATGAGAGAATCGTCGTTATCAACAGCTTGTTGAAACTCTGGACACCATGTTCCAAAATAAAAGAGAACCAGAGCTTAGAGGGCTAAGAGAGCAGTTGCTAAATGTTGATGTTTTGCTTTGCCTTTTATTTTTATCCGACTTTCTCAAAATAATCAACAAATTGAGTACTTGGCTGCAAAACAGTTCAATTTTGTTTGTTTCTGTTAAAGCCAAAGTATCCGTCATTATAAAAGAAGTAGAAGAGCTTTCTCTTAATTTGAAAGATGTCGAAAATTTTGGGAAAGCTGAAGAACTTTTAAAGTTTTCTGATGAGTGCACTGAACTTAGTATGGAAATTTGTTACAAAGGTAACAATCAAAATGTTTCCGACAGGATGCAAAATTTTATAGAACACTTTGTTAAAACTTTTTTATGTTGGAGATTTCGGAGGCATTTGCCATCAATAATGACGTTCTAACTGCTTTTGATATGTTCAGTAATTTGGACATTAATTATAAGTTACCAAATAGTCCAGACAAAACTTGACTTTCTACTTTGTCTTTTTATGGGAATTAACAAACTGATAAATTTCAAGGTGCTATTAAAATTTCACTACCATTTGTAAATTCCGTAGAAGCGAAGAAAGAAATAGATAGTTTTGAGACGCAAAAGTGACTCATGACTTGAATGAAAATGCTGTGGCACAATCACTTCTGAAGTTTAATAAGAAAGAAGCTAAGAAATGCATTGAGAAGAAGATATCTTCCCTTGATGCATTAAATTCTTTTGAAAAAGAATCCTATTTCTGGGAAACTTTTCCTAATTTATTAAAACTATTAGCATTGTCGGTTATTATACCAACGTCAACATCTACTGCTGAAAGGTTATTTTCGAAAATGAATCTAGTTTGCACTGAGTTGCTAACAAGGATGAAACACTCGTTAGACATGTGCGTATTATTGTAAATGGACCGGAAAAATTGACTGATGTTGAGTGCTCAGCTATCATAGATATTTTCAAATCTACTGGCAATCGACGTACATTGCTCTAATATTTCGTTAATCATGTTTTTCTGCTTTAATTCTAAGGCTAAGTTTGATCTCATTTCATTTATATTATGTATCTTTATCTCTTCGAAGTAAAAAGAAAATTATAAATTCCAAATGTAGTATTCTAAGAGAATATTTCTACTTCTATAAACATCGTGTGTACATTCTAATTGATATTAAATGATATTCTTTTTGTAAATAAATAACTCAGCAATGTATTATTAATAAAATGAATTGATAAAATATTATGTAGATAAAAATTAACTTATGCCAATTTTTTTAAAAATATATTATAAATTTAAGAATTGTTTCAGTTTACTTAATGTGTAACACATTAGAAGTGATACATAACCATGTGTTTTTTAAAATACATCAATTGAAATTATTAAAAATGTGAGTGATTTTGTTTCCATTATTCGCCCGAAATGAATATTCTGTGTTGAGCAATATAGGCTAAATACCAAATATTTGTATGTTGCATCTTTAATTTAGTAACCTGTTTATTTTTAAAAATTTAATTTTTTTTGAAATTGTAATCTTATAGTGTTGAGCATAATCTTGTATCCATTTACAGTTTAAAAACTCCTCGAAAAGGTTTTTTGCAATAACCGGATCCTATTTTCACAAAAGCAGGACCCTGGTTGAAAGAATGTGACTTAGCGCTTATTTTATTTTCACAAATTACGAGTAATTTTTTCACAATTTTGCAAAAATCGGAACTTTCACAAAATGTCTGGACAGATCCCTGCAGATGTCTTCTACACCTTACACATTTGCCCAAAACTTTACGAAATGTTTTACGAGCTCTAAAAATCCAAAATTGTTCTCGCAGTTTGAGCATTAATATCTGTACTCCAGAATGGCACAAATGCAGATTGTAAGTAATCAATTCTACTAGCTTGTAGTTGTTGGGAAATAGCATGCAATTAATGAAGTTTTCTGAGTGATTTCTCTCAGTTAACTTTGTGCGAACTCAAAAAGTATAATGCCTTATTCATTGTCTTGGAAAACGCTCCAGGTAATAGTGATGATAATGTAGTGCAGTGATTCTCAACCTTTTTTCTCGTCGCGGCACACGTTTAACGATTTCAAAATTTGGCTGCACACAAAGAATAAAATAGTTTATGATAATAATTTGGAATGTAAAATAAAAAATATATAATATGTACACTACAAAAACAACACTACGTTTATTAAGGGATTAATTACAAATGAATAATAAGAACCTTTTAATGAAAAATTTGAGCTTGATGTTTTTTGATAATTTCATTTATACAGTCAAACTTCGATTTTTCGAACTTGAAGGGAGAGGAGAAAAAATTCGAGATATCGGAAATCGCATGTTATCGATGGTAGAATAAAGAAAAATGCTCTTTACATACTTTATTTACTATTCCATATTTATTCTAAAATCACTTTTTACACTTTCATTTAAAAAAAGATTCAATTGTTGTTTGCTTTAGAGATGTGTAAGAAAGTTTGTCTATAACACTTTCTAAGTGGACTATAGCTTTAAATGTCTCCTCTGACATATTCGGCTGCCTCTCAATAAATCTCCTTACAGTGTCCACTGCTGAAAGTGCTTGTTTGTTAGTAACATTGGGCGGTAAGACTTCGATTTTCTCATTCTCTTCTTCTGATAGTTCACAAGAAGCTTTCGTTTGAGCGATGATATCATTGTCATCCCACTGACCACACACTGTTACTGCATCATCTACGTAAGTCATGAAATTCCATGTCATCAAGCTTCATGAGCCCGGTCAATCTGTTCCTATCATTTTCGGTGTAGTTTTCAGCAGAATTAACGATATTGATTGTTTGACCAGTTTTGTGATCTTTAATGAATCCAGACTTCTTGAAGCCATTCATTATCGTAGAGGAAGACATATCATTCCATGCCTTGTCAGCCATTATTAAAAAAAAAATTTTTGAATATTTTTTTTAATTTTAGAAAAAAAATCTGCACTATTTATGGAGAAAAAAAATTCAAGTTATTGAGGGATTAGAAAAAAAAATTCGTGAAATCAAGTTTTTTTTTTAACATTGAGTGTATAGGAAATTTGAAGGGAATTTTTTTTTTTTTCTTCGAGATATCGAAAACTATGTGAAATCGAGGTTCGACTGTATTTGGGTTGTAAAAATGACAATGCTACTCTCATATCGTCTTCTACATTTAACAGTCTCGATCTTTTTTTCGTTTCCATGTTGGTTAATACTGAAAATCCGAATTCACACAAATAAGATGTAGAAGGTTGTGGTGTGGAGGTTATAAGCTCAGACGTTGTCCACGTCATTCCTGCTATGTCCGTTAAAAGATAGTCTTAAAAAGACGGATCTAGATACTTGGCCATGGGATGTGCACCTAGAAGTTCACATTTTTGCTATTTCGGAACATATTAATGTTTAGATTTAGTGTTGCTATGAGCCTTAGAGTTGACGTTACAGTAATTGGTAGCCATCGGTACCCGTCAACACTTAGGAAGTAAATAATAATCAGAGAAAAATCTTTTCGCAATCGTAAAAATCTATATAGATAAAAAAAATACAGAAAAAAAACTTTAATCTGGCGTGAGAAACAGTGAGTGAAAGTTGCTTGACCTCTTGAACTGAATATAAATGTAACAGATATGTTATCGGGTTATTGATAATGAGACTCGAAGGCTTTCCATCATTTTTAAGTGCACTGAAGACTGACCACACACGCATAATTCAGATACCAACTCTCAGGAAGTAGCAGCGATACCACATAAAAAAAAATATGTCAACAGGAGTTGATTTGAAAACACTTTTTCGAGAAAATAAAGAGGTAACTTTTGTGACATTGAATCACTTATTAGTTTTGTAATGTTTTTAATTAAGCTTAGCTTAATTTTTATGATATCGAATATTTGCAATTTTAGTTATTAGTTTTTAATACTGTTAGTTATTTGAAGATTATTTACGCAAAAGCCATTAGTTTTTAATATTGAATTTTTTTAAAAAAAAATTTCTTGAATAGGAGATTCCATTTCTATTCTACCTACTATCGTCGATAATTCGAATTTATTGAAATCAAATGATCTAGTCAAATGTAATCGTATTATTTTTACTACTATTCATATTGTGTTAATAGAGTAATGATGTATCGTAAATTTTGTATAAAGAATCTTTTAATATATTTTTATTAATTATTTAAATGCTGGGTGGAATTTTTTCAATTCACAAAAATCGATTTTCCATTTAATTTTTGTGTATTCTGGAGCAAAATTTTACTCATTGTAAATTTAATAATGCTTTCTGTAGTTTCTAAAAATAAATTAGCAAAGTAATGTTTTACAATGAAATCGCATTTTTCCGTTGCATAGTTAACACAGATTTCGAAATTCCGAGTTATTCTTTTCCTTTTTTTGGAGAGGGGGGTTGGATATAGTTATTAACACAGTTCAGTTTCATTACATTGAAATTTTTGTAATAATTTATGCTTTTAGCACAGCAGAGCCGTTTTCCCCTCTTGTGTTAATAGGGCTTAAATCATCAACTAAGCACTTTTTTCCGAAGTAAAGATAACTATTTTAGATCAGTATGATAATAGTAATTCAGTTGACATGGGCACAAGCTTTATAATACGACTTTATTTTTTTATAAGTTTAAAGTATTTTTATTTTGTTACACGATTGATTTCTTAGACGAAAGATTTGTAAAGCTAGACAAACCCTAATAAGACAATACTAATTAATAAGAAATAAGTCTTTGAAATTTATATATTTGTTTTAATGCTCTTAGTTTATGAGTAAACTGTTACCGTAGGTTATTTGGTCAAAAACCTTTAGTTTTATATAAAAAAGTTTCATATAGAGCTTTGGTATAGTGATTTGCTTATCTCTTATGCTAGATCTAAAAGATATTTTTCCAAGGTTTTTTAAAAAAAATTTTAATTGAAATTATAAAATTACCTGGTCTTTACTGTTTCTAATGTTATAAAAGATGCACTCTTCGATCTTGACTAGAACATGAATATTGTTAAAACTTTAGAAATTTTAAAAATACTATACCTTAGTTTTTCTCATTTAGAATCTCATTAATTAGATTTAAGAAAAGGTAAATGCTGTTGATTTTTAAGTAAATATTTTGAGAGATTAAAATGAAATGAAAATTTGAAAAAATACGTTTTTTAATTGGACTAAAAAGGAGAAAATAATTCCATTTTTGTTTCACCTAAAACTAAAAATATTGAGAGCATCACCATCGAAAATTTCACCCACGTCATTCGATAGTAATACGCCTTAATTTTACAACTGACAAAAAGTAGAAAATAGTTTTATTTTTGTCATGATTGAAGTACATTATAATGGTGATGCTCTCAATCTTTTCAGTTTTAGGTGAAACAAAAATGGAATTTTTTTCTCCTTTTTAGTTCACTTAAACACAGTTTTGTTCATTTATTATTTTTTCTATTTGAAGTTTCGTATTTTTTAGTATATTTACGCTGAAAAGTGATCAGAATTTCGGATGCTAATGGAGAGAGATGGATTTTGTTTGCAATTGTTTGTTTATAAGAAACAATTGAAAATTTGTTTATAAGAAACAATAGTCAGAATTTCGGATGGTAATGGAGAGAGATGGATTTTGCTTGCAATTGTTTGTTTATAAGTAACAATTGAAAATTTGTTTATAAGAAACAATAGTCAGAATTTAGGATGGTAATGGAGAGAGATGGATTTTTTTTGCAATTGTTGGTTTGTAAGAAACAATTGAAAAGTATAATCAGGCACAAAAGTTCAGTTGAATTTTAAGCACTCTAAACAATCGGAAAACGGTCGAAATTTCAGTTGACGATAAATTGTGTTTGCAATACTTTGACGATAAATTGTATTCTACTCCACTTGGAAAAGTCATGAAACTATTTAAAATTTTATTTTCTCCAACCAGAGCTCTAATTAAAAGCTGAGTTCTCTAACTATTCGGAAAGTAGTCTAAATTCTGGTTGACGATGAATGAACAATTATTCAATTTATTCCTTTTGTGACGTAACTAGTTTAAGTGTTAACTGAACTTAAACCTAAATATTTTCCTCATCAACGCCTCATCTTTGCCTTAAATATAAACAAAAACCGATTGTGAAGGGTGCGAAGAGGTTTTATCTGTCTCAAACGTACAGAAAGTAGAGCTTGTTATGTAGCCTCTTTCCTTGCTTGGGACTCAAACTCATTCAAAACGAAACAATTCTCAGCCTGTTTGACTTAAGAGTCCATCATGGTGAAGTAAAGAAATTTTATGCCATAAAAATGTAAAGGGCAATACTATGCAGTTCATTAATTAGTTTTAGTTGCAATTTTTAAAGTGCTAGCAAGATCAAATTTAGAATTTTTATTAATATAGAAAATGTATCATTAATTAATTAGGGCTTGAATGAATAAATGAAGAAAAAATATATGGATCAAGGATACTTACTTAACGTCCGCTTAGATTAATCCAATAAAAGATTTAGGTCTCATCAATCTGGCTTTTTATTTAATAAGTTTTTCTTCGATAGAATCAGGCAACTTAATTTTATTTTGTCCTTTCTCTATTGAAAAAATATTGATTATGAATGAAATTTAAATGACTCGGATACAATAAAATTATAACTCGGAATAAAATTATCCTGATTAACAAATTATTAAAAAAAAATTGCTTTGTTGCGTACCATGAAATTTTCTCTCTTACCCCTTAATGTTAATTGCAAGTTTTTTTAATTTAGAAAAATACTTAACTGGATGGATGGAAAAAAATTGGCGGGTTAGAACCTGAAAAAATTGGTTTTTATTTTTTGTATATGTTTGTTCTTTGTGTGCTAAACACGAATCCGTACTTTGCCACCTAAATTTTTTCCGGGATATAGGTTATTTGCCAGGAAAATTCCAGATTTTTGCATATAACTTTTTTTTTAAATTCAAGATCGAAAATTTCTAATCGCATATTTGAAAACAAAAGAAAATTTTCAACAAAAATTCTGAACCTAATTAATAGAGGTTTGAAATAAATTAAAATTTCTCTTATGGGATCTAGTAATGTATGAAAAAAATATTTCTACCCCATCAAGAACTCTTCCGTCCCCCCAATAACCATCATTTTTCTTAAACATTTCCCAAAATAATAAAGGTATTTTTAATTTTTGATTCTTGGCTTATCTTCTTAAATTTTTATGCTCAATTTGGACTTCATACTTCACTTCTCAGAGTTTCCCCTGCATATTACAGCGTTGATACATAACAATATTACTCATATTATAATATTGATATAAATCAATATTACTCATACTATAATATTGATACCCCCTCATACATATCCCAGCTCCTTAGAAGAAAGTTTACCTCTGGTTCCCCACTTTTTGAATGACCATACTTTTCTTAAAACGACCATTTTTGCTCTTTCTATTTTAACTATATGCAAATAAAGCTTAGAGTGTAAGTTTTTCCCCATATTTTATAAGTACAGCATTTCCGAAACAGTTCGTTGTGTGTCAAGAGGCTATTGAAGTTTAAGCTCCACAATTTTGTGACCAACGGCATGATTGAAGCAAAGTGGTCAGCACTGTCCCAGGCAGTCCTTTACTTCCCAGACAAGATGATACCTATCGATCTGAACCTGAGTAGACTTCAAGCCGCCACTGGGGATCGAACCCCATTTGTTCATCATAACTGTCCAGTGCCTTAACCACTGAGCCATTTTATATTAGTACTTACTATAAAACAAAAATAGTCTCCTCCAGGAGTGCCTTATTCCTTAAAAGTTTTAAGGATATTTCTTATATAATATTTAATAGTATTTTTTCAAAAATTTTTTTTAGCTATAAGAATGTAGAATATGACTTTTTATGACACCGATTAGTTTATTCTTGTACTAAAATTATAATCGGACCTCTATTTAACGAAGTCGCTAAATCTACATAATAAGTTCGTTGTATGGAAAATTCGTTAAATAGAAAATCACCTTTTAAAATAGTTAAAAAAGACAAAACAGGTTTTAAATTCATAAACACTAGACATAATTAAAATAGCAATTGATACACCGTTATCTTGTAAACTAGTATCTACTATTTATTTTATAAATCTTAACCATAAAAGAAACCTGCATGGAAAGCAAGAATAGAGGAAAACATTATCCAGTTTTACACTAATATCATGCTACATACATTTTCAACTAAAAAAGCTAAATTTATGTATAAAGTTATAGTTGCATTTATTATAAAAGTAATTTTAAACATACTACATGCGTTCCATATACACTACCTCATGCGTTTTTAAATTTGATTTCTGCTGATAAAATCCGTTAATTTTGTCTGACTTTTTCGTTGGAAATGCAAACAAAAAGGTGAAGGGATTTTACTGCTTTCTCCAAAACTTAGGTGGCTTCGAAAATCATTTCAAGGTCAGTTCCCCCATAAAATGCGTTAACAAGTTTGAAATGTTCTGAAATATTTCGGGAAGTAGGGAGAGTGGATCTCAAAGAAAAGTTCGTTAAATAGAAAATTCACTTCGCTATTTAGAAGTTATTTTAATAAAAAATTTCCAAAATGTTTATGGTTCCTCGAAAAAAATCGCAAAATAGAGAAATTCGAAAAATGGAAATTCGTTAAATAGAAGTCCGATATTCAATTATAAATATTTTTGGAAAGTAATTATTTTCGGTAACATTATAATAAAAATGTATATCTAAACTATATAAATATAAAAACGCTACTCTCTCCACCGTAAATATTAATATATAATCTTAAACCTTATAAATAACCTAAAAATTTAAGCATTGGGTAGTATTCTAAGTCTTAAAAGTCATTCATCATTTGCACGTGTATAAATTTGTCGAAGTGTTCGTAAGAAGACTTTCTCAACAAATAAAGATTTATTTCATTTGACATTCTCTAATACGATTTACGCTGTGTGTAGACCAAACTATGCCGAATTAAGTTTAAGACCAATCGAAGAAGAACATCCGAGAAATAAATTGATGATATCAAATGACCTTGTCAGATGCTTTGCTTAAAGCATATTTCTTGATTATTCACTTAATACAAATCGAAAAATCCTTGGTTGTTACGCTTTTTTTTTCTTTCTTTTATCTTGCTGCAGTTGAAAGGCAGTTAGTTATACTATCGACGTCATTCAATATTAAATATGTCCAAAAAAGATTCATTTAAATCTCAATTGGTTTATAATAACTAAACGGGATAATTAATAAGTTTATCAGATTTTATAAATAAAGCTAAAACGGATCATAATTTCGTTTTTTTTTAATGGACTTAAACCATAAAATAGTCACGTAGGAATTGTACAAGGTGTACCATAGTCGCTGCTTCAAAATATATTTTTAAAATACTGCTGGTTTAAAAAGAAATCTAAAATGTATATTCTTGAGAGTCGTAAATTATTGTTTGAGCAATAATTTTAAAATGATATCGAAATCTAACGAATCATTATTTTTAATGGTGCAACCAAAAACACCAAAACCTTATACACAATTTATACACAAAACACCAAAGTTCTGTCCCGCTTTTTTTTTATTCTTTAGATTTCTTTATCATTTTACTTCTTTCGAGCTTCGATATTAATTATTGATAGCTTTATTTTAGCTTGGGGTTCTAAAAATGTATATTAAGGACGATTATTACAAATCACGTGAAGTAAAACATTCGGTAAATTACCTCCTTTGCCTTGCTGGCAAACTCCATTAAGCAATATTTGTCTTCCTTGAAATTAAAAAAAAATTTGCTTTTAAGCTTGATAGAACGTTAACTTGTTGATTGTTCACACAGCTTTTTATTTATTTTATTTTTTTAAAAAGTGAAGAATTGCATATGATCTTTATAAACCGCAACTTAGTATTACTGCTCCCTCGCATTTAATGGCACTAATTTAAATACCTAATTGTTAGAAAATTAACACTTTTCCCTGTCCTAACGACATTAACAGCTTTTCAGAACAACTGTTGATTTTGAATTAGTTCCGAAAACGAATGGTCGTTATAGTACTGGAAAATATTAAACAACTCCAGCAACTATAAACGTTTGATGTAGCTTTATGGCGCTAAATGAACGGAGGACCAGATATCAGTTTGATTCTTTAGAAAATCAGTTGAAGTTGAATTTAATATATATCAATATGGTGAATTCTCTAATTGTAAATTTTTTTACCGCATGCTTAACAATAAAAAAATATGAAAATTTAAAATAAGAAACCTTTGCTATCCGTCCCACGAACTATTTTTACTTAACGAAAACCTCAACATAATAATTTATTTATTTTATTACAACAAATATTTAAAGTTGATAAAATTAAATTACATATAATTTATACTTATTCCTGTTTTTATTACACGACTAAAATTTTATTCTATTATATTTTTAAAAAAAATATATCGGAATAGAAGTTTATTTGATTTTTTATGCCTTACAATTTTTATTATTCCATAAAAATATTAATTGTATTACATTTAATATTTAAAAAAAATTCTACATTTTTTTTTTAAAAACAAAGAAGAAATTTTAGAATTATAGCATAATTTTTACATTTCCATTTTCGTCACACTTTGAATATTTTATTTCATTAAATTTAAACAACGCAATTTATTTATAATTTTCATTAAATATTGGAAAAAATCTCAGCAACAGCAAAAAGCAATAATTCTTATTTCCTATTTTCCGATGATACGTAACCAATTTGTAATTCATTTTATTTAATTAAATTTAAACAACGCAATTTATTTATAATTTTCACTAAATAATGGAAAAAATCTCAGCCACAACAAAAAGCAATAATTCTTATTTCCTATCTTCCGATGATACGTAACCAATTTGTAATTCATTTTATTTCATCAGATTAAAACAACGCAATTTATTTATAATTTTCACTAAATATTGGAAAAAATCTCAGCCACAACAAAAAGCAATAATTCTTACTTCCGATGATACGTAATCAATTTGTAATTCATTTTATTTCATTGAATTTAAACAACGCAATTTATTTATAATTTTCACTAAATATTAGAAAAAACTCAGTCACAACAAAATAATTCTTATTTCTTATCTTCCGATGATACGTAATCAATTTGTAATTCAAATGAGACCATAACTTGACGTTTTGTGACAATCATGAAGTCTGCACCTCATCTTATACAAATAAACGACATACACACCTCCAAAACAAAGAAAATAACATCATAAAATCCATCTGATGTTATTCAAATTATTAACACCTGTCAATCCGGCTTAAATTTTTCTCCAGCAGTTTCGCGGGTAAGGTCAAGGAAATTAACTGTAGTTAAAATGATGCAACAGTTGTTGACGTTGGGTCAGTGAGAACATTGTATAAAAGCGCAGACAGGTTGGATGAGAAACCGAAAGTAAGAGTTTTCGTTCAGATATTTACATTCCAAAATGCCGGGTGATACTTGCCAGCCGATAGAACGGCCTGATAAAGATGCTCATTGGTGGTGGAAAGAGCCCGCTTATTCTCCGAATCAGGTAAATACTTATTGGCTTATTAAATATTTTAACGGTTTAAAATAATTGCATTGTTTTAAAAAAAATTGAAGAACTTATTAAGTTTTAAAACATTTTAACGATTTTAGAAGAATTGCATTGTTAAAAAAAAGAACTTATTAAAATCTAAAACATTTTAACGATTTTAGAAGAATTGCATTGTTAAAAAAAAGAAAAAATAACTTATTAAAATCTAAAACATTTTTTAACGATTTTAGAAGAATTACATTGTTAAAAGAATAACTTAGTGAGTTTTAAAACATTTTAACGGTTTTAGAATAAATTCATTGTTAAAAGAAATGAATTCCCCTATTTTCGGTATTTTGACATTAAGTTTCTTTACTCTGAAACGAAGACAAGTCAAATGAAAAAAAAAAAGTGTTACATTTAAGTTTGAGATATAAATCAAAATTAAGAAATTTTGCTAGCGGTCAGTGGCAAGTTATAACAATCTTCAACAGTGACCACTATGTCAAAAATTAAAAATTTTAAGCGATTAAAAAAACTGTTGATTTTAATAATAAAAGGCATTTTTTTAAAAAACATTTCTCAAAATATGGTAAACATTACAGGGTTCATTTCAGAAATTAAGAAATAATTTAAGAAACATTTTCTGAACTAGGTTAAGAATATTTTCAGAATATTATAAAATTTTCTTAATAGTTTTATACTTATTAAAAAAAATAATAATAAGATGTACATTATAAGTGCAATTTGATCTGAAGCAGCTGGCGACCATTAATTTTGTCCTTTAATTTGAGTGCGTAAATAGTTGGTGGTTTTAGCTGTCACATTAATAATTCGCGAAAAGAAGAATTTCACCTCCAATTAGAAATTGCAAAAGAATACTTCAATCAAATGGAAGCGAGTATAACCAGCGTTAATGCTATTTATTGTATAGAACTTAAATAAAATATAAAGTACGAAAAATAGAAAAAAATTATTTTCTTTTTTTATTCAACTAATTTTTTCTCTTCACTTATAAACCAAAATTCTTCTTCTAAATATTCTCGCCTTATATTTGATTACCTAAGTCTTTATAGTTTTATAAATGCCTCCTTTTTTCGAAAATAATTTTTTTAAAACTTTATTTAAATTAGAGAGCATTGTTCTAAAATTAGTATTATTAGTATGCATTATTCGTTTGAAAATCTTGTTGATAAGTGAGATATGTCTTTTTAAATTGAAGCGCATATGGATGATTATAAGTTTTCGCTCACTTTAAATAACATTTTCTAAAAAAATAATTTTTGAGATAACTTTATTTTTTTCCGGTTAACAAAAATTTAATAGTAATGTAATGCATTCACGCAACTACCCGTTTTGGGTCAGGTGTCATCAAGGATGTTAAAGCTCCATAATTTCATGACCAACGGTAGAACTATGGCAATGTGTTCAGCTTTGTGCACAAGCTGTCTATACTGCCGTTAACAGAAAAATTAACGTTAGCAACAAAGAATTAAAAATTGAGATTTTTAAATATTTGGCATCTTAGTATGATAACTACAAATCGCATAAAAAAATATTTCAAAAATAAATTTTGCTTTTTCTGAAATTCTATTTTAGCGTTAATAGCATTCGCAATAGAAAGAACATAGTTGTCAAGCCATTTTTCTCGAAATATATGGTGAAGGTCTTACTTAACATTTTTCAATTACATGGCAGTATACTTTCCGGATAAGCTGTTCCCCATCGATCTGAAGCTAGATGAGCTTCAAGCCGGAAATCGAACACGAGTCCTTCCATTAATAGTTCAGTGCCTTACCACGTAGCTCATTGAGCAAATGACTTTTTTTTATTGCTCACATAGAAACAGAACATTTCATACAGAATTATATTCTTATTATAGATTTAATTTCTTTTTTGTGTGGAAAAAAAGCTTTAAGGGACTGAAATAAATAAAAATTATAAAATAAAACACTACGTAACTCAAATGTTTATCAGTGTCAAATATTTTTGAGCAAAATGGATCTAAATATCTTTAAAAAAAGGTACTGTTTTGAGTTTACAGATGCATACTTATTTTTCAAATTTTCCATAACGTGATGCATTCGTAAGTAAAAAAAATCCTCTCAATTTAATTTTTTTCACTACATAATTGTAATTTTCGTTGCAGGTAGGATTTTTAATAATATATTTATTAATAGAATGATTTTTAAAAAAATTATAAAATGACATATATTAAATTGCATTTTCGTGGATTAATCAAGACCAGCCAATCTAATTAAAAAATGCCTCCACGCAACAAAAATATTTATTGTGATGAACATTTGAAGTAAATCAGTTGAAAATTCTAGGTACTAGTTAGAGATACTATAAGTACGGGAAAAACAGTTTCAAGTAAACTGAGTATAAAGTTTTGTGATCATTAATCAGTGTGAATATATATATAAATTTTGCAACTAACTATATTGCATCAACACCAAGATCCATAAGAAAGATGCTTTTTCTCCATCATTTTCTGCAATTTCAAATGCAAGCCCGTTCTCTTGTTAATCTACCCATATATGTTTTTACAGTAGCAACCGAAGTTCTGGAGTCATCTTCATTTTGAGCACATTCTCTGGCTGCTGGGTCTAAATTTATTTCTTATTTTTGCAAAACTGTCAATAGCCTTCATTAGAAATTATTGCAGCTAAAAAAGTTGCAATTTCATCTGTTTATATTGAAAGTGCCATTAGTTATTTTTAATACTTAATTTAAATAAAATAGTTAAAATGATAGTATTTCACTAAAATGTTTTGAGAAGAGTGAGCAAATACATTTAATCAACTGAGAACGCAAAATTTACTTCTTCGCACACGTCAGACACGCTTGACATATATTATGTTGTAACTTGTGAATTTTTACGAAAATCAGTTCAATGTTTTGGTATAATTATCTTAAAAGGTGCAAAATTTTAATAAAGAATTAAAAAAATGCTATTTTTTAGTGTTGTTTCCCCTTAAGCTTAAAGATAACGTCAGAAGAGGGCTCTTTAATGGACGGGTCGGGCGTAAACGCATATTTTCCCTTGATTTGTCTTAGGTCCCTTATCAATTTCTAAGAAGCAATTTTGAAATGGTTTTAATTTTAAATTGGCTTCGTGCAACAAAATATGTGAACTCATCGTTATTTGGTCCTTACATTAACGCTAAACCACCATTTTTTAAAAAGAAATTTCAGCTAATCCTGTTACATGAATCATTGCGCTTGGTGCAAGCACAAAATTATAAACAAAACATCTTACGAGATGGAATCTCTTGAGTGACAGAAACATTTTGAGTAATGGAGAAACGAAACTACAATAAAATCTAATCAAGAATTCCCATAATGTTTACCTTATTTGCAATCGTATGAGCAAGACACGTGGATAAGTATCGTGATAAAAAAAAAAACCTTAGCTGTTTCGATTTTCTTCAATAATAAAAAATAAGGAGAAAAGAAAACATTTTAAAAAAGAATCATTTATTTGTTCCGCGTCACGTTTTGGTCAGTCTTATCACTAACGTGTTTCATAAGAATCGTAAGATAAGTGTTATCTTTTAAGTATATCCATCATTTATGTATCGCAGATTACTCGTATTATTCAACAACTGATTTCATAACCTAGTTCCTCGTGTGGTCAAATCTAATTCTTACGCCATTAACTCCTTACTAACAAATCAGCAATTGATTAAATTTTGTAATTCGATAACTGATAAATCTTTCAATTTTTAGATATTTCTGAAGATATTATTAAAAATTTTTATTAAATGAATGGAGAGACATATTTCAGAAATACTCCTTCTCATTTAGACGAGATGATGTGCTCGCATCTCGAATGCAATTAAAAATAGATTCTTGCTCGTTAAGTTATAAGCCCTTTTTCATATTTTTATGGGGGAGAATTTTTTTGATTAAGAAGCCTTCAAACCATTTCTAGCTAACAATTCCATCCGATCAGACGATTTACGATACCATGACGTCAGAACTAATGAAACAGCAGCTTTAGGCGATGATATAATTCAAACTTCTTTCGTATTCTTAAATACCAGGTAGTCCACCCTTGTTCACTACAATCCTTCACAAAAAACTCCACCTGAATCAGTCAACTCCGATATTGTTCCAAAAATATCGTCTGCCTTTTTTAATCTATTCCGTTGTACTGCATTTTATTATTGCTTAAGGCGGTCCTAAAGTGGATTCTAGCCTCAAACTTGAAAACTAGATGGCGCTGAAAATCACACCCCGCCTCAGGCTAAGATCTAGTTTAGCCTTTCCCAAAAAGATTCTAACTCATAGTTGATTGGCTACCTCAAAAAGAGCTATTCTACCTTTTAACAGTTTCTAGATGTAAATAAATCAATGTATCGCAATGATGTATATTGATGTAAATATGTAAAGAACGACTTCTAGTATCGTAAAACAAATAATCTTAGATTAATAAATGAAATGAATTTAACTGGAGAATTTAATTTACACTTAAGTTTAAAATGATTTTTAATAAAATATGAGCTGAAACACCATAAATTATTAGTAATTATTTATTCATGTTTGCATGAACCAGTTTGTTATTCTAAAACATTATCCTAAAACAACAATTTTTTATGCTTTATTCGACAACAAATATTCAGTTTGAAAAATGCGAGGAAGTTATCTAATATTTGCAATTTTATGTGCTTAAGAAATTAAATACATCGGAAATATGTTTCTTTCCTTTGAAATAACTTCAATGTTTTTCATAAGTGAACATTCACACTTGAATATATGTTTAAATTGATTGCTGANAGCGTATAAATATTAGTAAAACTAACTAGCAGATAATTTTATTTTGAGACATTTGCCAGAAATTTCAACAGAGTATGTAGATTAAATTATTCTTATGTCTCTAAGTTTTAACATAAGAAATACGATGTTTTAACACCTTTGCATCTAGATTTCCAACGATTTTTCTTTGGTTCAACTTTCAAGTTTATTTCGAATTTAAATGTGAAGAAACAACATAAATGAAAGCTACGTGATATCAATGTAAACATTAAAATTGCTGATGCTAGTCGCTAAATCCTGAATAACTCTCTTTCAAGCGCGTTCGTAAACAACTGAAAAAACAAAATATTCTGATTTTCGATGCTGGAAAAATTATTAATTAGTGACTTTTCTCCCGAACAGTTAAACAAATTAAATACTGAATAAAATGTTTTAAAACTGCTATTGGAATAAAGCTAACAATCTGTATTAATACCTAAAACAAAAAGAATTTGCAATTAATGAGAATATAAATAAGTATTTTATGCTTTTTTTCGCAAATTGTCCTCACTAGCGGTAAATTCACATTTCTCGTAGCCTTGTAGCGCCATCTAATTTCCAGAACCAGAACTACAAAATCAAATGTAACAAAACTTTTATATGCTTTTAAAAATAATTCACAACCTAATTTTCCAAAAATAAACATTTTAGGTTCTGGCTAACAAGATTCTTAAATGTCGTGAAAAATTTCGAGACCCTTAGTACGCTATTTAATCTGTGTAACTGTTCGGCGGTTTTTAACATTACAGGTATACGGCTTTAGGACCACCTTAAGTTATCCTCTGTTTTAGATGACAGGCTATAATTTTGATACTTACCTTCTTACATTATATATTAAATACGGTGCAAATAAAATACTCGCATGAGTGTTGTTTGAAGTCTAAATTGAGTTAAATTTGGGTAGATAGACGGAAAACTCTTTAAAAATTCTGATTTTGTGCTAAGTTTAAGAAAAATTATGGATGTTGGGTGAGTAAGGGAATTCTTCCCTTGGTGGGTACAAATATTTATTTGTATATTACTAGATCCCACAAGAGAATTTTTTATTAACTTCAAACCTTTAGGGCGCTTTTTCATTACACGACACGATACCGACAAAATCGGACGACAAATGTGTGAACGACAATGTCGTTGTCGGATCGCTCAAGCAATTGTTTTTTCACTTGTCCGATATCGTTCGTCCGATAAGTAGAAATTCTTGTTCATTCAATGTTTTGAGCTTGAGTGAGCAATTGCTTGTGTTCTGCTGTGATTTTTTTCTGATAACTTTAAATATGCCGGATAATAATCGTTGTCTTCAATTTCTTACTTTATTTTAGAAGAAAAAAGCTAGCAGTGCAGAAACGTTTTTGGGTGCACGAAATGGTACTTACGTAATAACGCCACCGCAGCTACAGATTTGGCTGTTTTTAAGTGCCGTCAATCTACACCTAAAATTTTTGAGACAAATCATGAAATAAAACACTTTATTTAAAATCAAAGAAGTCAATCGGATTTCGGTATAAAATGGGCCGATATTGAGTTTAACATCTATTCAAATCAGTGTATTTTCTTTCATCAGATGCTATCGTCATATCGTCGCTTTGAAACTAAACCGTAGTAACTCAAAAAAATCACCCTTTTAGAGAAACAGCGTGCTATCTTCATAGTTCCATAAAATTAATTTAGAGAGCAGATAAATCCTTATCTCATTGGCGCGATTCGCCATCTCAGTTTTTGGGAATAGTGTAGCAGTGTGCCAGTTGCAACAAAACCTTGGAGGAGATAACGTCGCTTTAAAACTAAACCGTGGTAACTCAAAAAAGCAAGTTTTTCAGGAGAGCGATGTTTTTCCTACACTGTTGTATGTCGAAATTTGAAATGAAATATGTAATATTCGGGAGGATATTTTGAAGAATATCGTTGTATTTTGAAATAACTCTCCACTTTTAATAAAAGTTTTAGAGAAAAGTGTTGCAACTCAAAGTACCTTAACTTATTTCGAAATTATCACAAAATTAGAAATGCTACAAGAATATGGCCTGGTTCATTGAAAAATGTAAAGAAACAGGGTTTTTTTTAAAGTAAACTATTTTGAAATAGTCGCCATAGCTTTGAGTCAACCTGTGGTGGAAGTTTCTGAAAAGTTACAAATCGCTCTCCTGAAAAACTTGCTTTTTTTAGTTACCACGGTTTAGTTAGGAATAATTTTTATATGGCTTTTGAGTTGGCGTCTGCTCGCTAATTTATGTCTGTAATCACTTAACATTACATAAATTCTTTAAATGTTTTAAAGTATTAACGTTTTTTTAATCGAATTAAATATTAGTTTCATTTAGAATAATCTTTTTAGATGATTTTTTAAATGAGTTTGATCAACTTTATCTCATGAAGCCGCTCTATCATGTTTCAAAAAAATATTTCAGTTGAGTCAGGGAACAGACTTTTTATTATTCAATCAAGCAGAAACCTGTAGTTAGATTGAGTTCAGTTTTAAATACATAAGGGTCTTTATTTGCCTTCTTAGCAAGCCATTACAATTATAAAAAATATTATCTCTTCATCAAAGCATATAATGAATTTATAAAAATTTTCAATAAAACTTTTATGATTGTTTAAGTCTTTTAACCTCATTATAATGAAAAAAATGCTGCATCATAAAATTAAAAATTTATAACCAGACATGAGAATAAATTATCTAAAACTTTTATCTTCAAATTTTGCGTTTGACATGATCAAATAAACGATTAAAATTGATTAAAAGAATAAAATAATGATATCAAAAGAGGAGATAAAACAGGAAAGATACACAACTTATAAAATCGCCACGATTTGAGGAGAAACTTGCTTGCCTAACCGACATTTGATTCCGACAAACGATATCGCTTTGTCGGATACGACATAATCGTTATCGTATCGGTGAGTGAAAAGGCGCTCCGTTGCTGACCATGTATTTTACTTGACCCTATGTCGTTTGCCGACAATCGGATCCGTTTTGTCGTTATCGTGTCGTGTAATGAAAAAGCGCCCTTATAAATTACTTTTTTCATCTAGTTTTCTCCTCTGAGGGAGAATGAGACACCATTCCAATGTTAAAAGTTATTATTCCCATACACATAATTTCTAATTACCCTACGACGATACGGTCGATATAAATTTTATTGGAATTTTTCTCTGGTTTTTAAATATGCCATTAGAAATTTTCTATCGAAAACCATAAAAAAATTACATACAAAAAACTAGTTCTTTCCTGGAAATTTTTTTTTGATTGCAATACGTGTTCAGCAACCAAAATAATACGTGTTCCCCCACCCCGAAAAAAAAAACATAAGTTTACAAAATCTGCCAATTAACTTTTAGAGGTGAAATTCTCTATTGCCTGAACTATTCTGTTTTAAAAATGATTCTTAAATATTTACATCAAAATATGCGTCGCATTTGTTACACGTATCACAAAAATGTATAAACCGGTCACGCAAACAATATTGAAATTACTATTTACCAAACTACACCTTTCCTGATTTGGAATATCTACATATGACTACAATGACGCATGAATACTTCTAGAAGATGACTTAACGCATAATGCAGCTGTATACCTATGGATAAACAAATCGGATACAACCAGATGTTACATATATTATTTTACATTTGCAACTCACTATTTCTGATTAATGAATTATTCATCTAAAGTCGTACGGTTTTGTGTACCAAGCAGCTAAAATTTTTTACCCAAATAAAAACTTAAACATTAAATTCACTCTTTAACGATGATTGTTTTGAATGCTATACGTTAAAACATATCATTGCGCCTGAGTTTTTATTTCATTTATCGTACTATAAACATTATATAAAGATATTGTGACAGTAATGTTTTAATATAAAGTGATAGATAAATAACATAATTTGCAACCAGTTAAAGAAGTTTTTCTGGCACATTCGGTTAATCTTAATGGCGCAGTCGGTTCGGGCGTAGCTCACACCACTTTTTAGACAGCTGGGGGTGGTGAGTTCGATCCTGGTGGCCGATAAAAGAAACTGACATGTATATGCAGAAAGTCCCCTCGTTAGCTGATGTGGAAGTTAGGAGAGAGGGTGCTCCGCTCATTGTCTGACCAAGGTCAAAATTACGTGGCATTTCTACCGTGGACCGTTAAAAGGTTAAGTCATGAAAATAGGGCTAGGTGCTTGGCTCTGGTTGGGTGATGATGAATTGTGTTTATTAGTGTCACTTAAAGAACAAATATAGTTAATTCTAATTTTACTATTACAGATCAAACAAGAGCAATATTGCTGCCATGAACGACCTAAGTACGTTCCGCAGTGACATACATCATCGCAACGCATTTTTCAAAGTTTCTTTTTGCCGTAATTACAGTAAATCTCCGTATTAAGTTTCTTAGGAAACATTAAATTGACGGTGTAGATTTGGAGAGTTAACACTCTACAATTTAGTATCTCTGACATAGTTTCACTTACTTAATTTTTAAAAAAAAATTATTAACTTTGCTGAATGACAAATGTTACCTTAAACAGAAAAAAGAAAGGTCTATATTGATACCACTGGGAAACGAATCCAGTAGATCGAAAACTCCCCGTGCAGTAAATGGTTAATCTGTCAGGTCACAAAGTCCTCTATGTTCTCTTGACAAATTATACCTTTGGGGATACTGAATTGGAGATTGATAGTTCTCTGGTTCGGATCAAAATTACCGTCTGTGGATGTATGAATGGCAAACGGGTGGGACAAAAATCAAATTCTCGGCCATAGATGGCGCCACTGGAAAACAAGAACATCCATTGATTTGATAGCCACCGACAACAACAACAGTTGTAAGCAATAACACTTATCTATATTTAGTCTTCAACTTAGCTTAAAACGATCAATGACAAACCTATAAAAAATACATTTTATTCAACATGAAAATATATGTAAGATAAAGATATATATATATCGATGAAATAGCTGTACAAATTTAAATTTAGGGAAAAGGGAAAATATACTTACAAACTTCGTCTTCATAAGCTTAAGAGCATATAAGTGCTGCTCGAAAATAATTATCGATAAAGGAATGCCAGTATGTAGCTTTATGCTACGATTTGACTAGCTATGTCCTCAGCAGCAAGCTACCCCAAACGATTCCTTCAAATTGGGATGTTAATTTTTCTTCATTTGCATTTCCTCCACATAATATTGATTACTTACTTATAGTATTATTAGTTACAATATTATAATAAATAACTTTTTATTAGTTACAATTAAAATACTTGAGTGGAATTTTTAGTGGGAGTTACACTAACTATGTTTATATACTCCTCGCTTAAACACTTAGTTTTTGTTTCATAGTCCACACATGAAGCATACATCATACGTATGTAATAAATACGTATCGTTATAGCAGAAAAATATTATGCAACTGGGGTACCGTGAAACAATTTTCAATCTTATAAGTTGGAAAAAGTTCGGGATCCCCTGCCATGAAGGTTTTTTTTAAAAAAAAAATTAAAAACGAGTTATAGTTTGTCTATGTAAAGAACTCCCCTAGCCATTCTTCAGGAATAGTAGCAGTGACTATGATTACGAGGTTTAACTATTTCAAGTTATTATTTAAGACAGGGTTCGGCTCAGGTCGGCGAGAGAAAGAGAATCGGGGAAGAAAAAAAAACTCTCCTCTCTGAAATGCTCGATTTATTGTTTCCCTAGCAGCAAACGGCCTTAGACTTCTCGGCGAGAGGAGTTCTAGCTATAGACAAACTATACGTAACCTTCCCACTTTTGATTTTGCTACTAAACATAGTATCTAGCCCTGCTCAATTACATTATTTTGTACATGTAAATACCGTGAATTCCACTTTACTTGGAGCTGTTAAGCAGAACTCGTCGCTTGTGCTCAAACTTTACAATCTATCCAACTCAATTCTTAACTAACAATTTTTAATTATAAATAAATATGGTACCACTTCTTTTCTCTAGTACCATATTATGAGAAAGTCGTTTTGAGAGATCCTTAGAGCTGCTACTGATTATAATCTTATGTTCGTCAATTATCTCTTCACATTGCTACAATAATTTAATTACATTACGTTATATGTTGAAACAGTTGACCAAAATATAAGAAATAAAAACTTAATGATACAAGAAATATTTAAATAAACCAAGCAACACTGAAGGTATTGAAAGTCACAATTAGTTTCGTAAATGCTTTGGAAATTTGCCTTGCTATTTTGTCAACTGTAAATAAAGACATTCCAAAATCATGATTGACATTTCCATACTGCGATGAATCTAAATAAATTATTTTATGAACTTAGATTTACTCAAAAGATGCAATGATCATTTTAACTTCAGGGAACGCAAGGTCAAAAAGATTATATTTTTTTAATGATTCTCGTTCGCAAAAAGCTTCTTTTGAAACCTAGAGAAATAGAACTTTTGTCCGAAAGTGTAGACCTTTTTTTGTTGGACTTCTAAAATGTCGGTGGATTTAAGGCGCTACAGTACACCAGTAAGTACTATACATTGTTAAAATATTAAAAATTTGACTCGTTCAACTACATTCCAAAAAAAATAATCCTATTTTTTCGTAAAAAAAATATATTTTCTTTAACTAGAAATATATTTCATATTTAGTTTCATTACAATTTTAAAGAATTTAATTAATTAAATTTCATTCAATTAATTATAATGTGATATTTCAAAAGATATATTTTGTCTCATAACTAAAGTTGCACTATTTATTCTTAATATCGAATATTTCTTGGTGTGAAATTTTATTTTTTACATTAAAAAAATTTAGGCTTGGTGTATTATGGTAATGAAACTATGATGCGATGACATGTTTTAAAGTACTTTAAAGACTTGAGTTTATAATGAAGATTTTCTTTTCTTTTGAGAGCAATACTTTGTCTTTTATGATCTACTTACTGGTCAATTGTGGCTCCCTAGGACCTTGGAAAAAAAACATATAATTTTTAAAATTATTTCGTCTTTTTTTTAAGCGTTAAGTTTTGTGTAATATATTTTAATGACTTATTACTACAAAAATGTTTAGTTAATGATTTTATTAACTAGTCTCTAAAAATCGAGTAAAAAAGCCACTAATTTTGCTATGGTAATAAAAATAACTTTTGTATAGTTTATTTCTTGCAGCCATCTACATAAATTTGAAATAATCAGCTTGAAAAAAAAACTTACCTGCACTTTCTAGACAAAATAAATAAATGCAGTAGGTGCTTAGTGAAATTTGCAAATGAACAGCTTGGGTACAATAAATAAGTGGTCTCTAACACCCGGGCCGTAATCAAATGGTGACGGGTAATTCAAAGAACATTAGATTATTTCCATTTTATTTATTGTTCAGTATTTCTCTCATATATGTGCGACTTTACGTTACACAAGAGCTGAGAGATGTCACCTAAGGCTTCGCCAATACCACGCATGTAATTGTATTTTATTTTGAAGGCATGTTTAAATTGAATTAAATTAAAATTATTAAATCAAATCTATCTAAAATCTAAACAAGTAAGTCCTTCCCAAGCGGGCCACGGTAAAATTATCAAACATTGACCAATCCGCAGCGATAAAAAGGTTTAGACGCACTGCATTAGATATATCAAACGCGATTGGAATACGAGTCCAGGACTGGGTCCTCCACCTCTAATATATGCGTATTTAAATTTGCTATATAGCATATATATTAAGTGTGCCCTGAATAGGGCGGGTCGAGGTATAAATAAACAATAGCATATATATTAATCATTTGGTATATATCTAGCATATAAATTTTTAAAATGTTGTTTTATTTACCTCTATCTAACTTACCAGTGTTTACAAACTTTTGTACTGCGTTATATTTTGAAGCAATTATCTAGAGAAAGATAAAAATCTGGAAATGGTTTAATAAATCAAGAAATGTACCTCTATTAGATTTAAATTCATTTTTCCGAGGCTTATTTCAAAAAAAGTTTAGTACTTAAGCAAGTTTTATTTGGGAAATATTTTTTCTGTTATTATACGTCTCGCATAGACAAGTATACGGCCGACATCACTACTACTAATAAGGGAACTGATGAAACTCCAGTCTGCTGTAGTAAACAATGTTGATTGCATTCAAATTTTGTATTAGATTCTTTTAAAGATAAAGCTGCAATATGGTGCAAAATATGCATTCAAAGAAATTATGTATGGTGCAAAATGTGCGTAAAACAAAATGAGCTGTATCCTCTAGGAAAATTGTTGAACAAATTGAATGCTGTACTATTTTGTCAACTGTATTAGATTCTTTGAAGACAAAGCTGCAATATGGTGCAAAATAAGCATTCAAAGAAAATACGCATGGAGTAAAACGTGTATAAAACAGAATGAGTTGCATCCTCTAGAGGAGAATTATTGGAAAAAAATATAGTGCTCTAACATTTTGTTAATTGTTTAACTGAACCAGCAAGCATTTTATGAGAATAAATTGTTTTAATATATGTATACATTTGTTATAGTGTATATTTAAATTACTTTGTGGTTCCCTTTTAATAAAAATTACGAGTTGGGAGGAGAGTAAAGTATATGTTTTCTTTTCAGGATATTCCAAATGGTAAAAATGGAGAAGGAAATTCTTTAAAAGAATCAGAAGAAAGAAATCGTCATGCAACTGTCATACTATTCTCCCTCATTGAAGAATGTGGGGCTCTGGCGGAAGCACTTCGAATATTTAAGGTATTTACTTTGACATTCTTATATGCATGGGAGGGTAACTCTTTANAGGATATTCCAAATGGTAAAAATGGAGAAGGAAATTCTTTAAAAGAATCAGAAGAAAGAAATCGTCATGCAACTGTCATACTATTCTCCCTCATTGAAGAATGTGGGGCTCTGGCGGAAGCACTTCGAATATTTAAGGTATTTACTTTGACATTTTTATATGCGTGGGAGGGTAACTCTTTAAATTACAAATTAAGTAAAGTAAAATTAGAAAGTAGGTACATTTCAGAATATCGTACAAGAGAACTCATACAAATCACAATATATATATTTATATATATAACCACGAACTATCATTTCTTGAATTTTAAACGACGAATTAATGTTGAATAATGAAAATTAAGCCTATATTCTCCCAGTATTTACTTGCATAACTGTTAAAGGTTTCCAGAAAATGGAGATATATATATTAATCCTCTGTAAGCCTTATTGATTATTCAAAATATGCCAAAGATTTTGATAGACAAAATTTTCCAGGTCAGTCGCAATAGCTGAAAATTTGTTTCCTTTTAAGCAGACATATCAAACTGGAATCCCTGAAAGGACACTATTTAATAATATTCAACGAATTAAAAGAGGAAAAAAAACTGAAAATTATTTAAACTATTGTAATTTTGTTCTATAAATTGATTAACTTCTTTGTCAGAATTCATTGTGTATCATGAAGTTTTACAATTACTGGTAATATAAAATTTCCTTATTTTAAATTCCATACAGTTAGGACATACAAACAATTTTTGTTCGTATCTAGGTATTAAAAAGTTATACTATGCAACTTATTATATAGATAGTCAGTCCTCTATTTATGATTAACTTTTTTATAAAAGCATATTGTAAAATTTAATCTATACATAATTTTATAAACGTCTTGCAAAAATAAAACCAAACAAAATTCGAAAAAATACTAAATTTTGTTTTTATCAGTACTCTTGGTGGCCGAAGTGTATTCGGAAATTAGCCGATTTACTATTAAAAAAATCAAAACTATTCAGTAGGCAACAGACCGCATATGTTTGACAAGGAACTTTAAAAAAAAATTCAAAATATATTAACAATTTAGTAGCATAATATTGATTTTTAATACACCATGAAACTTTTGTAGGAAAATAAGATCAATCTGAATCACATTGAATCAAGATCTTCCAAGAGATTGGGTGACAGCTATGAGTTCTTGGTGGAATGTGATTCCCGATATGGAAATCTCAATGAAGCAATGGAACAAATTAAATCTGTATCACAGTACATGACGGTTATCTCAAAAGATTACAAGGAAAATAAAGGTAAATATAATCATCGAAATAACCATAGCTTTTACCTTATGGGAAAACAAGTACGAAATAATTTAAAAGTACCGTAAAAATGGCTCAGTAGTTAAGGCACTGTACTGTCATTGTGTTTACTTGAGGTTCGATCCCTGCAGTTTGAAGCCCACTCAGCTTCGGATCAATGGGTGACAGCTTGCCTAGAGAGAATAGGTGGTTAAACTTAATGCTAACTGCTTTGCCACAATCATACAGTTGATCACGAAATTGTGGAGACTTAACTTTCAAGACTCGCTGGCCCACAGCGGTCTGTTGTGTGAATACTTTACTTTTTCCGTTGTTGAACAAAGTGGGGTATCATATAAGCTTTTGAATTTTTTAAAAGTAGTGGTGAGTAAAAGCCCTATAAATCAAATTTGCTAAATTTAGAATCGTACATTAAAAGACTACCGCTTTAAAATGTTTATCCGTTGTCCGGTGCAAATTGGCATCTCCGTTAATGGTTCGAGAAAAGGACCTCAAATATGCTAATTAATTAGTGCGGACGATATTTTAAATTAGAAAATAAGAAAGAAAATCGTACTTTTCTTAATACACAAATCTTTTTCAGACGGATTCAGATTTTGGATCCCCAAAATATAGCGAGTAGCCGCAATTTGTGAAATATGGGTCCAATAGTTCGGCCAGAAGAGCGGTCAAAAGTTTAATTTTAATTTTTGCGTATTCTGCCGTAGCTCAAACTTTTTAAGCGAACTGAAACGTTTTTGTACACAATTATAAAAGTAATTTATCCTAAGATAATTCCAATTAAAAAATAACTTAAAAGTAATTAGTTATTTGATGTTTTTGGCGCAATATTTACTACATTATTTTCCTTGATAAAAGTCGAAAGTATTTTGAATTATAAGGTATGAAATTTTTTATTTCATTTAAAAAATGTAATTTTATACAGCAAAATACAAAATTTGCGCGAAATCGGTCGAATAGTTTCTGAAAATTCGAATTTTTAAAATTCGATTCCTCTGGAACTATTCGACCGATTTTATTTAAATTTAGTATTTTTCTATTTAAAATTAAGTACTTTAAAACAATGTAAAAAATATTTATACCCTACAGTTCAAAATTTTTTTGACAATTATTAAATAAAATAATAAATAATTATTAAAAATTATTTTTTTGCATGGAATTATATTTCGATTAATATAATTGCGTGCAAAGAAATTTTCTATTCGCTTAAAAATTTTTAGAGGTATATTTTTTGCATTGCGGCTACCTCCTATATTTTGGGAGTCATAAAGCCGGATTCGTCAGAAAAAAAACATGTTCATTCGGATAAATTTCGTGTTTTTGTCTAATTTCGTAACTTAAAATATGGTATGTTTAGAAAATCAGCATATTTGATGTGAAGATCCAATCATGAGATCAAAAGTTATTCAGGATGGTCAGTTTTCTTTTTTTCCTCACAGTACATATGTTGCGGCAGTCCTTCTACTTAAAACTTACAGATTTCTTATTTTTATTACTTCAAGCCATGCCTTGATTTATTCTTGCAATTATTCCTTCAATATATCGCGAGGATACTGCTAATAGATCTGGTTTCTAAAAGGATATTCGGAAACTTGACGCTTTGCCTTAATTTCTTTTTTCATGACATAAATCTTAAACAGAGATTACGTAATAGAAATGATTTTTTTTTTAATGTAAACTTGTGCGTAAACTTGTTTTCCCAGACTTCTGGTAACTCAAATATTGTAATTTGGTCACTTTTATTTGAATGCCCATGATATACAATGTTAATAAAAAAAATCCTCTTTTCTTTTATGAGTTGAACATTAAATTTATTTATTTCGTCGAACCAAAAGCCGGTCTTAAAATGAAACTAATCTTCTTTTGTTTTTTTTCCATCTCTTTTAGAAACTGTTCCATGGTTTCCTGGAAAAATCAAAGATCTTGATAAATTTGCCAATCATATTCTATCATATGGAGCTGAGCTAGATTCAGATCACCCTGTAAGCATTTGCCAAAACATTTACAATCTAACTATAATAGTAAAATCTATATAGTAAAAAGAATCACTTTACAAACTATGCAAATTATTCTTTAAACAAAAATCGTATTTAAATATAACAAATCACTATCGAGGAAGGCGGGCCTAAGAAATCAAAAATAAAATTGTATGATTGCCGCGGAAAATAGAGAGGCGTTGGAAGACGATCATTAGAAACCCTGTCAAGTTTTGATCGGCAATGTAACAGGTTTTAATGATTTCGAAACAGGTTACTTCTACTTTTATCAATAGTAATTTGCAAGACATTGATAATGTTTTATTCACTTAAATATTTATTTACGACATTCCAATGTATCGATTTTATTTACTTAATCAATTAAAAATTCTAAAAACCTATATATTGAACGACTATATACAAGGTGTCACTACTAAACACTCTTTATAAGGTTTCCTGCAATATATGAAAAAAAAAGACATACATCGAAATCCTTAGGTAATGAGTGAAATTTTTAATCGTTTCATACTTTGTTGGCTAGTTTTCAGCATTCTATAAAATGCCTAAGTATTCCATTTTATCAAAAACTTCGCTAAAATATTCTTTTAAACGTATTAATTACTATATATGCATGAATAGGTACGTACAATCAATAAAATAAAAATCGAATCACTCTAAATAACGTTTGATCGGATTATCTATGAAAAACTAACATATTTGAGTTGTGCGTGATAATCTAAAGATTATATCAAAAGTTGTTTATCATGATTCGTTTTTTTATTTCATCAATTTACTTTTTCGTATCTTTGTTAGGGCTTCACTGATCCAGTTTACAGAGAGAGAAGGAAATATTTCGCTGATATTGCTTTCTTTTATAAACAGTAAGTATTATATATATATATGTATATATACGTAAGCACTAATAACAATAATATAAAATAGAAAACTATTACTTAACAATTTGCAAAAGTCTTCATCCGGACACATTTTTTGCTATAATTTAATGCGATATTTCTGAATAAAGAATAATTATCCTAAGATTATATATATATATATATATTATTGCAGATAATAAAATAAAAATTTTATTTCCCACATTGAACAACCGATTCATATCCGATTTGCAGCTATAATCATGTTCAACCTAGTAATTCCGAGCCTAACCCAGAAGGCAGAAAATTTTTGTATGATTCGACAACGAGAACTGGGTTGCAAATATTGCTCTCTGTAAATACATATCACTTATCGTTAGTTTCATGTTTTCTTTAAACAGCATAATTCATTATCACCGCCCTTAATATACATTTTTAGAACATTGTCGAAGTTATGTATATTAAGGGTTAGACACAAATTAAACACATTATGGGTTACAAGTGCACAAATTAAGCAACAAGTAAACATACAATACACATTATATGTTACAGATTATGCAAATCAGATGTTAATGTTTAATTGGAGGAAAAATAATATTAACAAAATCTAGATAAATTTACAAAAATCAGTTTGATTATTAGATGAAATAGGTAAAAATAAGGGAAAGTTTATTATTGGAAACTCCTTTCGGTTTATATACAGTCGACTAAATATCCAAGCTGTTTCAATTTAATTGATTTTTAACCTCTCCATCCCCGATGATGAGTCGTAAATTTTAATAGCGTTATTGTTTTTCTTCAATTACCAACTAAGTTGCAACCCTCAAAGTGCATATTGTTTTGGTTTCGATTTTGACAGCAATGATAATATAGCAATTAAGAGTTAAGTATGCGGAACACACTATATTAACCTTTCTTGTAAAATGTTGCTTAAATTAAAACATCGTCTCTTTCTCATTCGATACTTCACAAGAAATTTACTTTTCACTTTATAATGTAATGGCAATTTCGTTTTCTTGCATTTTAGTGGACAGACCATTCCAAGAATCGAATATACAGAAGAAGAAACTAAAACTTGGTAAGTAAAGTTTAAGTTTTCAATTCTCAATGTAAGATAATTTGGTGTATGTTTTTTTCTTCTTCCTAAACATACATTACGTCATCAAGTGAAGTAATTTTTCTATTTACATTTGTTTTATTATTATAGGGGTACAGTGTTCAAAGAGCTAATAAAATTGTACCCTACACATGCCTGCAAGGAGCACAATCATATATTTCCATTAATGATTGAAAACTGCGGTTATAGGGAAGATAATATTCCTCAACTGGAAGATGTATCAAATTTTTTGAAAGGTCAGTAGATTTTTACACTTAAATTTTAACAAGTCGTAGTTCAGTTTTTTTTTCAATATTATTATATGCTTTTATTAATTGGTGAGAAATCTAAAATAAAATAAATAAAAGGTGAAAAACCTAAAAATAACTTAAAAAAATTCTGACTCATATGTTTTAGTTTAATTTAAAAAAGAAGGGAAATCTTCAAATTTTTGTAACTTCATGTAAAATTTAAAAGAAAAAACATTGAAAATCTAAAACTGGGAGTGATTCCAAGGAAAAAAAGTATTCTTATAATTTTATTTACTATTGGACGATTCTATGCTGAGGATTAGTCAGAAATAATTTGCACTGTTTTTTAATTTTATTTTTAATTTATTTATTTATTATTTTTTTATGAATGTAAATAAAACCATTCATGTATTGGCATTTGTTACTAAGATACTTCAGGCAGCAATACATATTTACAAGACATTTTTCAACCTACATATTAACTACATGAGTCACGTGTGAACTACATGAATCTTATTCTAAGTCTATATTAACAAAATATTTAATCCTTTCTATAAAAAAGAATCCCGAGCAATAATTCGAGAGCATGATTTAAAGGCACGAAGAATTAGTAGGACATGGGTTAAACTTGAAATATTTGTATATTTTTCTTTTTGACAGTTACAATAATTTTATCAAGCAATAAGATTATAACTTGTTATTATTTGTTCAGATTGCACAGGGTTCACTCTACGTCCAGTTGCTGGTCTACTCAGTTCCAGGGATTTCCTAGCTGGTCTTGCTTTCAGAGTTTTCCACTCAACACAATATATTAGACATCCTTCAAAACCTTTCTACACCCCAGAACCGTTAGTAGAGCTCCATTTTTTAAAATTTAATTTAAAATATCATAGCTATTGTTCATATATAGTTAACACACAGAGTGTCCTGAATGAAACAGACAATTTTTAAAAATTTAAAACAATAAGTCGGTTTTTTTTTTTGCAAATTCGTGGGACATTGCCGAAATTTTTTTTCCCATAGTTAATGTTTTTGTTTGAAAAGTTTTCGTCAGATGGCACTGCAAGAAGTAAATTGAACTCAATTAATAAAAGCAATTAAAAATCACAACACAAGTTTTTGATATCTTTCAATAAAAAAAAATCATTTAGCTTTATTTTAGAAATGGCCACTGTCAGCAACAATTACGTAAGAAGTGGAAGGTGTTTACAACGCCATTTGTCGGTACATTTATAACTAAAACCATAAACCCGAGGAGTAAAATGTATGCTTTGTAACATAAATTTGCTTCAAAATTGATTTTAATAAAATAAAAAATTCTATACTGTTTTTCTATTACAAATTTTTTATTACTGTCAATTTAGTATAGGACATGCCGTAAATAAGTATGCTTGAAATGTTATATTTTACATCATTCGCTGTACTCATCTCTGTATATATTTAACTTTATGTTTAGTTAGTGGAGTTACAGGCGCGAGAAAAAGTTGTGGCTATATCGCACCTATTACTAAAGTCATGTTACTATGCCCCAATGTTTATGTTACTAAAATATTTTTAATCTAAGTATAAGTTCACATCATTTGAGTATTATTGTGTTATGCTTTGCCACTTTTGAACTTACGAAATTTTGGTCTTACGCAGATTAAAAAAGTAAACAACTGGACTAATCCAATTTTGACCTGAATAATTGGAACAAAATTAAAATGATAAATAACTCTGGAGCTGTCTCGTTAGGAAACCAAACAATTTAAAATAAATAGTTTTTTCCAACTACCGAAACACATTTTTAAAACTTGAAATTAAATTCCTTAATGAACGCATTTCAAATATAATTTTGGAATATTTGTAAAAAATGAAATTAAAAAGAAACTAGTCATACAAGGGGTGTCGCAAATTAATATTTAAGTAAGAAAGGGCAATATATATATTTATATCAATAAGCAGAAATTTCAATATTATTAATTTGTTGATCACAAAATTTAATTGTCAGAGTTTGATAACATCTTCTTCTGACTGAAATATTAATTTACAATCACTAATACTCATCGGACAATAATATATACAGGGTGATACAAAAATATATTTCAAAATTGCAAAGGCAGGTAGGGATAGGACCTAAATAAGTATATTCTGTAAAGGAACGCGTGTGCCAAACTGCCGCGTTGAACCGATAGAGAGAGCTGTTTTGTAAGAATGCATGTGCGACAATCCATGTGCCGCTATGGATCTTGTGTGCCTGTTGGAGACAATTTTTTCGAGCATCTATTGTAATTAAACGGTAATTGATTGTTAATTATTTGATTTTGTTTATGAATGTAGAGGCGAAAATGCCGCGTAAGTGCGCTAGCACGTAAAGCAGTATTAATCTTAAATAAATAAAAATACAAGTTAGACACAAGCAAAAATGATTTACAAACAGTTTGCAATCAAATACAGTATACAATAGCTGCTCGAAAGAGCAATCATTAACAGCTATACAAGATTCAGAGCGGCGTATCGATTGTTGTTCAGTTGTCTCTATCGGCTTAACGCGGCATTTCCGCACACATATTTCTATATGAAATATGCTTATTTAGGCTCCCACTATCTGCCTACATTTTTGATATATATTTTTGAACCACCCTTTATATATACGAAAACCTTGGGGTAAAAATTGACAACTCACATGCTTATAATTTATAATAGAGTAAAAATAGATTTTTAATAAGATGTGATGATTATCAATATTATGCACAAGATGTCTTACTTAAATTAAAAGCGTTCGTTGCGGGACACCACAATTATTAGCGAAATTTTTTTCCTTCAATTTAAGCCTTTCTGATATTCAAGCACACATCGAAATTTTTTTTTTGACTGGAGACCAGACTCTTAACTTACATAATAGTGTGAGATGTGAGTGACCTAATGATTAAGAATGATTTAATTATAATTAAAAAATACTGTATTTAATTGCTTTTAAATATTTGTACCAGGAAAAATGCAACAATTATTGGAGTGGGTTAATGCTTGCACGCTAGACTATTGTGCTACGCAAAGTAGATAGTTTGTTTTATCGTCGTAACGGAGTATTAATATTTTAGAATTGAGTTGAATGTAGGGTTTAATGGCATAAAATCCAATTAATAATGTAGAAATAAATCTGCAATAAAAATGGCTTTAAGATAGATAGCTGTTTCGGTGCTATTAAAGATTAGTATCATTAGCGCAGGAACTCAGAACGAAAACTGAAAGAGTACAAAAATCGTGTTGTATTAACAAAAGAGTAAAAGTTAACCAACACTAAAATTGGTTATTCGCACTATCGTATTGATATTAACCGGAAAATTCCAAGTAAGTCAAAGCAGTGGAAATAATAAAGAAATGTGGGAAAAAATCTAAAATTAGGTCTACATTAAAATTCTAAGCATTTTTTCCCCCCAGAACATTTGATCAAGGAAAGTAAAAATGCAAAATTTTATATTTTTCTTATTAATTTTTTTATGTTAGGATATCTTAATATATAAAAAAATAAATATTGTTTTATTTTGTGACTAATAGGGATATATGTCACGAACTGCTAGGACATGCTCCGTTGTTTGCTGATCCAGATTTTGCCCGATTTTCCCAAGAGATTGGTTTGGCATCCTTAGGAGCACCGGACGAATACATAGAAAAGTTAGCTACGGTAAGTTCAACTTTCTTCCATAATTATTAATTAAAATACTGTCTAATTTTATAAAATTGAATAAATAATTTAGAAAATATTTATTAATATTTTTCCATGAATGTGAAATTTCACTTTCTAACAACGCATTTAGTTCTTATTCCTTAATCTTTTGCTTTTAATATATGTATATCGCTGGTTCAAAACTAAAACGACACATCTGCACTCACTTCTCATTTTATTTGAATGAGAAGTGATTGCAGATGTGTCGTTTGAACTTTGAACCAGCGATACGTTTCTATTAAACTTTTCACCTTTGACAAAAATATTGGACAAAGCATGACGTTCAAACAATATATTTCTTTAATTGCATAGAAAACTGAAATATTATTTTAAAAAGTAACATGAATT
>NC_092213.1:46168622-46210677 GCF_043381705.1 Parasteatoda tepidariorum
CCGGAAAATAAAAGATATAATCTTTTCATCAGCCCACACGATTATATACGCAAAAAAGAGTGCTTTCTGATTTTGTATCAATATAGCCAGAGCAAAATATATTAATACAATAGTGTGAGGAGCACTCAAAAAACGTTTTAACAAAAATTACAACAAATAAAATAGAACACAATAAGTAAAAATAACACGTAAAAACAGAAAATAAAATGAAATAAAAAACAGAATAAAACAAAATCTGTAAAGCGAGTAGCGAATTCAGATGTACTTACATGAACGGGAAATTTTTCAAGAATGATTTAAAAAATATTTTCGTAACAAGATTGCCAGATTGCAAAAATTTACGCTCAATTTGCGCTTTTGTTTTCATGTTTTGCGATCTGGTAATCTTGTTACGAAAATATTTTTTAAATCATTCTTGAAAAATTTTACCGTTCATGTAAGTACATCTGAATTCGTTACTCGCTTTATGGATTTTGTTTTATTCTGTTTTTTCTTTTTATTTTATTTTGTTTTCTGTTTTTACGTGTTATTTTTACTTATTGTGTTCTATTTTATTTGTTGTAATTCTTGTAAAAAAAGTTTTGAGTGCTCCTCACACTATTGTATTAATATATTTTGCTCTGGCTATATTGATACAATATCAGAAAGCACTCTTTTTTGCGGATATAATCGTGTGGACTGATGAAAAGATTATATCTTTTATTTTCCGGACTTTAAAAAGAATTTCATCCTTTTTTTCCCCCCAGTTGTTTGTTATATTTTTTTTTCATTATTATTTTTCTTTCCCTTCCTTTTTTCATATGTCTATAATTTTCCTTTGTTTTATCTTTATTTTGAACTTATATATATATTATCATTTTTTGAAGATGTCTTAATTATATTAAATCGTTCGTTGCGGAAAACCACAATTATTAGCGCCATTTAGGCGTTTCTGATATTTAAGCAGACATCGAAATTTTTTCTTGATTTGACTGGAGATCAAACTCTTAACTCACATAATAGTGTGAGATATAAGTGACCTTATGATTAAGAATGATTTAATTATAATTTTAAAAAAAATTTCATTTAACTATTCAATTGCTTTTAAATATTTGTACCAAGAAAAATGCAACAATTATTGGAGTGGGTTAATGCTTACACACTGGACTATTCTGCTACGCAAAGTAGGTAGTTTGTTTATTATCTTCGTAATGGAGAATTAATATTTTAGAATTCAGTTGAATGTAAGGTTTAATGGCATAAAATCCAATTAATAATTTAGAAAATAAACCTACAATTAAAATGATTTTAAGACAGATAGCTGTTTCGGTACTATTAACGATTAGTATCATCAGCGCAGGAACTCAGAACGAAAACAGAAATAGCACAAAAATCGTGTTGTAATAATAAAAGTGCAAAAATTGACCAACACTGAAATGGGTTAACTAGAACATTCCAAGTCCAAGCAGTGGGAATAATAAAGAAATGTGGGGAAATAGAAGCAAGAAAAGTCAGTTGTTTGTTTTTTGCGCTAGTGCCAAAAAGGCTTGAATTAAGTCTCACCTTAGTCTTATATTAAAATTCAAAGCAAAGAAAAAAAAAACCCATTTAAACATTAATTTTAGAATAATATGGAAAAAGAAAACGGTATAATTTCCAGAATGCGAGGAATTTTTTTTCCAGAACATTTAATTGAGGAAAGTAAAAATGCAAAATTTTACATTTTTCTTGTGTGTGCCTGCCAGGTGGCCGAGTGGTTAGCGTGCCTGACTGCGGAGCCGATGGTCGCGGGTTCGAATCCTGTTCAGGGCATGAATGTTTCTTTCTCTCTCTGACTGTTCTTTCTCCTTTGTGTGTGTGATTGTGACCCGCCCTATAAACGGGTTTGTGGTTGTGTGACGTGGCGATGCTCCACCGCCGTGGTTTCGCCACAGGTGCCCACTGGGTAACGAGAAGGGAGTAGCAGTTCTGGCATTTCTGTGGCCTATGGGACAAATCCCAAGTGCCCGCCATTAAAAAAAAATTCTTGTAAATTTTTTATACGTTAGGATATCTCAATATATAAAAAATAAATATTGTTTTTATTTTGTGACTAATAGGGATATATGTCACGAACTGCTTGGACATGCTCCATTGTTTGCTGATCCAGATTTTGCCCGATTTTCTCAAGAGATTGGTTTGGCCTCCTTAGGAGCACCGGACGAATACATAGAAAAGTTAGCTACGGTAAGTTTAACTTTCCTCCGTAATTATTAAGAAAAATACTGTCTAATTTTAACAACGCATTTAGTTCTTATTCCTTAATCTTCTGCTTTTAATGTATATAATAAAAGCAAAAGATTATATATATATATAAAGTCTTTAAAATATAGAGAAAACATGAAAAATAATAAAGATTAGTGAAAAGAGAAGGGGGAGGGGGAATTATTAAAAGAAAATATTTTTTTAAAATATTTAAAAAAATTATTTAAATATGTATATTAACGAGCCGGAAAACAAAATAATAATAATCTCTTCATCAACTCTCATGACTATATCCGCAAAAAGTAATGCTTTCTAATATTGTATCAATATAGCCAAATCAAAATATATCAATACGATAGCGCAAGGAGCACTCAAAAAAAATTGAAACGATCACATTAAGTGAAAAATATATGCGAAATAAAACACCTCAAGCAAAAAATAAAGAACAAAACGAAATGTATAAAGCGAGTAGTGAATTTAAATGAAATTACACGTACCAAAACCTTTCAGGAATGATTTAAATTATTTTCATAATAAGATTGTCAGATTACAAAATATGAAAAGAGAAGTGTAAATAGAGGTGTCTTTTATGGCGCTTTCTTAGTGCAGTACTGAAGCGCGTTTGATTTTTTTAAGTACCTTGGATTGGCCCGAAATTGGATGTGCTCAAAGTAATAATATTATACTGTATAATTTAAAGTTTATAATTAATAAGGTTGATATTTAATAGTATAATTTTAATGATTTTAGAAAAATCATCATTCATTATAAAAAAATATGATTTGTCCGTTTGGCAGATGTAGTCATGGGTCTGTATGATTTTTAGCCATGGATTTGCTCGAATTATATTTGCAAATGGTAAAAATATAAATTAACTAAGAAGTTTTTAATAAATTTATTAATATTAACATACAATTAACTCAATGATTTTATATGGAACTTAATTACATTAGTTAGGTATCCGTATATGTATATCCGTAAGTATGTATATAAAGTTCAAAATACAGAGAAATCATGGAAAATAATATAAAGATTAAGTAAAAAATTATTATAATAAAATATTTTTAAAAATATTTAATACATTTTTTTTAAATTTAAACAAATATTAATAAGCCGAAANATATATATATATATAACAAAACAAAAAAATGTGTTTGCTTTATTTAAAAATATTGATGTCTACAATAATGTTATACTCATCATAAAATAAATTAAATAATATTCAGGCAAATAAGAGAAAAATATGTTTCACAAGTGTACAGTGCGCAAAATAAAAATCAGAACACCCTAACTTATCGAATGATCTGATTTTCGTCTTTTTATTGTAATTTTAACGATTCAAGGGTTTAAATATGTCAAATAAAAATTGTACAGATTATATTTTAAATTACGAAATCACACAGAAAAATGTACATTCTCTGAATAAAAATATCTTTTTTCCCCAAGTGATTCTGATACTTAAGGTTATTGTTGTACTTCTTATTGCTAAATTTACTTTTTTTGAATTTCACTTAATCGATGAAATTATTTAATTTAATAATATATTTTTAATAAATATAATTTTTAAGATTATTTATTTACGTACTTTAAATTCAATAGTTTTTACACTCATTATTGAAATTAATAAATATTCTGAATAAAAGCTATATTTTACATGAAATTGTCTTTGGATAAACAAGGTTTATAATTCTCAGCAGAAATATTGATTCGCTTAAACAGTTTTTGCATATTAAGAGTTGAAATACGAAAAGAGATTAACATTAAATGGACCAAACTTTCGACCAAAATTCTGCTTAAAATATTATAACCATATTTTCCAGATATGGCCGCTACTCCTACTTCCCATATTCTGAGGATCAAAAATTTGAATCCGTTTTATAATTTAAAATATCGTCTTCTCAAACTCATTAAAGTTAACTCTTGATTAATTTTAAGGTTCGCCTTTTGAACCATTATGATCCCATCATATAGCACGTGATCCGATCATTAAATCGAAAGTTATTGCGGTGTTTCGATTTTTGTTTTGTGCACTGTACGTTGAATGAATAGTTAAGATTTGTTATTGTTGAAAATGTTATGCAGCTACAAACTCAATGTAGAAAACAGAGTTCAGCATTACAATAAGCAATTCATAATGTAAAAACAAAAAGAAGAAAAAGATGAACAAAATAGAAAAATAAATCATTTTATAAAAGAAGCAATTGTTTGGAAATCTATGCTCTTAAGATACTATCATTACCAACTGTTAATTTTTTACATTTTGGAAAGCAAACAATGATGGTTATTTTAGCCAAACTAATTGGAAATTACATCATTTAATAAGTAATTCCTTTTTTTAGTGCTATTGGTTTACAGTTGAATTTGGTCTATGTAAACAGAATGGAAAAATGAAAGCTTACGGTGCAGGTCTTCTGTCCTCGTTTGGTGAATTGGAAGTAAGTATACTAATTTCTTAATACAAACGTAAGATCTTCTGAAATTTATATACGGTAATTAGCTTATACTAAGTTCATTTTCCCCAACTTTAATGGACCCACCTTTAATATTTTTTTTTCAAGAGAATTGCTTCACAGCCAGCACATCACAAAATCCAATGCTTTTAAGGTAGAACATTAAGTTTGATCAGTTTTAGGACTCAACAATATACCCTGAGTTACAGAAAAGGTTCATCGAACTAAATAATTTTAAAAATTCTCACCTTTAAATAAACTTACCTGTCTAATAAAAGTAAAAACACGGGTGGGCAAAGATTAAATACGAAAACTCTCTACTTTACCTTTCTAATTAAGAAAAACAATATTTCTGATTGAGAATTTCTGTCAGAGATTTCTATTTTGAGAATTTTAAGTTGGAAAGATTAAGTGGAGAGTTTACCAATATTCTTATAGGAATTTTACGACTTGTTTTAAAGTTTTGACATGAAGTTCGTAAGACTTATTTAAGCTAAATTTTTGTAGCAAGAGCAACGTTTAGCAATAACGTGCTTTAAGCTAGGTTAAAATCAATAACTAGTTTAAATCTTGTTGTCAGGTAGAGCAACCGTAACAACAACTCAATTTGGCTTCACATGCAGAGTGCTTAGTATAGCTGTAGAGTTAGGTGCTTGTCCTTCGAAAAAAGTTAGTTTCAAACATAAAGATGCACAACATCAGCGTAAGAACATTAATCATGAGAATCTAGAACAAATATACAACTTTATAGAATGTTTTGACTTACTTTAGTATGTTTAATTTACATTAAGCTAAATGATTTTTCCCCCCTTCCAATTATGTATTGTTTACCGCTTTAGATCTGTGTGTTCTTTTAACTTTTCGAAACTTATAACAGTTCAAGCTCGCTCCGTTTTAGGGAAAAACCCGTTGCAAATAAAATTCATGGGGTAGCATAATTTAAAAAAAAGCAAATAAGTGCACAGTTTGATTTTAATAGAGTTGCTAATTTATTTTATTATCCATCAAAAGTGCCATTAAGATAATTAGCATATTTGTATTTTTCAAATGCTAACATATGTTGTACTGAACATTTTAATATAAATTCACCACGATAACTCACGAACATGAACATTAAATCCACTCTCACTTAAGCAATACAAGTTTATATTTACGTATTAGTATCTTGATTTTTGACTGAACGATTTTAAATCTAAAAATACTAGAAATTCTACTTATTTAAAAAAGGCGGACCAACTAGTCGCTGAAAGCGGCTAGTAAAAAATAAAATAAATTTTACCCGTGAAAACAGAAAATTACTCTCCAACTTTCCAAAAATACAAAACTCAAACTGAAAAAAATGTACTTAGACCCTCTGCTGAACCTCACAATGATTACAATTCTCCTCTAACAATAACTGAATTAAAATCTGCTATTAATAAATGTAAAGAAACATCTCCAGGGCCTGACAAAATTCACAATAGTATGTTTAAACACCTCTCTGACACCCATTTGGAAATAATTTTAAAACTGTTTAATAGAGTTTGGGTGAATAGACAATTCCCATCAATATGGAGAAAATCATATATAGTTGCCATTCCTAAACCAGGTAAGGACCCTATACACCCTACCAATTACCGACCAATCGCTCTCACCAGTTGTCTTTGCAAACTTCTAGAGAGAATAATAAACGCAAGATTAATATATTTATTGGAATCTCGTTGTATTTTATCTAAGAGACAAAGCGGATTTCGCAAGTGTAATTCAACTGTTGACAATCTAATGCTCTTAGAAACTGATATACGTGAAGCGTTTTTAAAAAGGCAACATCTTGTGACGATATTTTTTGATATTGAGAAAGCGTATGATCGAACGTGGAGATACGGCATTTTAAGGGACCTTTTAAATTATGACATTAATGGAAATATGTTTTATTTTATTCAAAACTTTTTAACAGACAGGACATTTCAAGTTAGAATGAATAACACTTTATCTGACACTTTTAATCAAGAGGAAGGTGTTCCTCAAGGTAGTGTCATTAGTGTAACCTTATTTCTTATAAAAATAAACGATATTTTAACCACATTACCATCTACAGTGGACGGCAGGTTATTCGTTGATGATNGTTAAGATTTGTTATTGTTGAAAATGTTATGCAGCTACAAACTCAATGTAAAAAACAGAGTTCAGCATTACAATAAGCAATTCATAATGTAAAAACAAAACGAAGAAAAAGATGATGAACAAAATAGAAAAAAATAATCATTTCATAGGAGAAGCAATTGATTGGAAGTCTATGCTCTTAAAATACTATCAATATCAGCTATCGACTCTTTACATTTTGGAAAGTAAGCAATGATGGTTATTTTAGCCAAATAATTGGCAATTACGTCATTTAATAAGTAATTCCCTTTTTTTTTTCAGTGCTATTGGTTTACAGTTGAATTTGGTTTATGTAAACAGAATGGAAAAATGAAAGCTTACGGTGCAGGCCTACTGTCCTCATTCGGTGAATTGGAAGTAAGTATACTAATTTCTTAATACAAACGTAAGATCTTCTGAGATTTATATACGGTAATTAGCTTATACTAAGTTCATTTTCCCCACCTTTAATGAACCATAGAAAAAAAGATACAGAACGAAATGAATTTATAAATAAAATGTGTGTACAAACGGGGTATGCATATAAATTAGTTTTTTTTTTAAAAAAAAAATTAGTTGAGAAAAATGAAATTAATCCATTAAATAATACCAAATAAATCACAATTACTATCTGATTCTCTGACACCAACAAACCACCAGAATGTCTAAAGTTTCTTCTTAGGTATTCTGGTGGTTAATTGCACCTAAGTGTCTTCTGACACCAAAAGAAACATAGGAGTCACTATCGGCAACGCAGCTACCAAGGGAGTCAAACTCTAAAGTTAACAAGTTATTACTAACTACCAGAGCTGTTTTATTTTTTTTTCTTCTTCAAGAGAATTGTTCCACAGACAGCACATCACAAAATTCAATGCTTTTAAGTTAGAGCATTAAGTTTGATTAGTTTTAGGACTCAACAATATATCCTAAGTTACAGAAAAGGTTCATCGAACTAAATAATTTTAAAAATTCTCACCTTTAAATAAACTTACCTGTCTATTACAAAAACTCTCTACTTTACCTTTCTAATTAAGAAAAACAATATTTCTGATTGAGAATTTCTGTCAGAGATTTTTATTTTGAGAATTTTAAGTTGGAAAGATAAAGTGGAGAGTTTACCAATATTCTTATAGGAATTTTACGACTTGCTTTAAAGTTTTCCCCATGAAGTTCGTAAGCCTATATATTAAAGCTAAATTTTTGTAGCAAGAGCAACGTTTAGCAATAACTTGCTTTAAGCTAGGTTAAAATCAATAATTAGTTTAAATCTTATTGTCAGGTAGAACAACAACTATGATTTTTGTGCTTAGTATACCTGTAGAGTCAGGTGCTTGACCTACAAAAAAATTAATCTTAAACATCAAAATGCACAACATCAGCGTAAGAACATTAATCATGAAAATTTAGAACGAATATAGATCTTTATAGAATGTTTTGATTCACTTTAGTATGTTGATTTAAATTAAGATAAAAAAATAAATAAAAAAATTTCAAATTTTTTTCTCTCTCAAACATGTAATGTTTACCGTTTTATATCTGTGTGTTCTTTTAACTTTTTGAAACTTATAACAGTTAAATTTCGCTCCGTTTTGGGGAAAAACCCGTTGCAAATAAAATTCATGGGCTAGCATAATTAATAAAAGCAAATAAGTGCACAGTTTGACTTTAACAAAGTTGCTAATTTGTTTTACTATCCATCAAAAGTGCCATTAAGATAATTAGCATATTTGTATTTTTTAATTGCTAACATATGTTGTACTGAACATTTTAATATAAATTCACCACGATAACTCACGAACATGAACATTAAATCCACTCTAACTTGAGCAATATGAGTTTATATTTACGTATTATCTTGATTTTAGACTGAACGATTTTAAATCTAAAAATACTAGAAATTCTACTTATTTAAAAAGGCGAACCAGCTAGTCGCTGAAGGCGGCTAGTAAAAAATAAATCTTACCTGGGATAGAAAAAAAAAATTTATACAATAATTGAATTTAAACATTAAGTTTTTTTAAAAATTATGTTATGAACCGTGGTGGCTTAGGGGATACAGCGTTCGTCTACCAATGAGCTGAACAGGGTTCGAATCCCAGCGATGACTGGTCGATACGAATTCATACCCGGGTCGCACCGACCACAGTGCTGGCGTAAAATATCCTCAGAGGTAGACGGATCATGGGTTACAGCTCCCTTGCCGTCAGGCTGACCACGAAAGGTTTTCGTGGTTTTCCTCCCCATGTAACGCACATGCGAGTTAGTTCCGTAAAAATGGTTCTCCAGAAAGGCAAATTTCTCCCGACACTTGATCCACGAGTTCCCTTGTCTTCTGGATTGGGTTGAAAGTTACAAGGCTACGGAGTTGAATATTCGTATTCGTAAACTCGAAATCGGGTCGGCTGTTCAACGACGGTTATAAAATAAAATTCTGTTGGAAATATTTAAATTTTTATGAGTAAACTGACAATAGTACACACAGAGATGAGGATTTGAATAAATATATAAATTAAAATGAATATAAAATTTTATTTGTTATTTGTCTAATAAATATATTGATTTTTAAAAGTCGTTATAAATTTTGATACAGATAAATATAAAATTTATAGTTGAACAATAATTAAAATAATGTTTTTTTTCTTTCTAGTATTGTCTTTCAGGTAAACCAATGATAAAAGATTTTGATCCACCGACAACAGGTTGCACGAAATATCCAATCACGGAATATCAACCCCTTTACTATTTAGCCGAGAGCTTTGACGATGCGCAAAGAAAAGTTAGGTAAGTTCTATGATATTTTCATACATCTTACCCTAACCTTGAGTTACCATAGCAACAAAATCTATATTTGAAAGACCTTTTTTAATACTAGTTATGTCTTAAGTAATGAAAATGCTGCAAGTTTAAGTTTTAATTTTTTTTATTAACTAAATTATCTCTTTCATGGATTTGGTACCAGTCAACCAACTCAATTCATAGCAGTGAAATTAGTTTATAAGTGTTACCCCATCTCAAGCAACTATACAAGATTTTTTATTATGGAGATTAAATATTACCAGAGAATTTATATTATGACACGAAACACTAAAAAAAAATAGATAAAATTGTATAATAAGCGATATGAAGTATCAGTTTAAATTTCCGATTCACAGAGTGTTTTGCATTAAATAAAATGAAGGGTATTCCGCTGTATTAATCATTCTTATTCTATATTATTAGAATAATCGACATTACTTTCCGGTCCCCCTAATATTTTAGTTCAAATGAAAGACAATAAATAGATAAATTTGTAGTGAAACTTTGTGACAAATGAGGTAGGTAGGTAGGCAGAAAATAGAACAATTCAAAAAAAAAAAAAAAAAAAAAAAAAAAAAAAAAAAAAAAAAAAAAANGTCCTTTTTTTCCCCAGGATTTTTCTTTCCTTGCTTTTTTCTCCCTTATTCGAGAAATAAATTAGTGATTCCTGCGATAGCATGAGCACACAAGGAAAGTTTTGTTTCGAGAAAAGAAAAACATTAAAATTCATGCTATACAATTGTAAATTCATGTAGTATTACAGAGTACGCCATCACTAATTATATTTCTTAGAAGTAGGCTTAATTTGGGAATTGTAAATAGAAGTTTTAAAACAAAATAGGGAGGTAGCAAATTTATTAATAAATATAAGTTTTATCATGAAATTATTTAAAAAATTTTGATGACACCGAGACTAGCAATGATTTTTTTTCAAATCATTAACCTCAATATGGTTTGATTAAAAGAATAAAATGCTACAATAACACCTACTCCAGATAAAAATACGTAGTTATAATATAATTAAAAACCAAATTACGATATATTTTCTTCTACTACAACAGCGTCCTAAATCCTACAACAACGTCTACATCTACGTTCGAATTTCGATCATTGAATATCCAGCTAGCTAGGAAATTCTTTGTAATTAGAACAGGTTAAGTAAATAGAACAAAGTTAAGTGAATTTCCCCACTCTCCACATTTCCCCCTCACTGTTACCGTGGTTTTTGGCAATTCTTATTTTTTTCAATTTCTTCTTCAAAAACTTCCAATTGTTTCTGAAACGTACTGACGTGGGGGAAAAAGAAAAACTAGCCGAAACCATGGTGACGAAGTGTGGAGAGTGGGAAAAACGCGTAATCTCGAGATGCTTATTCTATTCACATAAGAGTATAGTTGTATCTGCTATATTGTTAGTCGGAGCTTGCTATGGTGCAAGCTATTCTATGAACTTCAGCGACAGCTATTATATTCTCGTATTTATCTTTCCGTAATTTTCAGAAATCGACACTTATGGGACGTCAAATTAAATGAATAAATTTATATAATTATTTTTCGATTTTTAAAATTTTGTATTTATCTATTACAGGGAATTTGCTTTATCTATACCTAGACCTTTTACTGTTCGTTACAATGCCTACACTCAACATGTTGAAATCCTTGACGCCAAACCTCAAGTGGAAGGATTAGCTAGAGATTTACGCTGTAAGTAGTTATATTTATCTGAAGCATCTAATGTGTGCACAGTATGAATCGAAATTAACACAAAAAGTAATGTTGATAGAAAGCACAGGTATTTACTGAATAATTATGATTTTACTTATTAATTCAACACAGAATAGGGTGTTTTATGGAATAGAATATGGTGTAAATAGATCTTATTTGCTGCTTTATCGAAATTTTCAATGGCCGTTTTGAATACACATAACTGGATTTCATTTCACAACGATCAATAATTTCTTTCAAAGTGTGTTTGTAGGCATAACCTTCAGCCGTCAAAAAATTATTAATAAGACATAGATCCTTTGGCGTTTAATCGCATGATATGGGCGGTCGATTCTGAACATCAAATTAAAAATTACATTACCACGGAATAGTTCAACTGTGAACTTTTATTTTGTTGGCAACATTTTATAGCACAAAACTTAAATCTTGCATAAATTTTGGGACACCCTTTATTATTCATATTAAGATGGAAAGGGAAGTAAGGTGCAAAATTCAATGCTTGCAAACAAAAACGAGGATTTTGCTAACTTCAAGGTTCGTAAAACAGAAATGAATTGAATTAAATGTAGGGTTAGAGGCACAAGATCCAAAAAAGGACATGTTGCGCCAAACACACGGTTTCAAAAATAGATTAAAAAGAAAAAAGTACATGTATAAAATCTGATAAGATGGAGAAAAATATAAAACATTGTAAGGATACATGCATTTAAAATGTATAAAACTTCATGGTAAATTTACTATAGTAAGAAGTATGAAACAATTGTATAAAACTTTTTTTGCCGCACTGTACAGCTTGAATATGTTATAATACTTTTTTTAGCAGTAGTTATAGCCATGGTAATTCGAAGAAGGGAGCAACATCGACGCAAATAAAATTGAAGGTTAAACCTGGTAGGTATTGAAGATTGCTGTCAATTTTACAGTTATAAACCCCGTAAACAGACAGTTGCAAATTTTTGCCTGAAGACCGAACTATATGTTTGTTGAAAATAAGTTTAATTTATTCTAGAGTATGCTCGATCTGTAAGAAGAGACAGTTGAAAATTTTTGGCTGAAGACCTAACTACAATTACTTGCCAGAATATTTGTTAAAAATAAGCTTAATTTATACTAGAGTATTGCTCGATTTGCAAGAATGCGCATCACAATAATTTCGGTGTATTATCATTTATTTAGAAATATTAACAAATTTAGAATTATGTAATGATTATTTTATTGTTATTGGTTAAACTTATACATATTTATAATCTAACTGTGTTTTTACTATTTCAGCTGAAATGGAACTTCTCATGGATGCTCTGAGAAAAATTTAAATGTCTAATGTCTGCTGGCCATCATTAAGGATGGAGAATTAAACATTAGAGTACTAGAATTCTCAGTGATTAGCTTATTATTTGTATAGTACACAACTTAAATGAAGAAAGTTTCACGACGTATAATTGCAAAAGAACTTCGTTTGTTTTTATTTATACTCTGTATCATTTTCAAATATTGTCACTGATTAATGTTGTACAAATGATAGTATTTTATAAGCTTGTATGAATTATGTATAAAGATTTAAAAATCTCCATATTCAATTGCATTTTTTTATACACCAAACATGCTTTCACGCATTAAAATTTACAGGGAAAAGTTTAATACAGAAGAAAGACTACTTTCAAAATGCAGGCTGTACAGGGGTCAAATGGTAGTAAGGAATATCGAAAAGATGGAAAACTGTTTAGCAAGCCATGACCAGAAATGTTATCGTACGACGTACGTCCATATACAGAGCGATTCCCTAATATGGACAGCTATTTGTTTAAAATATCTCTATTTCCCATTTATTAATAATCATTGTTGAAAATTTCAGTCAAAGAGGCTCGGAAAAAACTGTTTTATCGTAATTACTTAAGTTAGTCACCACATCATTAAACTACGATAAAATAGATAATACTGCAACTACTTGAATGAAATTTTAAACATTAATTATTAATATGAAACATAAAACTAAGATAATTTCTATAATTAAAAGAACCTATTCATAACATAAATGAATAGGAAAAGTTCATAATATAATAGGACAGTGACCCAAGAGGCGTACGATAACATTTCCGGTCATGGGCTCCCATGCAATTCTCCATTCTTCTGATGTGTCCCAATTAGTTATGAGACACCCTACACATCGCATTGCTTAAAAACTTATAGAGGTTTGTTTTGAAGTCAGAAATCTTGCGACGCAATACCGAGAAAGAAATTTTTATTCTGAGGTTATTACTTCTACAATCGGATACCTCCAAGTGTTGTGTCATTGTAGGAAAATCACAGTATTTGTCGATTCAGTAGCCAATCACGTTCGATACACAAGCATGACGTCGCTTACTTAATCACTTCACTTTTTCTCAAGTTGTAAGCACCACATTCGATTTCATATACAACTGTACCGAAAAAATCTTTTAAAATCATGACTTGTTCACCTCTTATTTCCTCCCCTTAGTTACCCATAACCTATCAAGAACTCTGACGTTTCAGGAAGCTCGCCGGATAGGTCCTATTCCATGACAGCTAAGATTACATATTGTTCAGTAAGTACGCAAAATATCAACATCATGTACCTCGCGACAAACAAAACAAAATCCGTTATTTAATTTCGCTGGACGATCTGCTTCTATCAGACCTGTATCCAAATTTCCACAAATTGGTACTAATCAAATATTACTCCACTATCATACCAACGAACAGTTACAATTTCATTTCGTGAGTCAAACTTTTGATCGATCTATCTATCTTCCCCAACATTTTAAATGATTTTGAAAGGAATTTTTTTTCCCATTCTATTTTCTCTAACAGTTCCTGTAACGTTAAAGATTTTACTTTAGAGACCAACGAAAAGATCTTAAGACGTGAAAAAAGTTATCCATATAAATTTTGTGCATTTCTGGAGTTTCAACTATTGATAGCAAATTTTCAATAACCATTTGAGATTACTTTTTTTCTTTCTTTATTGTTTATTTATACCTCGACCCGCCCTATTCAGGGCACACGAGAGTAGAACAAACATTCTACTGACAAAACATACATAAAACACAAAAAATTACATTAGCAACAAGTATAAATTACATATAAAGAATAAATTAAATTATGAAAATATTTACACTATAAAATACAAAGGCATAGAGAAATGCCTTAAACAAAAAGCATAGAAAATAATTTTAACTTAATAATAATGAAATTACATGGCAGATAAGTAACTGGAAAACATAAGAAGATTATTTTGACAGCTGTCGAAAGTGTAAGGCTCTCAAGGAGGCTGGATAGCAAGAATTTTGAAAGGAAATATGAAAAAAATAAGAGTCATCTACAAAAAGTCTGCAATGAGGAAAAAAAATGTTTATAGAGTTTCTCTAGCGATTGGTATATTCAACAAACAATAGGTATATTTTTCTTTCTTTATGTCAGATTTAATATCTTTCTTTGTTCCTTGATATGGTATTACTTGTATATGAAAAACATCTAGAACCTGCATCCAAATTTCATGGGTTTCTCTTTCTTATACATTTTGCAACTGGGTTTTCTAAAATAACGAACCGTTCTTTCATCAAAATTTAAAAGTTCCGAAAACACGCCAAATTGTTGTATAGTTTCGTTCAACAGTTCATAAATTGAACGAACTTTGTAATAATAGCAGTGTTGTCATTGCAAAGTAAATACTTCTTGATATTAAAGTACCTTTTTCTCGCCATTGCTTGACTAATTAGCGTTGTTCCAACATCAAGGGCATTTTCCCAGCACAGTTTTCCAGTAGGCAAATGTGATAAAAACTAAAGAACTTCCTAAAAATTGCTTAAATTCGTCAGTGTTTAGATGAAATTCTTTATTTATTTATTTATTTATTTTTTGTCTAGCATACTTGGGACTTTAGTGTACTATTTTTGCAATAATACTTTTAGCCATCATTTCTAAAATCACGTCCACTATTTTTTGACGATGTTCACCATAAAATAACTCAGAAGCTGACGAAAATTTTGATTAGTCCATTGTGGTGATAAAATACTTATATCTGTAGTAGTTTTTCCCTGTATGACTTTAATAGTTCCTGCAGTTTCTTTGTGGTTTTTCATCAAATATAGCATGTCAATATTCAGTACTAGTGCAGGCGCCATGAATTTCTTCATCATCAGTGACTACGTCTAGATGAGGCGGCAAAATTACCATTTTAGGGTCACTATCATCAAATTCGTCACTTACTTACTTATCCTCTACGTGCCTTTGGGCACTTACGGCCTCTAGCATATCCCTCCAACGCCTCCTGTCTCTAGCAATAGATCTTGCTTCCTCCCAGTCAGATATTCTACATTCTTTTAATTCGCCCAAAAACATGCGCTGGATGGTAAGTCTGGGTCTACCTCTTGTTCTTTTACCATCAGGGGCCCATGTAAGCGCAACAGATGTAATTTTTTCTTTGGGCATTCTAAGGATATGTCTGAGTCAGCTCCATCTTCACTTTTTAATTTCATCTTCTATTGTTTTTATTTTAGCTTTCTTTAATAGATTTTGACTTGATACTTTGTAAGGCCAGAAAATTTTAAAAATAAATCTTAAACATTTGTTTTGAAAGGTTTCTAATTTTTGTATTTCGATCTTAGTCTGTTTCCAGGTTTCTGCGCCACACAATAGTACTGCTCTAACAATAGCTCTGTAAACAACTATTTTTGTCTTTATTTCAATATTTGACTCTCTCCAAAATTTATGTAATCCCTTAAAACATGTTCTTGCTTTGATTATTCTCTGTCTAACATCTTTGCTACTTCCACCTTTTTTTATCTACAGCTAAATGACTCTATGTCATCTATTTCTTGATTTTCGATTTTAATTTTGTCATTCTTCTTTTGATCTATTCTCATTACTTTTGTTGCGATACAGCTAGCGTCATCTGAGGAAAATATTTTCAACTACCATTATTATTACTCAATAACTTTTCTGGAAACCGCCAACGGCGGATGTAAAATTTTTTACTCTTTGTTATTAAAAGTTTTGTTTTGTTACTAAGCCCTTGTGTGCTTGTCTCATTTGTTATTTTACAATGAGTGTATAATATGCCATTTTTCCCAGTTTCGAATATAATTAAATCGGGTAGATTTTATCGGATAACCCCATCTTTTATATTTAAAAATAGTATTGTTAAATAACTGGCGCCCGAACAGGGACCCGATATTTGATATATTAATTTCGAGACTGAATTTTTCTGAACTGTGCTAATATGGAACTAATTCAATTAAAAGCGAAAAGAAAAGGACTAAGAACTTTTTTTTCGCTATGTGTGAAAAATATTGAAGACGTGCTCAATGTTGCTGAATTGGATACTTAGGAAAGTAATATAAAAACGCTTTCGATTTACGAGCTCCAATTGAAGGACAAATTTGAGCGGTTGGCAAACTGCCAAGAGGAAGTTTCTAATTGTATTCTTCTCTTGGAAAATGCCGACACAGAATATGAGTCGGACTTCGAAAAAGCGGAGGAATATCGTGACAAATATCACGAAATTTGTTCCATATTAACTGAACATTTAAGTAAAACAGATGTAGTTCAAAGAAAATATAAACTCCCACAGATTGAGCTACGTAAATTTAGTGGTGAATTAAAAGATTTCTTAGGCTTTTGGAGCCAATATGAAAAAATTCATTCCGACGAAACTTTGTCGAAGGAGGATAAGTTTCAGTATTTGTTGTCGTCTTTAGAGCCGCAGTCAAAAGCGGCCCGGGTTGTCGGCAGCTTCCCTGCAACGGCTAAGAACTACGATAAAGCCATTGAACAGTTAAAAGAGCGTTTCGGACGGACAGATTTACTGGTGCAAGTTTATGTCCGGGACTTATTATCACTTGTAATGAAAAATGCTATATCTGGTCGATCCAAAACTGATTTACCTGCATTGTACGATGAATTGGAAGGAAAGATACGGGCCTTGGAAAGCCTAGGGCGTACACAGAGCAATTACGGAGATTTTCTAATGCCACTAGTAGAATCTTCTTTGCCGGAGACTGTTTTGATTGCATACGAAAGAAGTCGTTCTTCTGACCAAGGGGAAAGATCTTTGCAAAAATTAATGAACTTTTTACAGCAAGAGGTGAAGGGTGAGGAGCTTGTCGTCCTCGCTCGGGCTGGATTTGGAACCNTGTTAGCTTGTTTTTTATGGTTATTAATTGTTTTTTTTTTAGCATTAATTGTTAATTTTTTATTAATAATTGTTTATTATTTTGTGTGTTTTTTGTTAATTTTAATTTAATTGTTACATATGCTTCATAGTGTAATACCATTTGTGTAATAACAAATGTGATCGGTGGCGTGCCCGAAATATTGTGTCGGGTGCCATAAATGGCACGCGTGCCATTGGTTCGCCATCCCTGTCTTAGGAGAACAGCAGCGGGATTTCAGAACTGGTGTGAACCGCATTTTATGGGAGGATATCTATTTTTAGAGAAAGGGAAGAAAGTCATCGGAGATATTTTAAGAAGATGATGTAATGCTTAGGCCGAAGACAGGCATTGGAAAATGTGTGCAGCGAAATTTAATATCCCATTAAAATAAACAAGAAAACGATATGAATGCACACGTTCTTGGCCACTAACTCAATGGAGAATATTAGCTTTTTACATTGAATTGAATTGAATGTAAGGTATATTGGCACAAAATCCAAAGGAGAATATGCTGGGCCAATCAACGCTTTATGACAGATCAAATCGTAAAATTCATATTACAATTTAAAATTTATAAAAGTCTAGTTAACAGCGAGTTTAGTCTATTTTAAAATCTGATAAAAGCCTAATTACATAACACACTCGATATGGATAAAATGATACATTGGTAATAAATAAAACCGAAATAAATAATTTAAAACAGTTATATAGAATATAAAATACCATTAGCTGGCAGAAATGAGAAAATGTTATGGTGATGAATTTCACCCAACAAATATTTCATACATAAAATAGTGCTATTAAAAAAGGTAACACGATGTCGGTCGAAACTGGGACAAATGGTTTAAATAAGATGAAACGAAGTAAAACGTTACTAGTGTGTCATATTTATCATTTCTTATAAATGATATACACACTACATCTGTAAAGTGGCAACACCAAATTTAGCTTATGTAAGTGGCAACACTCCTACAGAAAAAATGTAAACAACATTCCCTACATGCCATGCTTCTTAAGTTAATAAAAGCTATGTTCGCAGGTTTTTATCTTAATCTAAGTAATTATTTAGTTCAATTTTATTAACTTAAGAATTTGTATTTCTTTGGCTGAATCATGGAACAACTTCTCAAACCGGAAAGATTTGATGTCGATCCCCATGCGCTAACTCCAAAGCGAAATGGAAGCATTGGAGGAGAACATTCTCAAACTTATTATCTGGCATAACAAGTATTAATGAAGGAAATAAATTGCCTTTACTTTTGTAACTACGTGAGTGTAACTGTGTATCAGTTCATAAATGTCTGTGTGTTTTATCCGGAAGCAATCGAAACGTTAGACTCTCTCTTCATAAAAAAAATGTTATTTATGCTAGGTATTGTTTGCCCACTAGAAACTAACAATCAGGAAAGACTGTTGGTGAATTTTTACAAACTTTAATCCAAATGAGCAAAAAATGTAATTTCACAGATGTAAAATTATCTGAAGGAATACATCAGATGCATTCATAAGAGGACTAAGATGCACTCGGATACACCAACGTCTGCTCGAAAACACGATCAGCCTTTAGATCAAGCCAGAGCATTCGAACTGGCTGAGGAACATGCAGCTTTATATATGGGGAATAGTAATTTATCCCTATCAGCTGCTATTCCGGAAGATAGACCATTTCTAGAAAATCGACTCTTTCCGGAAGATGGTGCACCGCAAACTTCAGCGGCTTTACCTACCTCTTCGCGGTTTCAACCATACTTTTTTGTTGTAATGACTTGCATTCAAGAACAGTGTGTCCGGCTAGAGATGCTACCTGTCAAAAATGTGGAAAAAAGGGGCATTACCAGCGAGGTTGTAAATCTAGGCAAACTAGGAATTCAAATGTTGCAGCAGAATCTCATACACTTGCTGCAATATCAGGAGCTATTCATTGTCTCAAAAAGTCAAAGTATTAATCAATAATATCCAACTTCAAGTCTTAATTGACACAGGCAGTTCGCGGAGTTTTCTTAACGAGAGACATGTATCCAAATGTCACACAGCCATATTTCGGGAAAATATCCTTGGCAAATTCATCAATGTTTACTGAAGTGATTGGTTTTTGCAAGGTTACTTTAAAAATTTACTTATAAAAATGTTGAACTATTAATCATGAAAGATCTTTGCAGCTATGTCTTAATAGGGCACGATATTCTTGAATTGGATTGAATGTAGGGTTTAGCGGCACAAAGTCCAGAAGAGGACATGCTGCGCCAAACAATACGGTAAGAACAGTTCAAAAGACATACATAGTGCATACAACACTTTAATTGTCGTACAATTATAACTGATAAAATAGTATACGTTGATTAAAATCAGATAAAAGGTATCAATAAAATCAGATAAAAAGGTGTGAATACGATATAGAATAGATGAAGTAAGTAAAATGTTTGCAAAAGTGAATAAAATTGCAAATGTATTAAAACATTTATAACAAATCCTGCATACATAAAATAGAACTTCCAAAATAAGTTAACCCGTATTTTATCATCGTCCTATATAGAGAGCAGCTACAATTTGTTGAATTTTTACAGCCGGTATTGTTATATTTAATTATTTTTCACTTCTAAAATACAATTTTAGATGGATTAACATTAATTAAATTCATTTTATGACTAATTTTAAGTTTTTCGTATTTTTTTTTTTAGATTTTTGAAAAAAGCCATTTTTTACTGTTTTATTTAACGCGAATTAAAATTTAATTTTAAATAATTGCACGAAGAAAATGATAAATTTGCTTTAAAATTTATTAACCCCAAGCTTTTAATATTACATTTGAGTAAAAAATGAATAAAAAAATGTATATTTAAACTGGTTTTACAAGTGATTTAGATGCTGTCAATGGTAAAATCCCCTACTATAGGCTTCCACCTGAGAAACTCAATTACATCTGGGTTTTTCTGAACACAAGTCCATAGTTTGCTTTCAGAATTACTCCTTATTGAACATAAGGTTTAGTCACTTGATGGAGCTACCTATAAAATAGATAATACTGAAACAATTTGAATGAAATATTAAACATTAATTATTAATACGAAACATAAAATTAAGATAATTTCTATAAATAAAGGAACCTATTCATAACATGAACGAATAGAAAAAGTTCATAATATAATAAGGCAGTGCCCCAAGAGGCGTACGAAAACATTTCCGGTCATGGGTTGCTATGCAATTCTCCATCCTTCTGATGTGTTCTAATTATCGATAGTTATAAGACACTCTGCACATCGCTTTGCTTCATCGAGAGGCTTGTTTTGAAGTCAGAAATCTTGCAACGCAATACCGAGCAAGAAATTTTTATTCTGAGGTTATCACTTCTACAATCGGATACCTCCAAGTGTCGTCATCGTAGGAAAATCGCAGCATTTGTCGTAGCCAATCACGTTCGATACACAAGCATGACGTCGCTTACTTAATCACTTCACTTTTTCTCAAGTTGTAAGCACCACATTCGATTTCATATGCAACAGTACCGAAAAAATCTTTTAAAATCATGACTTGTGACTCTAATTTCCTCCCCTTAGTTACCCATAACCTATCAAGAACTCTTAGGACAGGGGTGGCGAACCTTTATACACCAACGTGCCATTTTTTCTAAAAAATTGTTTGAGGTCATGGACATGCCGTCAAATAATTTTGACTTTTGTGATCATTGGGAAAATATTAATACTAAATACTATCAACTCAAAACTCTTTATTTGCACTGAGAAAAAAAATTTGCACTGTCTCATATACGCGTAATTCAACTCAAAGTAACATCAGTGTGACTTCTGTTGTTGCAGATTAGATGACAAATGACTTATATTAGGTTGTAAGATGTTAGTTTAAGCAGGACTGTTAGTTTTTTTGCTAGTTATTTATTGTTAGCTTATTTTTTATGATTATTAATTGTTTTTTTTAGCATTAATTGTTAATTTTTTATTAATAATTGTTTATTATTTTGTGTGTTTTTTGTTAATTTTAATTTAATTGTTNAAGCAATTCGCAATATTGTAAAGAGCTGTATAAAGTGCAAAAGGTATACCGCTAAAGCTCATTTCACCGAGCCTGTTTCTCTTCCCGAGGACCGTGTGAAGGATGCATATGTTTTTGAGGTTGTAGGAGTGGATCTTGCGGGACCCCTCTACATTAAGAAAGGTAGCAAAACATGGGTTGTTTTGTTTACTTGCGCAATATACCGCGCTGTACACTTAGAGTTAGTGACCTCTTTAAGTACAGATTCATTTCTTTTGGCTTTTCGACGTTTTGTCGCCAGAAGAGGTCGTCCCAGAAAAATGTATTCAGATAATGGCACTAACTTCAAGGGGGCATACAATGATTTGAATGAAATTGATTGGGATAAAGTTTTGAGAGAGGCAGAGTTACACCATATAAATTGGAAATTTAACCCTCCGTCAGCAGCCTGGTGGGGAGGTTTTTGGGAACGCCTGATTCGGACACTTAAAGATCTTTTGAAACGCACGCTAGGAAGAGCTGTTTTGACCTATGAAGAGTTGCAAACGGTATTATGCGACATCGAGTCAATTATGAACTCTAGACCGCTCACCTATCTGTCCGAAGACTCAACCGATTTAAAACCTCTTACACCAGCTATGTTTCTTTTAGATAACTCAGAAACTAAAGTAATTGATATCGATATGGTCGATGCTCAGCATTGTCGCAAGCGAATTCGAATTCGACACGCCAGTTTTTACCAAAAAGAAATCAGTTAATTCTCCATTTACTTCTATACATGCTTTGCTGTTATCATACATATCTTTTATGTTAATACTATATTTCTCTGGTATATTATAAACTGATAAAATTTCCCATAATTTCTCTCTCTTAACTGAATCAAAGGCTTCACTGAAATCAATAAAGTTTAAATATAAGAGGTGCTAAATTCTAAGCTTTGCTCAATGATATTTCTAAGTGTGAAGATTTGCTGCATTGTTCATCAAATTCGTACGGGCATTAAATAGTTATGAGTCTCTCCAATTGTTAAAAATCTTCGATTAATTTTCGACACTTTTTTGCCGAAATGGATACGCATTAAATACAAAACTCACCTCTAAGTTCATTCTTTTCCCTCCAAAAGGTAGCTCCATCAAGTGACTAAACCTTATGTCCAATGAGGAGTAATTCTGAAAGAGAACTATGGACTTATGTTCAGAAAAACCCAGATGTAATTGAGTTTCTCAGGTGGAAGCCTATTTTACCATTGACAGCATCTAAATCACCTGTAAAACCAGTTTAAATATACATTTTTTGATTCAGTTTTTACTCAAATGTAATATTAAAAGCTTGGGGTTAATAAATTTCAAAGCCAAGAACAGATAACAAATTGTATTTCTTTCTCCTGCGATCATTTTGTACAACTCCTGGAGTAAGCCGCATGATCACCCTTGCAGTTAATGCAATGGGGCAGTAACTCACGAGGAAGTATCAGAGAGGCCAGGAGAAGAGCAGCGAGCAGAAACAGATGTACCTCGGCAGGATGCCCTCGAATGTCCAAACCTTTGGCGCTGAAAGCATCTCAAAGGGTTTGGAACATAGGGTCGGACACTACGCGATTTTCCTTAACGTCGACTCCCGGGCACATCCACTCGCCGCGGTTCTATCTGGCAACTGTTTCATCGCCTAATCTGGTGAGAGGCAACCCTATGCAGACACATGTTGGAATGCTTACTACCACAGGACAAATTTATCAAGATGAGTTTCATTTTGCAAATTGATATATTAATAAATGTTTAAAATATGCTTTCAACGTATTGATATTTCTTTAATGAAAATGGCTTTTTTTGTTGAACCACTTTTCATTTAGAATGAACTTAAAAACTTATATTAAATTATGTTATTTGAATCCACAAAAATTATTTTGAGACGTAGTTAGAAAAAAAGATAATCTTTCCTCATATATACCTGGGAATACTATCCAGCTTTACTTTTCAATTCAGTATAGATAATTATTATAATTACAAAAAATATACCTACTATTATGAAGAGGCTTTAATTTATTTTTATACTTTTGCAAAAGCATTTAATGAATAATTTTTAATTACTGTAAGATAACACCTACATTATATTTATAATATGTAACAAACTTGTATTTGGTTGATTTCTATTGGTTTCATGTATAATATAACTAGTAATTATATAGGTACCGATTAGAATTTTATGGTAGATTGGAATTTTATGGTTGGAATTCTAATACATTAAAATCTAACATAATTATTCAAATAAAAAGTTCTGAACCACTTTATTTCTATGCTAAAAAATTTTATAATTATAAATACATTCTTTTGCACGAAAGGTAAAGTAACCACTATTGGGAAGAAAAAATATATATGAATTGGCTCTGAAACAGAAATTGTCTACGTCAATGTACTGTTGTTAAATTGCCTACCTAAAGTGTGAACTGTGAACCTTTTAGTAAAATTTCACTGAGGTTGCTTAAAATGTAAATTAACCTTATGAATTAAAATTTGCATCACGTACTTGCATCTAAATTTTGAATTTTATGGGTAACTCTTAACAATGATATATTTATGATTTCATTTTATTTATGATGTGCATAAATTTTTTAGATGGATGTATAGCAAGTCTTGGAAATGCCAGCATTCCAGCTTTCGGAAGAAAGCGAATTCCAAGAAAAACATGGACTATAAGGCAGCTATTACTGTTTTAACTAAGAAAATTTCCAAAGACACAATTAAAAAGGACAAATTCCTAAGTGCCATTGCCTACTGTATTGACTAATTTGTTAAAACACTCACATCATACCAATGATGCAGATTCTCTAAGATTTATGAGAGTTTCTGAAGAGGTATTTATTTATTATTTCTATTTAATTATAGCTACTTTGTAAAATGTGTAGATTTATTTTTGTTTTTCCATGTGTACAGAAAGAGTATGCTTCTAGACTTATGAGAACTTTATGTGATTGATAAAGGGAAAGCATTAATAACAATATCTGTCATAACTTGCACAAAGAATTGATGAATAAGCTATAAGAATTTATATGAAGTAGAAACGTTTCATTGATGAAAAAGAAGTTTGAAGCTAAATAAGTTTGATTTGAAGCTGAATAAGTTGATTGAAAAAATATGATTGTTGTAAATCGCTACACGTAGTATAATTTACTTTAAAAGTACATTTTAGTTTAGTTTTTCTTAAATAAGTATTTTTACTTAAAACCCATTAAGCGCCAAGTCTCCCATTTTGGGAACCTTTGTTTAAGAATTTTTTTCTCGCTGAGTAATTCACATGCATATTTTTTATATTTCTTTATCGACTGTTGAAAGTTTTTAGTTTTATTAGAAATTTTCACAGCAGGTTCGAAATGTAAATTGTTTGTTTAGAAATTGCCTAAATGCAATCAAAATCGCTTTTTTTTACTTCAAATGAAAATAATTTCAGAAAAAAAATAATTTTTCAAGTCGAGAAATTTAAAAATATTGAATATACAAAAAAATTGTTCTGTCTTCATATAGTCGCCAACAAAATTAAAAAAAATTTGTTTAGACCGATTTTACAGTTGTTTATTTAAAGAGGTCCCAAAATGGGAGACTTGGCATTCTGTGACTAGCACCATCCTCAACACATTTACATAAAGGCAAATATTTATGGATTCTTTTTCGTCATACTTAGTACCCTCTCTTTTGTTGTTGAAGGTCAAATATTATCAGTGCAGGTGTTGAATTGCTCATTGTGACCCCTCCCATTATCCANGCCAAGTCTCCCATTTTGGGACCCTATTATATCTTTTAACCAATTAAATTTTTTTTAAAAATTTAAAGCTCATATGATTAGAAATGTCTATTAAACTTTAAAAGATACCAAAATTCCAATTTTTTATCAACGGTTTATATGGCGGCGTTTAATGGGTTAATAAATTAACCTTGAAGCTTAAATAATACAACACCACAGGCTTAAAATAGATCACTTCTGGAAAAAAAAGATTCTATTCTAGCGTTAAAATCTTTTAACTGATGTGCGGTATTGACATATTTCTTACTACTTTGTTGTGAATAATTAGGTTGAGTGTTTTAATTTTGATAGAAACAAAAAATGTTATATATCTTCAAAAAATATATATCTCTAGAATGCAAAAATAAGATAAATACTGCTAAAATTTCTAAATACTTTTGATAGGAGATAAAAAGTAAAGGAAGTTAACTGAGACGAAAATTTAAAAATGAAAAATATTTTTTTCCTTGATATGAATCGTTAGGATTGACAAGTATGAAGCAATTTTGTTTCCATTGTTGGAGTCCTGCATTCCTGAAGATTTAATGAGAGTTAGGCTACGAAATCCAATATAGTCGGGCGTAGCAGGTGAAATGGCAGATAGTTTTGGAAACAAATTGAAAAACTTACTCTCATTTTTTAAACGCGAGGTAAAAGGCGAAGAACGTTTGCAACTGGCGAGAAATAGATTTGATGGCGCTCGGACAAGGTTGAGGCCTAAGAAAGAGCAATACATGGACGAAGTCGTTCCCACCGACAGCACTCTGGTTTCTAGTGATATATCCAAGAGACATCCATCTTGTGTGTTCTGTGACAAGACTCATGAAAGTAGAGATTGCTTCATTGCACAAAGATGGTCTTTGGATAAGAAGAAAGAAGTCTTAAGCAATAAGAAAGCGTGTTATATTTGCTTCAAGGCTAACCATAGGGCCAAAGAGGGCAAAGCAAAACTCGAATGCATGATGTGTTCCAAGCGGCATCGCGTAATTATGTGTTTCGAGTTACCAGTAAACAAAAGGGAGTTGACAGCTAATGAAAGGATAGATTCAAGTAATGTGTTGGTCGCCAAAGAGGGTAACGAAGTTCTTCTGAAGACTCTCTTAGTAAATATGGAAGTCAATGGAAAAAGGAAACTGGTTCGAGCTCTTATTGACAGTGGCTCCCAGAATTCTCACATATTAAAGAGAACTGTTAAAGAAATGGGCCTTAAACCTACGACAAGAAGAAATTTAGCCCAATCATTGTTTGGTGGCATTACGACGCAAGTGAAAGATCATGGGCTTCACCAAATCACTCTTAAATCACAAAATAGAAATTCTTCTCTGGACATACAAGTTTTTTGATCAGCAGGCTATTTGTGGTACAATTCCTAGGCTTAAAAGGGGACCGTGGAATAAGGATTTATATAAGAAAAATATATGGATTGCTGATTACGGAGAAGGTTCACCTGATATAGACCGATCTTTTAATTGATTCAAAATGCAGTAGCCTTATTGATAATATTACAAAATTAACCAGCACTGGTTCAGTTTCTAATCGTGTCAATTACTATTCGGTAAAGCTTATCGAGGATTCACTATATCTCAATATCCTTAAAGAATTTCCGGACCTATTAAAAGTGAAAGCTAATATGATAAATGTTAAACATAGCACGGTCCACTACATTGAGACGAATGGACCTTCCGTACACAGCAAACTACGACGATTAAGCCCTAAATTATACGAAGAGGTAAAAAGCAAATTTCAATTCATGATTGAGCAGGGTATTTGCCAACCATCAAAATCGGCGTGGTCATCACCAGGGCTAAAGAGAATAGAAGGGCTAGTTCACTCCGCTCTTAGAGCTGAAGCTACGATCGCTCTTAACCTAAAAGATAAAAAGAAACATTCATTTTTATTAAATGGATGTCCAATATATATTTTTTTTATTAATAAAAGTAGAGAGAACGAAACAAACGTTAAAGTTTATATCGGCGGTAAATTGATAATGACTTTAATACGAGATATGTGTTTTTTCTTATTTCGAGTTAATTGTCTCGAATATTCTGAATTACATCAGAAAAAAATTGAAAGTCAATTATTCCCCCTTGTAATTGTGTTCATTTATATTCAGGCAAATTAATTAATTTTTTTCCTACAACATTTAAAAAAAGACAAACAATGAAGGAAATGCAAAAAAAAAATGAACAAGAATTCTATCTTAAATTCAGTGAAAACACCTAATTTTGATGGAATTTTGAATGTATTAAACCAGAGAGAAATGTGACTGTTTAAAATTTACTTCCTGCTTTTGACTAGAAAAATAATTTGGGAATATTCAAAGAAAATTTGTTTTGCGTGTTTTAACTTTAAAATAAGCTTCTGTAACCATTTTTGCACAATTAACTAAACTTCTTTAAACCATTAAAATCTACTTATAAATAGTGTTTTTTAAATCATTTTGAAATAAAGAATACAGTTCTGACCGACAAGAGTGAACTATCTAACTGATTAATAAAACTTACTTATTTTTGAATAAAATTACAAAAAATGTAGCTTATTCAAAAACGATATTTATTGCCGATTATTATTANTCGGAAACTCAAAACAGGACCGTCGCAAGAGAGAAATGGAAAAATGCTCAGGTCCAGCTCGGGGCCCCGGGTGCGCCGTACCCGTCACACAAGAGTGTGCCCCTGGGGGGAAGTGCGAGCTTTGAGCCAAAGTGACGTCACTAGGGAAAATCGGAGGATTGGCGCGGCGAGAGTTTCTTCAAAGGAGTGAACCAGCCCTTCTATTATCTTTAGCCCTGGGTCATCACTTCTTCATATCGTTTCAAAAAGCTCTGGTGATATACGCCCAGTAGGCGATTATCGTCAATTAAATGCTCGTACAGAGCCGGATCGTTATCCTATCCCTCATTTGCAAGATTTCAATAATACGCTGAGCGGAAGGAAAATTTATTCAAAAATCGATATCGTTCGAGCTTATCATCACATCCCGGTACACCCAGATCATATTCCAAAAACTGCGGTCTGCACAGCATTCGGTCTTTTCGAATTTCCGTTTTTAAATTTTAGCCTTTGTGGTGCTGCGCAAACCTTCCAAAGGGTTATGAATGAAGTTTTAGGCGACTTAAAATTTTGTTACATGTACTTGGACGATATTTAGTATAACAGATGACGAGCATAAAGCTCACTTACGTATTATTTTTGAAAGGTTAAATTAGCATGGTCTGACAATTAATGTTGCTAAATGTGTTTTTGGCGTTACCGAAATCTCTGTTTTTAGGACACTTAATTAATGAAAATGGAACTAAACCACTACCGAACAAAATCGAGCCGATCCTTAATTTTTCACTTCCGAAAACAATTAAAGATCTTCAAAGATTTTTAAATTTTTACCGTAGATTTTGCATAATGTAGCCCAAAATCAGATACATTTAACGTCTTACTTAAAGGGAGCAAGGAAAAACGATAAAACGAAGCTTGTTTTGTCAACAGCAGCGAAAGACGAATTTAAAAATTGCAAAACATTAGTTGCGAACGCAGTTCGTTCAGCTCACCCTACGAAAGACTCGCAATTAATTTTACAAGTCGATGCGTCAGACTTTGCAATCGGCGGAGCACTGTCACAACTAGTTAGCGAAAATTTGCTACCCCTCGCAAAAACTTATGTTCCAAGCAACCTTCTTTGATCACTTCCATACGCTAGAAAAAATTGCAAGCGCAAAGAGTAGAAATATTGCCAAGCAACGCCAGGGCCAATTTTAACTATTCACTAAAAGTCCTTAAGAAAGAATATGAAACCCTAAGATCATTAGTAGGTAAAAGTGGCATCACTGGTTTTAACAAAATGGTTGACAGCAATATTCAAATAAAAACCAAAGATCCCAAACCTATCAAGTAGAGTTGGATACGAGTGATCTGAAACAAATTTTAAAAAACACGCAAACCCTTCAAACTAGCGTAAACAAAAATAACGAACTGCTGGCTGCCCTAGATAGTCAAATTAACAAACCCACCACCCCAACATCCTATGCACAGGCAGCGTAAAAAAACAAAAAACCAACTCTACTCTCAACCCCTAAGCTCCCAACCACCGCCAACCTTCCAATCCCCCCCAACAAGATAAGCAGGTAATAATCAACTACCTGAGCGCTCTACAAACCACAGCTGCCGTAAACAAGATTAATGTAAAGCCCAAAGTAACCTCCATTAACTGCAATACAGAAAAAGACAGGACCCAACTGGTAAAAGATTTGAACGAGAACGACTTCACCTTGGTTGTGCGTAAACAACGCAGGCATTATTATCACAAACGTGCCCTCTTTTATTACTACTGAACAACTCTTTGATAAAATCCACTTAACACAACCCAAACCAACTTCCCAATTAAAATCTACAAAGGCAACAAACACAGAACGAATGCCAACCTACAGCACTGGGTGGTTTCTGTAACAAAAGTTTCAGCAAACATCAGTTTCTATATTTCGGCCTAAGCAAATCAAAGGTATCAAAATTCAATAACATAATCAGGTGCAATAACTGCCAAAATCTAAACCACAAAGAACAAAACTGCAAAATTAACCCAATATGTATGCACTGTGCAGGAAACACCACACCCAGAGCTGTAAAAACCAGGACTCATGTGTATGTTACAACTGTTACTACATGAATGACTGGACCCCTCTGCATATTTATCACAAGACTAACGACCGATTCTGCCCCACCTATATAAATGTTAAGTTTGGCTACTGGCCATAATTCTTAATTGATTAACCAATTCTAATTACTTCTAATTATCATTATATTACTACTATCCATCCTTAACTTAATTATCCACTTATTTCACTGACCATCTAACTATTTATTCCAGGATCACCCATTATTCCAATAAGTTTAATATACCATCAAGCAATTGCCAAACCAGCCACTGACACTGCCTAGACCTCATTCCCTAATTATACATATTAATTAAGCTCTCTAGCCATTAAGTTGTCTTATTCTATAGATATATTATAGCTATATAACAAATACTGTCAACCAACTAAAATAGCCAATAGCCTAACAAAGTTATTCCAAAATAATTGTATAATACTGCCAACCAAAACCTTCTAGATCAACAACCATTATTTAATTTCAGTTCAATAATTAGCATCACCAATAACACTAATGAATTAATGCACAAAGTATTAATAATAAGACCAACTTCCTCAACTAAATTAATCATAATTTAATTCCTGCTTTTATCAGTTCTCAAGGAATCAAGCTACAATGTCAGCTACAACAACCATTACCAACAATTAACATACAAATTAAATGCCTATAAATAAACTTAAATAACTGCAGAGCGGCAACAGCCCTCTCAGCCAGATACGCCCAAGATAACAATATAGACTTAATTTTAATCCAAGACTCATATGTAACAAACAATCTCTATGGCTACCCCAAACAGTGGACAACACACCACTCACAAAATTAGGAGGCCTGGTTGGTCATAACCAAAACAACCGCAGTTAACCTTATACCAGCCACGCTTTCAACCGCTTTCTCTAACTTAAATACAAACCTAGGTGATATAATAATCGGTTCGCAGTATGTCAGGCCACACACAGATCTTTTAACAGCACTAGATGAGTGGAACGGACTAATAAAGGACAAACCACTCATACTATGCGCAGATCTAAACGCCAGGTCAACCCAGTGGGGCTACAATGCAACAGACAACAGAGGTGACACACTAATCGATTTGAAAATAGCCCACGACCTGATGAGACTAAATAAACCAACACCCATAACAACCTTCTACACCCCTAACGCGCAGGGTAATCCAGATTTTACAATAGGTAATCGTGACGGCTCCACATTAATCAACAACTGGACCGTAAACGACACACACACTGCGAGCGACCACAGATACATAACGTTTAACTTGAGCCAAGCATTAAATCAACCTAAATCGAATCGACTAAAAACAAACTTCGGCAACCATAGCAATTTCACCAGACTAATAAAACGAGAGGCCAAAGGGCTAATAGATAATTGTAACGCAATAGGTACCGCGACCGACCTAGACGAATACACCAGAGATCTGATTAATACCACGACAATAATAGCTAAGAGAATCTACAAATATAGATCAGTGAAGCACTCCACCACGCCGACCTGGTGGACCAAAAATCTCAAAAACGAACGCAATAGATTAAAAGCACTAAACATCAAATTCAATAAATGCAATGACCCAGTCTCAAAAGAACTAAACAAACGAGAATATAACAAAGCAAAATATAAAAAACAAATCACCAAGGCCAAGGAGAAATCCTGGATTAATTTCTGCAATTCCTAAACTGATCCCTACGGCTCAGCTTATAAACTGGGTCATAACAAGTTATTCAAACCAACCGACCTAAACTTAATACTACCCGATAATAATATCCCAAACAAACAAGAAGCCCTGGTGTACTTATTAAAATTCCATTTCCCAGATAAGGACGCAACAATCGCGGACCAACCACCTCCCCACACACAACACATAAACACAGAACCACCAGCAAACACAAAGGAAGTATGAGATGCACTCTTCGCTTTCCTAACAACCAAAGCACCAGGTTCGGACGGGCTAGACTTTATAATTTGGAGGCGCGTTTTCGACGCTGAGCCGCAAATATTAACAATATGGGTAAACAAATGCTTAACCTTAAACCATTTCCTGAGCAATCTAAAATCAGCAACCGTGGTGTACTTTTCCAAATCTGGCAAAGTTCCAACTCAACCAGACGCCAACCGGCCGATCTGCCTACTACCAACACTAGGAAAACTCTCAGAAAAAATAATTCACCAACGCTTAATACATCAACTGGAAACAAACAATAAACTAAGTAACACAGATCAACAGAATCGGCATTAAAAATAGTAATCAATGAATCTCAAGCAGCAAAAAAGAACAAAAACAGCACTATAAAATGCTAATCTCAGCGGACATAAAAGGTGTTTTCGACTCGATTCACTGGGACCAAATCATCAATAGACCAAATGATCTAGACTGTCCTACACAACTAATAAATCTAATGAATAGCTAATACGCCCCGCAATTATAGGTCGGTGGTTAATGAATTAGGCGGAGTACGATTTTCAAATTGAACACATAGCAGGAGTAGACAATCATTTAATAGATTACCTATCGCGATTTGTTGACTTCAGCCAGGGGGATTGTTACACATTGTAACAATAATTTTTTGAGGCACTAATAAGACTTTGAATTCTTCACACTCTTTATTGATAAGAACTTTTCACACTCCACAATTTGTTCTAATAATGTTTTTGGACAAGACTTCAGATTCTAATGACTATGGGTCAGGATTTTGGACAAGACTTCAGATTCTAATGACTATGGGTCAGGATTCTAGGAGGAGATATAGCCGAATTCCAACTCGAGGGCAGAGACACCTATATCGAGAATTGGGGAAGGATGTATTAGAATGGTGGCAACGACAGTGAAGCGTCCCTTTTCAAGTAATTTGATATCTCAGTTGATGATGTGAGGAGCGGAGGCTTCGGCCTGCCGTTGTTCTCTCCAAGAACGTGGTGAAATGTGTTCGTTACAATTGAAAGAAATTATGATAGTATTCAGGATCCATTTTGATCCGTAAAATTTATGGCAGAATTGATGAGTTAAATTGATCTTAGATTTCTGCATTAATGTTTGTAAAATTTGATATATACATTTTTTAATGTATCAGTGACCTCAATATGATGATGTTAGAATAAAAATGTGTAAGTAACTCTTTTGTCGTTTTCTTAGGATTATGTTTCTTTTTTATTTCAGCTTAATTGACTTATATCTAAATTTAATATTTTTATTTCCAGAGACTCTCTATAGCTTTGTACTACCATTATAATTGTTACTTTAACCACCACGTGTGGTAGTAAGTTTAATCAGTTAATTGCTAGGTTGTTTAGGATGATTGTATCCTATATTTTATACACTGCTGGACAATTGCTAAGGACGGATAACACTATCATCCATAGCAACCACAAAATGAAAGGAAGCAAAATGTGGAAAATAAGAATAAGAGCGGGATATAGTAAGAAGAGGTATGCGTATGCAAATTTTTTTTCCACGTCTGCTCATCACGTGATAGCGCTGATAAGGGCTTTAAAGGTTTTGACGCGTGTGGAGAGTTGTTGTTTCAAGTCAAAGTTTTACAGGAAAGATTTAGTTGACGTACTTGAAATTTTCGGCATGTCTTCCCGATATCACTTAGATGATTTTAAGCGTAGCAGAATTATTGGAAAGATCGAAGAAGGGCGAAAAATAACAGATGTTGCCAGGGAGTTCGACATCGCTCACAGCATTGTTTCACGGCTGTGGAAATCCTTTAAAACTACTGGAATGTGTAGTAGGCGGCACGGGGGAGGTCGTGTTAGAAGTACGACGTCTGCAGAAGATAGATACATCGTCCTATAAGCGAAAAGGAACAGGCGCACCACAGCTCAGCAGGTGGCAAATCAGTTTCTTGCTGCCACAGGAAAGCAGATCTCCCGAAAAACTGTTGCCAGACGTTTGAGGGGAGGAGGACTATACACCCGCAGACCTGTTGTGTGCGTCCCATTGACCAGACAGCACCGTACTGCACGTTTGCAATGGTGTCGTGAGCATCACAATTGGACTGAACAGGACTGGGCATGCGTACTCTTCTCAGATGAGAGTAGGTTCAGTCTGTCATCGGATTGTAGACGCCAACTGATCTGGCGCGAGAGTGGTACTGGTTATCGTCCAGAAAATATTCAGGAAAGGGACCGATATCCGACATGCAGGGTCATGGTGTGGGCCAGCATCATGATCAATGGCCGCACGCGCCTACATGTGGTTGCGAATGGGACTATGACGGGCCAACGATACTTTGAGGAAGTTCTACTTCCTCATGTTCGTCTTTTCCGTGGTGCTGTCGGTGATAAATTTGTTTTTATGGGCGACAACGCAACATGTCATCGAACACTCGCTGTTCAGAATTGTTTAGACAGTGAGGGTATTCAACGCCTCGTATGGCCATCACGTTCTCTAGATCTAAACCACATTGAAAATGTTTGAGATGCTTTGGGGAGGCAATTTGCTGGTTGAAACTATCCTCCGACAAACAAGAACACCCTCATCCGTGCACTGACAGAGGAATGGGATAAATTGCCTCAACAGCTGCTGGATAATGTTGTGCGAAGTATGATACGACCTGTAGAATGTTGCATCACACTCCACGGTGGACATATCCCGTACTGACACCTTTCTTCAAGTTGCCTGCTGACATTTAAATGCATTGTTCCATTATTCCGTACGCAGCATCAAATGAACATTTTTTTTCTTTCAGATGTTTCATAGCTTTTGTACTTTCCAGAACAATAAATATTCTTTATTCTAATGTCTGAACAGTGTGGCAACTATTTTTTATCCTACTAGGCCTCATGTCTCGCTTAATGTTATGCTACAATGCAATTTGTGATCCGTCCTTAGCAATTGTCCAGCAGTGTATAATTCTATTAATACGGCTAATTTGATTAAGTTTTATTTAATGATTTTCTCATTGTTCATTAATTATATTCTACTTCAACACCATAAACTTTAATTTTTCTATATCACCACAGCTTTAATAGGGATAATAATCAGTCAAATGACGAGGAGAGTCAAAAGGAGCAGGGTATGAAACAGGAGAATAAGAAAGCGCGGACCCCTAAGAGTATAACAAAAGAGTTGCCTGGAAATCAGAATGAAGAAGAGGAAACTCTTATAAGGCAAGTTGTGATTTTAGAAGGAAAAAAAAGAGAATGATAATATCATCCATAGGTCAATATTACTTAAAGAGTCCTTGGAAGACAAAGAAATAATTAAATTTAAAAAAGGAATAATCAGTGGGAAATTGCCTATTAAACAAAATACGGAAAGATTCTATATAGATGAGTCAGGGTTATGAATGCATTTAGGAAAAATTGATGTTAATAAAGAGTTAGTCAAACAAATCGTTGTACCGAGTCATAGTCGGGCGACAAGAGCAATCGTGGCCCTGTCGTTCTTTATTTCTTTTAAGGTTTTTGGACTAATGATCTGCGGGTGGGGATCAAGGTAGCACCCTCGTTGGAGAAGGGACCCGACCAATAAAAAGGGGACCGAGGTTTTCTAAAGGCGAACAAGATGGAAAAAGAGGGAAGAATGCGGAAGGTGGCTAACTTGATGTAGAAAAAGGAAGACGCACAGTAGGCCAGAAGACCTTGAATTTTGGCCAAAAGTCAAAAATTAAATTTCAACTAAAACATGTTTAGTCAGCTTTAATATCGCCCAAATTAAGTATTCATAATCATTCCAAACATTTTAGTTTACTTTTTGGGCCGACGAGAGTGCAATGTAGTGAAAAATATGTTTGAAATTTTTTTTTAATATAACTTTTAAATTTATATTTCAGAAGTATATATATATAAATTTCACCTTTCTGTTACATTTTTATCAGAGTAATTAGTCTGAAAATACAGTGCAATTTTTCAATTTGTTGATACTCTTGACAAACTTATAGTTTATATTTTATCATTTGACATTTTACAATGTTTGACTCACTTTCAAAACTTATCTCCAAAAAGTTCCACGAGATAATTAGCTAAATTTTTTTTTGTTGTCTTCTTTCGAAAAAACCTGCCCCATTTTGCCCATATTGCGAAGGTGGACTAAATATACCGAAAAACAAAAATTTTCTTTTTTTCATTTTTTTGCGTTATTTTGTATAGATATTCATATAAAATATTATTATTGTTCTAAATGAAGTTTATTTATTGTGAAAATTGCATCCTACTGTCTGAAATATTTGTTTTACGCAATGGTTTCAATTTTTTTTTTATAGATGGCGCTGTTTTTCAATTCCTTAATATCTTATGATAATGCAATGGAGGATATCGATTTTTCTAAACGAACTATGTTATGTTTATAGTGAAAATAACTCATTAAATTTCGGATTTAATTATTAATTTTCGGATTTAGCATCATTTATAATTTATCGTATATGAATGTATTGAATAAATACGTTTCACAGGTGAGATACAGGTGAAATGCATAGAAATGATGCAATATTTCCATTGGTAGATCTAAACAAACATGAACTCGGACTTGGAGGTTAAAATTTTAAAACAAGAATTGGTTGATTTAGTCCACGGAAGATTCGGTTATGTGTCACAATGCACAAATTTAGTATTGAACTATATTATGGAAAAAAGAAATGTAGATATAAAGATGGTAGAGTCTGATGACTTAAGTAGATTAACGAATTCTGTGAATACATTGTTATGCAAATTCAAACAAAAATGGGATGCATCAAATCGGATGAAGGACAGATTTCTCAAACAAAATTCGAATTGGTTGCAATCTGCTTTTAAAGTTGGAAGTTTGAGAATCAAGATTAAAGATTTAACGTCTACTTCTTCCGAGAAAAAACGTCCAGGAAGACCAAGTCTCGAATTTTATGAAAAATCGGAACGTTCGAAGAGGCCAGAAATTGCTACAGTAAGTTTAGAACTTAAAAATGATCCAAATAAATTATTACAAGTGTGTCGCTACGCTGCTAAAGAATCGGGAGATAAAGATATGGTGAAATTTGTAGACAAAATTGTAAAAGATCGAGAACAGTCAGCAAAAACAAGGAAAATGTTTGATGAGCCCAGGAATTTAATAGTAAAAAAAAAACACCTGAAGAAGCTTTACTTTTTTTATTAAACAATTCACTTTCTAAAGCTCAGTATACAAATATGAGATTAGCCAGCATAAAAAGTGGGGCTGATATATGGCCTGCTTATAATATTGTCAGAGAAACTAAAACTATTTGTAGACCACCATCAAGTTCAATCATTATAACTGAGACAGTTGCAGAAGTATTACTTCAAGGTTTATTAAACCACACCGTAAGCAGAATTTGTAGTTATCAGTCAGAAGTGATTCTTCAACTCATGAAAACAGCAAATACAGCAGAAACAGAAGTTTTATTATTATTTTAGTATCCGTAACTACTTTAATTCCTCTTCAACTATCAAACCAAAATGGTGAGATATTATGGTATAATAGAACACCTCAATCCACAAGATTTTGTCGTCCCATTAAGCTTCAGTTTATTAAAGAATCTAAAGAAGTTATTCTGCAAAACAAGATCGCTTTTGAAGAACAAATAAGGAATTTCGATCAATGTACGATTTCTTTGGAAGACAAAATTGTTCATGTGCATTTTAAATTATATTTAACTTTGATTGATGGCAAGGTCTTGAATATAATAACAAACACAAAATCCATGCAATCTTGTCCGCTTTGTCATGCTACCCCAAAATCTTTTAATGATCTATCCAACATTAATACTGACAAGTTTTTTACGAGTTCATCATCATTGCAACATGGATTAAGTCCTCTACATGCTTGGATCAGAAATTCAATTTAAAAAATGGCAAGTCAGATCTGGTGTTGATAAAAAGTTATTTGCACATAGGAAGATAGACATCCAGCGAATTCTGTGGGAAAATCTGGGCTTGAAAGTCGACAAACCCAAAGTTGGTGGTTTTGGGAACACAAACGATGGCAATACCGCTCGCAAAGCATTTCATGATCCTGAAGAACTTGCTGCTTGTCTCGATATCAATAAGAAATTATTGTGCCATTTGAAAAACATTTTAGTGTCTCTATCTTGTCATTTACCCATTAATCCAGATTCCTTTGAACGATATTGTTTAGCAACTGCTAAGCTTTATGTTTTTTTATATCCCTGGTTTCCAATGTCAGCTACATTGCACAAAATTTTGATTCACATTAGTGAAGTCATTCGATCATGTACATTGCCAATAGGTGCATTAGCAGAAGAAACCTCAGAGGGAAATAAGAAAAACTACAAAAGTTTCAGAGCACATCATAGTAGACAATGTCGTCGTCGTGCAACACTACAAGATATTTTTAATCGTGCAATGGATTGTTCAGACCCCATTTTATCGAGTATGGATTTGCAGGAGCGAGTTTCAAAGCAAAAAAAGGAAATTTTTTCTCCTGGGGTGATAGCTGTATTGGATTTGCCTAAAATTCCACAAACAAATTGCGATACAGAATTGCTAGATGAAGATGGAGTAGAAAATTGGACAGATAATATGGAGTTAACAGCTTCTGAAGACGAAGATGACGGAGATTGAATGTTGGTTACTTAAATATCGCATTATAATCAAATTTTTTTATATTTTTGATAGCAAAAACAGTGAAATAATTCATTTCTTATGTCAAACAATCAACGAATAAATAATTTCTCGATTATGTTGCTTAATTTTTATGACCGAACATTGTTTTACTAATTTTAAGTTATATTTTTTATATATTAATAAAAAATTAATTGTTTTAAGCGATTGTTATTATAGATATTATTCGAAAATATAATATGCTTTTCATTTTTAATATAAAATTACGAAAATTATTATATTTCCACTGCTATATTTAATTATTTAAAGGTTCAATATTATTTTTTTATTTTTGCTCGCCATATTTCAGCCTCCCTTTTGTTTGTTTTTCGGGTATTTATAGTGTATTTCAAAATTTCAACTATGAATTCAATTAACCTGCACATAAAAACCCCTAAATACAAATTTTAAAACAAATTTTATCGAAATACTAATTTTGGCACAAAACCTTGGATGCTGGCCCACTGTGAGACGTGAAGGAAAGTACCCCCCTCTCGTGATGTATGGTGAGAGTGTTCTTAATTAGTGTTTTCTCTTGTTGATTTGCTAGGCCTCCTCCTCATTACCACACTTAATTTAAAATACCCCCTTTTAAATATCCTTATAATTCATAGAAATTAATAATTTCTAATCCCGTAATTTTTATTCTAATAATATGCATTTAATTTAAAACTGAATAAAATGTACTTTTTATTTAATGAATATAAGTTCTCTCCTCTGGATTCTTGGTCACATTACTTCAGTCCTAATCAGACCGAACTAGGGTTAGGATTAATCTAAATTATCTATTGAAGAATCATAGACAATTAATTCTCAGTTTCACAATAAATGTTGCAAATCTATTTAATCACCTTAAATAGCCACTACAAGCGAGTATAGTTCAAAATACTGAACAAGGAAAAGAAAAACTAAATCTTTGCCAACAACGATGGTCAACTATTGAGAGGGAAGCGTTTTGTGTCATCGAAGCTTTGAAAAAGTTTGATACTTGGACTTTTGATTCCAAAGTACAAATTGTGTCAGACCATAATCCCCTTACCTACCTGACCCGAAATACGCTTCATGGTGAATTTGAAAGTAAATAAAATAATATTCGCTCACTAGGTCAATGCAATTATTATGTGATTGTCAGAAATTCAAAACAGGACCGTTGCAAGAGAGAAATGGAAGTATACGAAGGTCCAGCTAGGGGCCGTACCCGTCACAACTTTGTGCCTGAGATAACACCATATCTAAAAAGGTTTGATCGTCTAACAGCTCGGATGAAAGAACGAGTCGAATGCAAACAGGATCAACAGAAAGCAAATTTTGATCGTCGTCAACGATCACTATACTTCAAACCTGGTGACAAAGTTTGGGTAAACATCCACCCAATTAGTAAAAATAAGAAAAGTAGAAAATTTATGCCCAGAAGAGAAGGACCTTACGTAGTTCTAACTAATCGATCCCCAACAACTTATGAGATTGCCGACCCGGCCAGTCCAGACCAAACTCTGGGAACTTATCACGTGTCATCTTTAAAATCTTATATGGAACCCGAAGTAAAAAGAGACACTGGAGGATCTGTCGCTCCTGTAAAAAGAAGGGGACGTCACAGGAAAGATATACTGGTTCCTCCTCGAGGCGCCATCAGAGCCACAGGGGGAGTCTGTGGAGAAACTAGAACTAGCAACGCCTCCTAGAAGAAACTAGAAAAAAACTCAGAGAGTGCGTGGTAATAGACGAACGATGCAACCTGCCATGCAGAGCTCCTTACTTTTTACTTCTTCATATATGTTTTATATGCTATGTCTGTGAATGTGCTGTGTGTTTAATTATAATCATGTTGGTTAAAATAAAATAAAAAGTGAGCTAGCCATTGCCTTTTATTCCCCCCTATGCACCACACCTCACAAGTGTAAATAAAAAATAACTTATGCATGTGGATGGTAACTTCTTAAAAATTTTACAGTATAAACAAGTACATATATTTATGATCAACACTCTATTTAAGATAGAGATAATGATTTTGCCCTATTACATCAAATATCAAACCACAAAAGTGAATTTAAAGAAGCATAGTTATAGCAGTATAGTTATAGAATTTATAGAAGCAGTATAGTTATAGTAAAACTAAAAGATAAATTTAGGTAATATATTCAAAATTACTCACTGTTTTTACAAAAATTAAATTACCATCATTGTCAACTTTTACACATTTTCCACCAATTTCTGTAGCTTTTATGGTATAAGTTATTTGGTTATTAGTAAAAAACAAACAGCATACATTTTTTGAAACAAGACCTACCTTGACGTACTCTTTAAATAATATTATAACATCATTATTTACATTATCATGGACAATCTCCAACTTTATCATCATTTGAATGAATTAATGACTCTGAATAGTTGACATTTTCTATGGAAAATATTTAATTGCAAAAAATCATCTTCGGATAAAGTGTCAGGTTTTCACAGTTTGAAAAAAATATTTGGATATTTTTCAATGGTTTACCAATCAAAAGCACAGGACTAACTGTACTTTGAATGGCATGTCTTTTATTACCATGAAGCTCTGACACATATGATACAACTGGCTCGCTACAGCTTTTAAGAATTGATGGAGAAGAAAACTGCTGCTGAAGCAAAAATTTCCTAGTTATTTGACTTCGAATGCCAGTGGGCCCTGTACAACATTTCCTTAATAAAGAATTCTTTTCTTCATCGACGAACATAGATCTAATCCATATAGAACCCCAGTTCAACACACTCCTCGTTATATGAAGGAGAGAATGTACGTTGAAAGTCATATGCACCTTACCATACAACTCTTGCATGCCAACAACGAATCTTACCAAGAATTTATCGACGATCACCAGTTCTTCTTTAGATGTAGACTTTTTCAGTAGTTTAAAAACTGCTCCAACTAAAAGACTGACATGCTCAAAGTACTTCTCAGGTAACAGTCCTGTAACTGATGGAAGACATATGTACAGTAAAAAATTATAACTCTTTCTGTTTTCTATTGGTCGAGGTGTACGCCCTCCAGGTTTTGGCATTATGAACGATGACGTTCGCTTGTTAATTACCTTGGTTCGTGATTTATTACCAATATAATACTCTTGTCTGCAACTCGTTATGTCAAACCATAAACTTTCCAATTTTTTTACAACACCCAAATAAATTCCATGCACAGAATCAGTAGAAAAGCCTTGAATAACATTAAATTTTGGGATAGATATCAGAGAAGATGGTCCTTTAATACCTAAAAAATTTCTGCCAATGGAGTCTGGCAGTTTCAACCTCATCTCGGTCCTCATAAAAGACTTTCTCTTTAGCTATGCGAAGATAGCCCCCGAAAATGAGGAAATTCAAAAATTCAAACTGCATTCGTTTGACCATTTTTTGACCACAAATGACCACCTTTTAAATTTTTTTGACCACCCTTATTTTGGACATAATCCTGAAAATTAAATTCGGGGGCTAACTTCACACTTTCACGCCAAATGAATAAAAATCAAATTTTTATATTGTATTCGTTTGACCACTTTTTGACCACAAATGACCACCCTTTAATTTTTTTTGACCACCCTTATTTTGGACATAATCCTGAAAATTAAATT
>NC_092213.1:46215192-46242770 GCF_043381705.1 Parasteatoda tepidariorum
AGGATTATGTCCAAAATAAGGGTGGTCAAAAAAAATTAAAGGGTGGTCATTTGTGGTCAAAAAGTGGTCAAACGAATACAATATAAAAATTTGATTTTTATTCATTTGGCGTGAAAATGCGAAGTTAGCCCCCGAATTTAATTTTCAGGATTATGTCCAAAATAAGGGTGGTCAAAAAAAATTAAAGGGTGGTCATTTGTGGTCAAAAAGTGGTCAAACGAATACAATATAAAAATTTGATTTTTATTCATTTGGCGTGAAAATGCGAAGTTAGCCCCCGAATTTAATTTTCAGGATTATGTCCAAAATAAGGGTGGTCAAAAAAATTTAAAGGGTGGTCATTTGTGGTCAAAAAATGGTCAAACGAATGCAGTTTGAATTTTTTATTTTCCTCATTTTCGGGGGCTATCTTCGCATAGCTTTTCTCTTTTATGTTATACTTTACCGCGCCGTTTATGGTAAAACCTGGATGAAGGCACCAGGAATAGCTATAGAATCTGTGAAGATGGGTTCGCCGCTCATCGTAAAATCAAGTTTATACTCATCGTAAAATTTCATTAGCTGTTTGTCTTTAATCAATTGTGTTTTTAAGAGTTCCGACGTCATCATATTCTTAGAATTGTATAAATACTAGCACGCATATGGCAGCCTGCCAGTATTTTTCCCATCACCTGCTGTGATGATGTTTCATGTAATTCAAACCAACTTGTATATAATGTAAATATGTTCAATAAAATATTAGTATTACAAAGGAGCTATCTTCGCTTACTTCAATGGTGACCCGGACGTCTGACGATACAAGCAACTTTTATTTTTCATCTTTCCTGTGTTTGCTTCTTGTATTATTCTTGGATTAATAGGAAACTGCAACTATGGCGGAATCGTCTGCAGTAAAAATTCCCATATGGTCGAAGCAACTTTCCAGCTTGCGGCACCGAAGCCAATTACAGAGAGCAAAACAAAGTTTAACTACTGTCTCGCCCACCTTCCTCCCGAAGTAGCCACAGTTGTAAGGGACGTCATTATAACTCCTGACGCAGACGATCCTTTAAAAAAGCTGAAAGAAGAAATTATTGCACGCTGCGGGGAAACAAAGTCCCAGGAAATTCGACGTGTATAGTTGTTTCCTAGTTGTTCTCTGGAGAGCAACTAGGAGATAGAAAGCCTAACGAACTATGCAGAAGAGCTGAATCCCACAAAATCTCAGATTCCGTACTTTTGGAACTATTTTTAAATCAGCTACCGCAGCATGTTCAGTCGATATTGGCCGCAATCCCTTCACTTAATTCAACAAGAGCTGCTGAAATTGCTGATAAAGTAATGGAAGTGTCAACTTCAAGTGAAGTTAGCGAAGTCTCTTCAAACCAACCATGCACCTTTGAGCTTTTAGAAGAAGTTAAAGCACTGCGAGAAGAAGTAGCAGCATTGCGGACACGCAGTAGGTCTCGCAACCGGAACTATGTACAATTTCGTAATCGCCAAAGCCAATCCTCATCTCCACATCGAAACTCCAAAACGTGCTTCTATCATCGAAAATTTAAATCGTATGCTAGAAAGTATGTCAAACCCTGCATCTACCAGAAAAACCAAGAAAGGCAAGAGTGAGTGCGACTTACATCTTGCCTCCAACAAATTGTCGCCTTTTTGTTAGAGATAGACAATCTAACAAACAATTTCTAGTGGATACCGGAAGTGACTGCTCAATTATTCCAGCAAATAAAAAAGAAAAAACTCTTTCTCCGATACAGACCTTTAAAGCTGCGAACAATACCATTATAAAAGTATACGGTAAGAAATTGTTAACTTTAGACTTCGGTCTGAGACGAAAGTTTAATTTTCCATTTTATATTTGTGATATAACTAATCATAATTATAGGTGCAGATTTTTTATACTATTTTAATCTAAAACCTAATATTTATATTATAATGTATTTTTCAATAACAATTCAATATTATTATTTTCTGAAGTTATAAGACTATATCCTATATCCGAAGTTTTTATAGTAGTTGATGTGTACTCTACTATTTTAAAAAAATTTATTGTTATTATAAATTGTAATTTTTTTAATGTAATTACAAATTGGGTATGTAAAAAAATGTAAATTACGCAGGAGATTATATTGAAAAATGTTAATCTATTGATCTATATTACATATTCATATCAACATCTATATTACTTATCTAAATTATATGCAGCAGTGAAAAATCTAAAAATCACGTATTTTGTACCATTTTCCATTTGACAATCATTTTTCGCACTTTATGCTTACATTTTTATTAGTTAAATTAGAAATTTTAAGATTTCTGATTAAATGTTTTCAAACTCATTAGCATTTACGACGGATTTATGTGCGTGCTTAAAAATATAGACATTTTTATTATTATTATTATTTTTCAATATTCATTAATTAGGCTAAAAGTGTGATAAAAAAAGTTAATTAATTAGACTACGTCTGGCAATATAAATTGCGTCTTCCGACATATGCTAATTAATAATTAGCTTAAATAACATGTCCTATTTCTTGAAAGTCTGCAAAGTAGGGCAGTTATATAATTTAGTTTTATAAACTGAAATTAATTTCATCAAAAAATACCCACGCACCTTCTTCATGTTATCTTTGTAATTTGGCGAGTTTCGGTCAGTTTTTTAGACAACCAATTTATTCTAAAAATAAACAGTATCATAAGCTTTTTATTTCCGACTAGGGACTTCTGCCACCTGCTAAAATTTTCTTCTACGCAATTTTTGAGACATATCCATTTTCTCAAAGGTGTATTTCACGCTTAAACGTTTCACTTGAGCTATGTATGTCTAGGCACTAGAGATGAGTTCGGGCTGACTTGTAGAAGTTCGAGCTTTTCGGAACCAAAAGAATTTATAGATATATAGGATTGCTTAGAGCCAGAGATGTACAGTCAGTCACAAAAGTCTACATACACCCACTAATATTCGCAGATCTAGCACTTTACTCATATTTTTGAATATACAACTTAATTTTCGTTAACATCTTGGATAATAACTCAAATCTAACAAAAAAAATTATGAACAAATTCGTTAAAATATAGCAAAAATTAACAACATATTAAATTATATAGTCACAAAAGTCTACATACAGAGACAGAACAGTACATACTTTCAGAATTAAATGCCAAAAAATGTAACATTAATACTTTGTAGGACCCCCCTTTGAAGTAACAACTGCCTGAATTCGGTTTGGCATCGACATAACCAGATTTTTTTTCGTCTCAGGTGTAATTTGAGACTATGCAAGCTCTATTGCCTTCTTTAGGGTTTCCTTGCTTGTTTCCGATTGCTCCCGAACTCTCTTATCAACTTCCTCCCAAAGGTGCTCGATGGGATTAAGGTCTGGGGACTGTGGCGGCGAATGGAGCTGTTTAGGCGTTTTATAGAGTAGTCATTCCTTAACAATCTTAGCTGTATGTTTTGGGTCGTTATCTTGCTGGAAGACAAAGTTGTTCCCAAGTCCCAATTTTCGAACCGATGGAAGTAGATTGTCTTGCAAAATCTTCAGGTATTCAAATCGATTCATTATGCCATCGATAAACACTAAATTGCCAACTCCAGCGGCCGCCATTGCTCCCCAAACCATAACACTGCCTCCACCGTGTTTCACAGTTGAAGTCAAATTCTCGGGATTCATTTCTGTGTTTTTTTTTTCTCCAGATTTTTCCGCGACCATCACTTCCGAACACGTTGAACTTACTCTCGTCTGTAAAAACAACTGTTTTCCAAAAATTAAAATCTTGGTCAATATGTGCAGAAGCAAAATCAAGTATCTTTTGTTTGTTAGTTGATGAAATGAACGGCTTTCGTCTAGAAACTCTACCATTGTAGCCGGCTGATCGAAGAATTCTACGAACAGTCTCTGGATGCACTTTCTTTCCACTAGCTGTTGCAATTTGATTCGCTAATTTTGAAGCACTAATTTTCGGATTTTTCTTCACTTTCCTTACTATGGCTCTTGCATCACGATCATTAAGCTTCCTTGGACGACCACATCGATATTTGTTAAGCACATTTCCACGCATAACATAATTTCTGTAGATTGTTTGAACAGTGGACCGACTTTTTTTTACAATTTTTTCAATTTCTGCATAAGACTAAGGCTATCAAATGCTAAAANGGCTCTTGCATCACGATCATTAAGCTTCCTTGGACGACCACATCGATATTTGTTAAGCACATTTCCACGCATAACATAATTTCTGTCGATTGTTTGAACAGTGGACCGACTTTTTTTTACAATTTTTGCAATTTCTGCATAAGATTTATTTTCACATTTCATTCTGACTATCATATTTCGAAGTTCTAAAGATGTTTCCTTTCCCTGACTCATTTTGTTGAAGTTACAATGTCAAAAAATCTCGGGAAATGAAGGTTAGAATAGATAACGAAACATGTAACCTCAAATTAAGACAATCTTCCAAAATCACTTCGTATGCAAATTTTTTTTTCCTCTGCCAATCAGGTGTATGCAGACTTTTGCGACTTGATAATTACTATACAAATCACAAAATTACCTAGAAATTATTATTTCTGAATATTTTTATTATGGAAAACAAATTCTTTAGAGAAAACTGAAGGAGTGATATGATTTTTAAAATTGAAATTTAATTGCTTTTTGAGAAACCTTTATTTTGATCAGTGTATGTAGATTTTTGTGACTGACTGTATATGTAGATGTTCATACAATGTACTGGCGTATGCACTATGTTTTACCGATTTATATACATTAGTTAGCTCAGACAACGTACGCTCATAAATATATACCGACGTACATAAAAGAGTTTGGCGTTGATTACAGGAATCAATTACAGCTACGTAATCAACTACTTGTAATCGTGATTACTATTTTCAATGAATGTATTCACGTAAGCACAATATATGTATATACAATAATACATACACTCGGTGTGTGTATATATATATATATATATANACAGACATTCGACAATTATCTTTATGTAAATAATAGAAGGACAGTAAGTGTTAAAAATAAATATTTTTCGCAAGGTCTGTAATTGGTACGTTTTACAAAACTGATTGCCTAATGCATGTCACTTGTCCTTAAATCATACCAATTATGTAATATTTATTAAGTAAATAAGTAGACCGCGAGGGATCAAAATCAATTAATTTAGTACATAATAATGTAATTTTGAGTTGTTACACGTATAGTAACAGTATCAGAGACATAAGGGACATGTAACAGCTGGAAGAGGACTGAGAAAAATTGGGAAGAAATTATTGATTTTATTACTAGCTTATTAGTAAAAATATTGAGTTTTAACGATTTATCGATGCATCAATATTTAAACTGCAGAAAAAGAAAAAAAATTGCTTTTTCCATTTTTAGTGCCTAATAAAAGTTTAGTCAATACGAATTTTTTTTTGTTGCTCTGTGGAGTTTTTTTAAAATTGGTATCGAATTCAAATATGGCGTCATATAAACCCACACTCACCATATATGCCCAGAAATATTCATTGACAGTCTTTTAAATAATCTCATTTACTATGGAACCCCTATGTCCGGATCATATCCATGAAAGTTGATAAATTTTATAATTTTTTTTATACTTGTAGTGTATAAATTTCTATTTATTTTTGGACTTTGTATACTTTCGTTTAAAAAAAAATATTGGTGGTCTTAAAATAGGCGTGCATGTGAACAAAAGTTTATAGAAAAATATTTATAGAATTTTTTTTTGTTAAAAAAAAATCTTATTTAGTCTATCTTAATTAGTTATTCCTATTTAGTTAATTTTAAACCGCTTATTAAAAAAATTATTAATGATTAGAAGGTTTATATGTTGCTATTTTTCATAGTTTCTTGCATTTCAAATTAAAATTTGGGTTTTCAATTTCCGAAATTTCTCAATTTTCTTGTATAAACGCATCTTTAAGATTGATTAAAAAGAAGTCTATTAAGCTTAAATGCTATTTTTAATTTGTAATAAATTAGCCATTCATTCTGAAATGAATAAAATAAGGGAATGGTGCTAAAATGAGAGTTAGGAAGCTATTCCAGGTCATTAACCACTTAAAAGACAGGGTTTATAACTCCTGCAATGTATATTTGTGCTTTTCTTATCTTAATATAATTCGAAATTACTCTATAACTTGAAATTTCAATTATCTAGAAGATCTTTGAAATGAAAATTTTAATACGAATAAATTATAACTAAACGTGTTTTTTTTTAGTCTATAATTATCTCAACCTTTCTTCTATTTCTTTTATGTAGCAAAAGTTTTTTTTTCATTTAACTTGTTCTATTTAAAAAAAAAAAAAAAACTTTAAGGTAACAAATTAGAAGACGAATAGAATAAGCAAAGTAAGGCTTTTTCTTAAGATTGTGGTTAATTTGATGTGTGATTCCTTATATATTATTTAGTACATTTTTTTAACAAATTTTCTAAAAAAATGAATAGTGAATGGCATAGAAGGGTTATATAATAAGTATTGAAAGATTCTTATTTCACTTTTTAAATGCTATTTTATATGATAGTTTAAATAACATTAATTCTAAATTTATTCAATTCATTTTCTAACAATTAGTTCTGATTTCTTAAATTAAAGAAAAAATAATCAAGGCATCTCATTCTTGAAATAAAATTGATAGCTACTAACAATTATCTATTGTTAGTGTATGAACAATGAGCCATTTTCATTGTTAGAAAACAATCTAAGCTTTTGTAAAACCATATTTGGCCATTCTAACTTGTGCCTTCAAGATTGAATGTGCTTCTTAGAGTTCTTGCTTTACAGCAAATTGATTTTGGGAATTGTTTCCTGCGTATTGATAAAAAGTTCGAAAAAGCTCGGAAATATCACTGATAACATGCAGTGTGGCCGGTATTTGTATGAACCTCCTGATCATCACCACCACAAAAGGGATGCCATGAAGATTTTGGAAACCAATCATTTTGTATGCGTGAGCAAACTTGGGTTTGGTTCCTTTGGCGACATGTATAAAATGATTGACTTATTTGGCCGAGAAGTTGCCGTGAAAATTGTTCCCCAAGAAGTCGCTAGGAAAAGCGAAATTGAAATTAGGCCAAAATTGTCTCATCCAAACATTATCCCCCTCCTCCTTAACTTCCATAGCCCGAATGTAGCTATTTTTGTGATGCCCATTCAGCGTAACACTTTGCTACATACAGTCCTAGACAGGCATTTTTTTAATCAATCAGGTGCCCTAGGCTGCTTAAAATCATGGCTTCATGGCACTCTTTGTGGTCTGAATTATTTGCACTCAAACGAGATCGGTCACTTGGATCTAAAAGCAGATAATGTGTTGATTTCGTATGATAACAGAGCTGTTATCAGGAATCATGGAATGTTCTCTTTTACATAAATTTTAACTTTAACACAGAAAAATATGACTAAAATGAACATTAAAATACAAAATGCACACTTCAAGCTTTACTTTTTAATTACTCTTGTTCATTTATATATTCATTTTACTCGTCAAAGCTCCTTAAAACTGTATGGGTATGTTTGCCACCTTGTGGCTGAGTAAGATTTTGAATTCTTAAAATTTCTTCATTTCATTATTAACCAGGATGAGTTTTGACTCGGTTTGAGTGTGTTAAAAGAATAATTTGGTTTTGCAGGTCTGAACTTGGATTGCCGTATATATACAGGCCTCCAGAGGCCTTCGAGAGTGAGGCAGTAGTTGAGGGTAAAGCGTTTGATTTGTGGGCGTATGGAATGATGGTTCTGGAGCTTCTTACCAACCAAGCTTTTGGCAGAACATCATCTTACGTCGGAAGTTGGCAAAAGGATATTTATCCTAATCTTTTCAGCCTTCTTCAGGTAAACAGATTTTCATACATATTTATAAATTTTTATTTAACTTTAATTCAACCTAAACTGACTCAAAGCATATTAGATTTCGATCAAAACTAAATTATAAAAAATTCAAATTAATCTGATAAAAATTATGTTTTGCACAAAAAAAATCTTTTTTAAGTCTTTTTTTTTAAAAAAAAAACTAACAATGAAAATTTTATGATTAATGTATTTGTTGATAAATTAATAATTTCAAGATATATTTATCGAATTTTATGATTATCTTATTTCATGCATTTATTTTGTATTCCTCTAAATACATCTCATCCATTTAACAACTTAAATACAGTGAAGTGTGTTTTTGTGAAATAGATGATTTAGAGAAATAAATTATATTTTTTTTTAAACGAATGCTCTATGCGTAAAAATAAAGAAGAAATGATTTCTGATTTAATATCTTAGTTTCCACGCAATCCTAATATTGTTCGAAATAATAACCTTAAATATTTTCGTACACGATATTTTAATGGGGTGCTAATGCATACGACACAATGTCCATCCTAATATTGATCTACGGTGCAGTGACAGCCCAGTGGTAAGTTCGTGATACCCTTCAGTCTTATGTGCTGCCCATTATAGCTAAGTTCCTAAGAGTTTCTTTTAATAAGACGCTGCTGAGTCATGGTAGCTCAGGGGATAGAGAACTCGCCTCCCAATGAGATGAATCGGGTGTGAATCACGGCGATGGTTTGTCGCTACGACTTCCGCATCCGGCTTGCAATGACCACGGTGATGACGTAAAATATCCTCACTGATAGACGGGTCATGGTTTAGAGATACCATGGATCTCATGGATGTTTTAGTGGTTTTCCTATATACCTACGCAAATGTGGGTTAGTTCCATCAAGAAATCATCCACGGTGGTTATAAAATAAAAACAATTCTCAGTCACACACAGAAAGGTTGTCACAGGAATGTCTCCTCTATATTTCTTTCCTTTCCTGGCTTGCTTGATCCCCAGATTTGTAGCCGAACGAGCATACCTGGGATCATTTGGCAAGTTGGACATCCTCCAAGTTTAGTCAATTGAGCGGTGTTTTGACAGCAACTGTGGAACGAGATGCAGTAGGATATTATAAAGAACTTACATCTCTCAATGCCCCACCGCATCGCATCTTACATTCACTCTAGAGGTGGCTGGAAAAAAGGGTGATAAACCCTCCATTCTTTTGTATATTTTTCTATTAAGAAATTGCTCCTTTTTGATTTTTTTTAATCACTCATATCAATATTGTAGTTACGTATGTAAAATTTCGCTGCATTCTGACGACTCTTTCTAGGTGAACCGTTTTTCACTGCAATTTCTTAATTATTTGTAGCTTTTTAACTCAAATCATTGCCATAAAAAATTATATGGTGACGAGTGCACATAAAGTTGAAAAGTTACAAATAATTTTACAAAAATTCAGACAATTTCTAAATTTTCTTTTAACACTTAGCATTGTCTAATGAGAAAGCCTGAAATACTAGTTGAGATGTTCAAAGGAAATTTAAATAGTTCAAATATAATTTTACACCTACTTGATTAGGTTTAATTTTGTGAATTGTAAATTTTATTCTTGAGGTCAAGGATGTTGTAACTGTAGANAGTCAAACATTGGTCGCAAAGAGCTAATGCAATTTCCAACTCTTAAAAAGTGTTCAATGGCAGATATCGAGATTCTCGAAAATAAAATCTTAATTTTTACTGATCACCTTGATCAGTTATGGAATCAAGATTTAATGAAATTAGAAATTCCGGATTGGATTTTCGATCCTTTCTCTTTTGAAGTTGTGGATAAGCTCACTTCCTCTTTGTAGACTGAGATTTTAGATTTGAAGTATGACTGTCAGGCTAAAGTCGTCTTTAAAAAATACGGTTACGAGTTAGCTTGGGTAAAGCTTATGGACACTTATCCACAATTGTGGAAACAAACTGAGCCGCTTCTCATCTCGTTCCCGTCAACATATTTAGTGGAGAGAGGATTTAGTTCTGTCGTCCAGCTGCTCACAAAGCAAAGAAATAGGTTGGACATTTGCTTCAAAGGCGATCTGCGTTTGAATCTGACAAACATAAAACCTGACATTCAAGCTTTAACTGAAATACATCAAGCACAGGGCAGTCATTGAAGTGGTAAACATGTAAATTCTCACTCTTCATTTTTTTTCTCAAATTTTAGTTGTTAACGTCTTAAATTTTTCTTGATTACATTAAAATATGAATTTAAAAAAATTTACTTTTGTTTTGATGATTCCGTTTTAAATATTATTTCTTTGTGAAAAAAAAGATGCAAACTATTTTTCTAATTAATAAAAATGTCAGGATAAATTTGCCTCCTTAATTGCATTATAATTTAAATTAAAATGAAATATAACTTACCATATTTTCAGTGTTTGGTTACTCACAAGCAACAATGAATGGTTTTTGAACAAAAAGAGAAAGGGGCGATATGTGTCAGCCAACCCCAAGAGGGGGGCGATGGTCCACAAAAGGTTGGGAATCACTGCTTTAAAACATTTTAAGATTCTTAAGAATTTTTTAAGACATTTTGAATATCTTTAAGGTGAATTAAGTTTGTCTTCAAAAATTCTTAAGAATGCTTCCTGGGTTAATGTTGCCTTAAAACATTTTAAGATTCTTAAGAATTTTTGAAGACATTTTGAATAAGTTTGAACTAAGTTTTTTTTCAGTTCACACAAAATTTGTCTTTTGATATTTTCGATAATGACCAAATCTTAGTTTCTGGTTAATTTTGTGAGAATTTAAATAATTCTCTAATTAAATTATATATTTTAAAGATTTTCTGCCCTTTTTTTCCTAAAGAAATTCTTCAGATTTCTGAAGAATTTCTTAAGATTTGACTATCTCTAAAATTTCTTAAGAATTTTTGCAGACATTTTGAATATCTTTAAGGTGATCGAATTAAGTTTGTCTTAAGAAATTCTTAATAAAATATTAAGATGACAGTTTCCTAAGTTAACGTAGGAATCTTATTAACCTTAAGATTTTTTAAAAATATTTTAAGAAATTTTGCAGACATTTTTAATATTTTTAGGGTGAATCAAGTTTGTCTTAAAATCTTAAGACAGTTTCCTGACATAATTATGTTACCTTAAAGCATCTTCAGATTTTTCAGTTCACAGAAAATTTTGTCTTGTCATATTTATGATAATGATCATATCTTGGTTTTAGTCTAATTCTGTGAAAATTTCAATAATTCCTAAATTATATATTTTAAATGTTTCTGCGCTTAGTTGTAAGTCTGTTTTGCTGATCAAAAAGCGAAAAAAAATGTGCATTTATATATCCAGGTAATATATTTTTTTCTTTACATTTGCAAAATCTTGGGTTCCTGGGATATAATATTCAACATATTGTTTTAATTTATATTTCCAAAGCTAATATTGCTTTATTCTTATAATGAGGAATGAGTTACTAAATTAAAAAGTGAAATAAGATTTTTTTTCTTTTCAAGAACTTATAAGTAGATAAGAATATAACTTTTAAATATAATCATATTTTAATTTCCTCGTTGTGGTGTGTAAAATAATTTACGGTTTTTAAATCAATAAATATATTTTAATTTTACCCATATTTATTTCAAACTGAACAATTCATTAAATATGGAATTAATGTACACACTTGTAATAAAAGATTAAATCTTGTTCTGCCGATAATAATTCAATTTTAAAATGATTTCTGATCTAAATTATCTTATTAAGTATTATCAATAAATGAGTAAAGAACTTTAAAATCGGGAGCCCCTGTTATATTCGGTGACTTGTAAACACGCCTATGTATGTACATATGAAAACAAACTAAGGATTAATCACATAACGGTTAATAGAAATTGTGGTAACATGATGTTGACATCATTAAAGAAAAGAATATGGTAGTAAGCAGAAACTGAGTTTTATAGCAACATTTAACATTAGTCTAATTACGTAAAATCTGATTGAAATAAAAAATCCAATGCTTTACATATATACATTTTAATAAAACATGATTTTGTTCAGCTCTGCTAAAATGCCTCAATGTTTTGTCTAGGGCAGCTAAAACTGTTAGCATGGTGCAGGTACGAGCAGTATAAAAAAAGTCACTTATTACTTTCTAAAATGAATAAATACACTGTAAGAAAATCAAAGCATTACGAAAAACTCTGAGCAACTCCTTATATGTATGTATTTTCTTTAAATATCCCCATAATATATTTGGAAATTTAACAAACATAGAATTTTGCTAAGTTTTAAAATGACAAACCTAATACTTTTATTTTAAAATATATTATTTCATTAGACTATATCTATCTATCTATATAATATATATATAGAACGTAACAGTGTCATTAAAATGAGCATATTTTCACTGTAAAAGTACATTGCTGAACGAAACCAATATATATGTATATAATAATATGAATCTCTACATAATAAAAATAAATAAAAACATAAAGAAAAACATCCAAAGAAAGTAAATAAAAAATTTTATTTCACCAACTTAAAGAAAAAATAAGTAAAATCTATTGGTGTGCTGGTTCTTTGTATATCACTGTAAAAAAAGGAAAATAGATATACAAAACTAGAAAAGTAGTCATTACATCTTGATATTCTACAACTTGAATGTCATCTTTAATTTTAATTAATGTAAAATTAATCCAATAAGCACTTACTAATACAATAACATGCAAACAATCTCTTTATTCAAAACTTCATTAGCTATAAGAATTTATTACAGAAAATGCAGGTATAATTTGTGAACATGAACTACTTTTAAAACAAACTGTTTCAAGAATTCACAGGAAATTAATTTCAGGATTTTTAAAAATATGCAAAAATTAGCTGCGACAACGGGCGAAAGATTAATTGAAAAACAATAGAATTATGCTAAAAAGTGAATACTCAAGTAGACAATTTGAATTTCATGTATCATAATAATATTGAGATTTAAAAAAAAAGTTCAAAAATTAAACAGCAATAACTATATATACAATACAATATCATAATAATACTATATACAATACTATATACAATACACAAACTATATACAATACACATACTATATACAATATAATAATATAGAGATTTAAAAAAAAAGAAAATATAAAAATTAACAGCAATAACTACCAAAAAAAAAAAAAACTATCAAAATGCAACGTAAATTTAACATTAATCAAGGGTGTCATAAAGTAAGTACTTAAATGTGCAATTTAAATTTCTTGCATTGAAAGAGCTAATCGAAAAACAGTGGTATTTGTGGAAGAATTAGACAGAAGTTATTCTTCAGCATGAATTAATAATGGTACAAGATAGTAAACATTTTCGAGTTTTACCTGAGTATATTTTTGCAAAATAGAGTCTGCTGTAAATGCAATTATGGATTCGTTGTATCTATTTTCATGACTATCATTTTTAACACATAAAATATCTGAACAAAGATTACAAACATCAGCATCATTTTTATAAAATTTCCTGGTTTTCAATTTTTTCCCAAGAAAAATCGCTTTATCACAGCAAACAATTATTTTGAATATTTTAACAAAATATATCTTTGAAGTAAGAATGGAAATAATAGAATCTATACGGTTAAATTGTTGAGAATATTCCTCAGTAGAAAATAATATTTTTTTATGCATTGCTCTTTTAAATGTAAGGACTTTACTGTTATCTAATGGTGTATTTAAAATATTTTCAAGAGCTTCTTTTTGAATTTTAGGTAATTTTTCACTTGTGCCAGATCCAAAAAGTACAACGTCTTTTACTACGAGGGTCTTTTTTGTTTCCTTCTTACCACGCTTCATGTCTTCAATGAATTTTCGTACTCTTTCATTCCTAATGTCTTCTAACACTAATGTTTGAAGCAATGTTTTTTTTCAAATAAGCAAATAAAATTTGCATGGGAACTCCTTTTGTACCCTGATGGAAATTTTTTAATTTCCCTAGAGCATCCTCATATGCAAAACAGGAAGATGCACATAAGGGACCCCACGATTTCACTTTGTCAGGAAGATGTAACAATAAATGAACATTATACGTTAGTTCCCCTTCACCATAAATTTCTGTCACACCTGTCACAAATTTCTGAATGGCAGATTCAGCTGTCTGCAAATCACTAGACTTTATATTTGTGCCTAGAAGAATAGTTATAGCATGCACAAGTAATATCCAATGATTATACGTTGTTGGATTCAGAACATTTAATAACAGCACAGGTGAAGTGAGCAAAAATATTCTCCACTCTGATGCTTTCCAATGGATAACATCTCCGAAGGAATGGAGTTTTCTTGTGACTTCACTGGGCTCTTTCAAATTATTTATTCTATCATTTACTTCGGAAACATCTCTCTTCTTCAGACAATAAGCTTCATCAGATGTTGACAACCGTAAATTAACAAACTGTCTTGTAACGCCTAACAAAACAGAATGCATATAGTCGGGGACAAACCCCTCAACCATGTCAAAATAAGGATACAGTTTCATTAAAAGGGAAGAACCCTTCACACCTTTTACCGGTTTATCCATATTTACTGCAATTTCTGCATACTCAACAGATGTGCCAAATGTCCGTTTTGCAGGAAGAGGGTTTGAAACTTTATAAACTCTGCTGTGACCCCGCCCTCTTTCTATTCTCTCTCCCTCATTTTCACAAAATCCACAACTGAATTTTCCATTGTACTGGTTGAAATTTTGCAGCATGGCACGTGCAGGAGCATCTGCAGTGCATAAAATTGGAATCACTCTTGAAGAAAATATCTTACCATTATTTTTCCACGACAGTCCTTTTTCACATAAAACTTTAAGTTCTTCAACAAAAGGCTTTAAATAGGTTTTAAAAACAGGTTTGCTTGAACCAAACCATAGGCCACACATCATTATATTTTCCTTACGTTTTGAAGGAGGTAACTCATTGATCATACAATGGATAGGCCAAAGGTTATACTTTGCTTTGTGGTACATTGGAATACCATCCACATTGTACTGTAGAGTTAAATTGCTTGTCATTTCAGACATTAAGTATTTATCACCACTAATAATATCCTTATAATAACCGTCTCGATTAATACAGTGAGCACGATAGTTCTCTATATCAGCAAAGAGAGTCTGCTTTTCAAGTTTTTTTCTCAGTTGATCCTCTAAAGGTATATAAATAAAGAACTTCCCTTCATCTAAGAGCTCAGATGATAATTTCTTTTCTCACAAAGAGTGCACAAAACTTCTTCATTACTTTTCTCCATTTCTGAAATATAATTATTACAATTGGCACAATAAAGGTGAATTTTGTAAGATTTGTCACCTGTTGACGATTTTATTGCTTTGTTTAACAGGTACTTGGTACCTGGAATAGAACATGGTGGTAATAAAAGTTTCAACAACCGGAGTAATTCTTCAACACATACACCAGATAAATGGAACCGTACACAAAATGACAAAATGCTTAAAAATGCTTCATAATTTGAAATATCGGCTGATTTATACAGAGGAGAAAAAGGATCTTCCACACCAAAATTATTCTCAAAATGAAGTGGATCATTAACTTCCTCAGTCATCTTTGTTGCGGAACAGACTTCATCTTCTGACAGATTTTCGAAATCCATAGATTCACAGGAATCACTAGTCACGCTATCCATCATAGAATCAGTAATCTCCCTATAGAGAGAAGTAAATTTTTAAATGTATGTTAAACATATACCAAGATATAAAAATGCATTCTGAAAATTTAATTTTGAAATTTTTATTCCCCCCTCCCCGTAAATTTAATCTAAAAGCAATAAAATGATCTAACAGCAATTAATAAAGATTTCTATATCATGATATGTGGCAAAATAATCGGCAAATCTTGGCAACTTCTAGGTGGTGGCCTGCGAGAAAAAAATTCTAAATGAAAAATACATCACAGAAAGGGACCAACTTGAAAGGTATAACTCGTAGCCGCCACTTCCGTGCAAAACTTTGAAACATTGGCGATTGTGATTGGTGAAACAGGTCACGATATGGAAATATCATGTAGTATATGAAGTAGAATATGGTAGGGGTCCTATTCCATATAAAGAATCCCGTGGCAGATAGTTTGTAAAAATTCTGCTTCAGGGGATAAAGAACATGTTTTGTAAAATGACTAAGCTTTTAATCTTAACACTATTTTGAGAAATCTCAGAATTCAGTTGTAATTTGTAAAAATTTAATGATAAAATAAATTTTTCTTACAATTACAAGTAATTTAAATTGATAAAATAATAGCTTAAAAATAATAAAATAACTTTAAAGTTACATTAAAGTTAATTACAAATTTCTCATATTGATGATCTCTTGAACGGATAAAAATGAAAATTAGGATTTTTGCTTCAATTTTCGATACATTTTTTTTATCTTTATGAAAGCTTTAAAAGTGATTTCGAAGTTTCATACGACTACTAGTAGGTAATTAGACGGATATTGAATCTGCTGAATCTAAAAATGCTTCTTGAATATCATAACAAATTTAATCGATTCAGTTAAAAACAGATCTTAATACAAAAATTTCTTATATATAAAATAAATTACATAAATGAAACATACCTGGAATCAACTGGGTACACAATTTCAGATATTGCATCATTCTCTTTCACAGAATTTTCTTGTATTCGACGTCTGTAGATAGTTCTTCTAGGAATTGCTCTCATTCTGGGATCTGTTAAAACTCATAATTTGTCAAATAAAATTTACTTTCGACATCTGGCAGCTACGATAAGTAGTATATAAGCTCCGACTGATTTCAATCCTTGCTCTTGCTTTGTATTTTCGCATATTATTCGGTTTGATTAAATTCTCCTAATATTGTTTTCTTTCTTTTTTTACTATTGTTTAATCATCTACTTTACAAATATGAATCAAGCAAATTTATTTGAGCTTGTTAATTTTCATGAGGAAAACAATTTCAGCGTTCTACGCCTAAAGGATGCATTGACCACCACAACATCCCATTACTTTGCTAATGATATAAATTTAGCATGTTGGGATACAAATCGAGAAATCGAGGCTAAATATGGTGACGACATATATCCAGCAAAATTTCTTCAGTTTGGCTGTAAGTATTGTTTTTTATATTAACTAAAAAGCAACTTATTATTTTCATGTATATCATATGTTAAAATGCAGAATTTAACGTGTATGTGCGCGATGAAAAAAATTTAATTTCTCAGAAAATATTTGATTGATTTCGTCCTAATTTTGAGATTTATTATAATCCCCCCCCTTATTTACTATTTTGCCATGTTTTATATTTAGCAAGCAAAGAATGCTGCCACATTCTTTAAAATGATATAAAAAATTGTGTACCTTAATATTCGAAATCTTTTCCATTATTATTAAATAAAATAATGAATAATTGTTAAAATTATATTCCGCATGAAATTATCTTAACATAGACGAATTTTACGATTGTGTGCAAAAACTTTTCAATTCACTAAAGTTCCCAGAAAAACGCGATTACTCGAAAAGTAATATTAACTTTTAGGGGTCCAAACTTTGGACTGAAATATATCTGATCAAACTAATGTAAATCAATTTTATAGATTGTAGCTACCCTCTTTATTTTGATATTTCTGTTATTCTCCTTAGTATTTCTGTTAGGAATTTTTATCATAAAAAATTGTACATTTATCAAAATAATATATCTTTATTTATTTTTTCCCATATAATTATTTTATCCTTACTTTATTTTTCAGCCAATAAAAAGAGCATGGAAGAAATTGTAGATAAACTAATTTCGAATGAGATATCACCCGAGGATGTCGAGTTAATTCAAAAGGAAGAAGTCCCCCCCCCCAAGCGCAAGAGGGAACAAGTAAAGGAAAAAGTCAGCAGTTCAAAGTGAGCCTTTTAGTTATATAAACTGTATTATGTTTAATGTAGCTTTAAAACACGTGTCATAGTGTAAATACCATATCGAAGTTTTATAGTGGGATACTTTCATTGGCTTCTTGCAACTGCAAAATGTGTTGTTAAGAAGTTGGGCTATGGAACAGAGACGCTACTTCAATTTACCCCTTGCCTGTAGAGGAAAATTTCAAAATTCACCTCTCCTCTTTTGATGTGTGTTGGACAGAAAAAAAGAGTGACGTCTAACTGAATTTGACTGAAATTCTTTTTAGGTCTATTGCTTGTAAAAGCTGCGGGAGTAGTTTTACTAAAACCAACCTTCTCATTTCTAAATGATTTTAAAAATGCGTGCTAAAAGTAGAACGTCCTGCGAAGTATGTAATTCTAGAAACAAGAAAGCAGAGCATTGTGTACTTGGGAGAGGAGTATATAAACGCCAAGAGTAGTTAACACATCGGCTCGGCAAAGTGTGTATGCAGATCTGTGGCAGGCAAGGGGTATAATAAATGGTAGTCAAGAAATACAGAGGAAATAGTTAATTAAAATAAGCCATCATTGATGTAACAAAGTGACCAAGATGTCCGGTGTGCTTGAGCCAGCATGCAGTCTTTTTGTTTTTGCCAAGAACGTAATGAGAAAAGTGACAGTGAGAGAAATTATGAGAGTTATAATTTAAATTTAGTACTACGAAAACGGTTCCATTACACATTAGTCACTTTTAAATTTTGATCAACAAATTTTCTTTCTTTTCTATTTTTTTATTAAAATTATAATTTATTTTGTCTTGATTTTAAAGAAACTAAAAAACTGTTATTTTTTGTATTCAAGAAAGTAATTTAATAATGAAAGAAAACATTCTTTAACTTTATTATATTTTTGATGCATTTTATAATGTGAAGTAGAAAAGTGAACATTCTGTACTAACTTCTGTGGGTTACAAGTAACAAACTTTTTGTTCAAAAATCAAAGTAGATAATTTAGTAGATCTTTCTCTATCTTGGTGGATAACCGTTTAACACGCATAGATTAAATGTTATGCCGGCTGGCATAACATATTAAAATACAGCTCAAAGCCAGTTGTATTCTTAAGAGCTGATTTTGAAAAAAGAACATCTACTTAGAGCTTTGTACTAATCAAAACTAAAAACCAGTTAGATGTTGAATTAGAATTCTTAAAAATTATTTTTTTAAAGTTCTTAATTTATTTTTATACTTCAAAAAGATTTGATCCTTAATATTAATAATTTAAAAAAAAAAGCTGCTTTTTTAATTGAATTTTTGTGCATGGCGAAAATATTTTAATTGTAGTATTAAACATAATTTTTCTTTGTTTCTAAATAGTGTTATGTACTAATGTTCAGTTTTTGCTGCTATGAGTTTAATTTATCTGTTTACTAAAAGTGTATGGATGTTAATCAAATATTAATTCCTTTCTTTTGCTTCTAGAAAAAAAGCAAAAAACACTAAATCTGCTATGAAAGAAGAGGAATTTAACATTATTAGATATGCCAAGGTTCATGCAGCAGGAGTAGCCGCCAGCAGTGATAATTGTGCCGATTGCCTTATATTCAAAAACAAAGTTGAAGTTTTGTTAAAAGACAACATCGCAAAAGAGAAGGAAGTCGAAGAACTGAAAAATTCTAATAGTGTTCTCCGAGAAAAATATTTGAAACTTAAATCCAAATATAAAAGTGTGAAGGATCAATTGAATAAAACAACTGCAACTGAGGCGAAAGTTGAAACAAGTAGTGAACTCACTGTGTTAGGGCCAACATTGACAGTGGACACTTATCGCCTCAGTTGTTGTCGTATCAACGACTTCTCTAAGTTTACAGGGGATTTGTTGGATGTAGTCTTTGGACCAGAAGTGCTGGGCACCAGTGTGCTTAAAGGAATTAAAGGGTGTCGAAAGTCGACCATTTTAAACCCTGACACTATAATGGAAATACAAATGTATGTTTCAAAAAAATTTAACGTGTCTGTTCTCCAACTGAGAAATGTTATCAGACAAAAGTTAAATGTATGTCATAAAGCATATAAAAAAATGTTTGATGATGTTGCGAGCCAATAAGTGTGTGAAATTATGAATAAAATTTATTTTATACTGTGCATTATTTGTTTTAAAGTGAATTTATTTAGTCCCTTTTCGAATTAAAAGGTAAGTAATATTTATTTATTCCTTTTTATATAAATTAAATAAGTAAAAGTTAGTATTACTTTTCTATAATTCGAAGGAAAGAAATGATTGTGAATGCTGCAATCTGTATAGATGAGCTTTGCAAAATGTGAATTATTTATACTTTCAACGCATACTCTCCACTTTGTTTAATAGGATGGTCATTCAGTCTACTTAAGCCCAAATTAAAGTTCATAAAAAATAAATGCATTTATAACCTACAGTTTTCTTTTTCTAAGAGGTTTTTTGAATAATATGCCTTTACTGATAATTATTTAAGTATATCAGTCAAAATGTTTTATTAATTGCATCGTCATCTAGAATATGAAACTTGATTTAAAAATTAATTTCGGTAATAGATTTTGAATACACAAATGTTCATTAAACTTTTAAATGAAATAATAAAGTTGTTTATTTTCTAAGGAAATTTGTCATATGTTTGTAAAGTTCAGAAAAATATTGTGTTAGCAAGCAAAGTTTATGTATATATAAATTTATACAATGTAAGTAAGAAAAATTTCATAGAATTTCTTAAATATGCTTTCAGCTAACATTAAGAAATATTTTTAGAAAAAAATTAAGATATCAAAGATATATGTTCTCTAGAATGTTAAATATATATTTTCTAAAAGAAAAGAAATCTGTTGAATATCTCTAGTTATTTGTCCCACATAAACCTTAAGAAAACCTTAAGATTATATTCTGAAGATTTTCTTCAGACAATATTCTTAAGAAAATCTTAAGAATAAGTGGGCCAAATAACTTGAAGATTTTCTTAAGATTTTTTTTTAAGAAATTCTTAAGAATTTTTTTAGTGGGGTATTTTCAAATACCAATTGCTGAAGAGAATAAGCGAAAACTTCCATAACAACACCATTTGGACTTTACGAATTCAACGTCATGAGTTTCGGCCTGCGAAATGCTCCGTCTACCTTTCAGCGGTTTATAACTGAAGTTTTACATGGATTAGATTTTGTCTTCCCATACTTGGATGACCTTCTAATAGCCTCATCATCACCAAAAGATCACAGACTACATCTTTCCCTACTCTTTGAACGTTTACAGAAATATGGATTTTGCATAAATTTAGCTAAGTCAGTGATGGGTGTTGACCAAGTTGAATATTTGGGATATCTCATTACTGCAAATGGCTCTCAGCCACTTCCAGAAAAAGTTCAAGCCATAACTGATTACAAATTACCACAAACGATAAAGGAACTTAGAACATTTCTGGGAATGATAAATTTCTTTAGACGTTACTTGAAAAATGCAGCAGAAACACAAGCACCTCTACACGAAATGTTAAAGGGTGCCAAGAAAAATGACCGACGGCCTGTGCCATGGACAGAGGAAACCATACAGTGTTTCGAAAAGTGCAAAGCAGATTTGGCTAATGCTGCCCTCCTTAGTTTTCCCAAATCTTCTCTACCATTATCCTTGTGCACAGATGCCTCAGATGTAGCTGTTGGTGCTGTATTGCAACAACTAGAAGATGGTGATTGGAGACCAATTTCTTTTTATTCGAAAAAACTCAACGACACACAAAAAGGATATAGTACCTATGATCGAGAGTTACTAGGTATATATCTGGCTGTAAAAAAATTTAAATATCTTATAGAAGGTCGTGATTTTTGTATATACACGGATCACAAACCGATAATATTTGCATACAAGCAAAAAAATGAAAAAGCCTCCCCCAGACAGCAACGCCAATTGCAGTACATCTCAGAATTCACTACAGACATTCGTCATATTGAAGGCAGTAAAAATTTAGTTGCTGATGCCCTATCAAGATTAGAAGCAGTGTCAGTCATCGATTATGATGCCATAGCTGATGCACAAGTAGATAATGCTGAATTGCAAAAATTGATGATTGATAATGTTTCACTTATATTTAAAGGATGTATTTTGCCATCAGGAAAAACTCTTTGGTGTGATAGTTCTACACTGAATATAAGACCTTTCATCCCAGAGAAGTTTCGAAAACAAATGTTTAATCAAGTTCATGGGTTATCGCACCCTGGTATCAAAGCAACTGTGGCACAAATGACAAAAAAATTCATATGGCCTGATATGACTAAAGAAATTCGAGAATGGGCTAAGACATGTATCCAATGTCAAAAAGTAAAGATCCACAGGCATACCAAGTCTCAATTTTCCGAATATCAAGAACCAGATGCCAGATTTAGTATGGTACATATAGATTTAATCGGTCCTCTACCTCCTTCAGAGGGTAAGATGTACTGTCTGACATGTATAGATAGGTATACCTGTTGGATGGAGGCCATCCCTATACCAGACATAACAGCGGACATTGTCAGCAGAGCTTTTTACGAAAACTGGATAACACGTTTTGGTGTGCCAACACAAATAATAACAGATCAAGGGAGGCAATTTGAATCACAACTGTTTAGAAGTTTGGCTGTGATATGTGGTGCCAAAGTACAGCATACAACACCATATCACCCACAGAGTAATGGAAAGGTGGAACGTTTTCACAGAACCTTAAAAACAGCCATAAAGGCCCATTCCAACATCCGATGAACAGAAAGCTTACCTACAGTGCTCTTAGGGTTGAGAACGGTTGTTAGACCAGATACCAATTTTTCTATAGCCCGAATGGTCTATGGTACACATATTAAAGTACCTGGGGAATTTTTTACCCCGCCAGAGCAGTACATGGACCCTGAAACTTTCGTAACAAGATTACAGCGTTTCATGGACCAACTTCGACCAGCCAAATCACCTATTATTACTTCACAAAAAGTATTTGTTCACAAAGATTTTAAATTGTGTACTCATGTATTTGTTAGGGTTGATAGAGTAAAGAAAGGTTTGGAACCTGCATATGAAGGACCCTTTTCTGTTTATTTTATTGTTTTATTGTTTATTTTATTGTTTATTTTATTGTTTTTTTATTGTTTATTTATTAATTTTATATTTATTTATTAATTTAATGTTTATTTATATTATTTGTAATTTATCTTATTAACTGTAACCACTAATAGATTGATAATTGATATAAATAAGTTTCTCGTGAAAAAACACATGTTGTTACTGAATTATGTAAGATCTAATGAATTATAATGTTAAAATTAAATAACTGAAACCTTAATAAATGTACTAATGGAGTCAGAATAAGTGTATTTATTTATTGTCAAAGAAAGACAAGAATAGGGTGCTAATGCGTACGACACAATGTCCATCCTAATATTGATCTACGGTGCAATGACAGCCTAGTGGTAAGTTCGTGACACCCTTCAGCCTTATGTGCTGCCCATTATAGCTAAGCTCCTAAGAGTTTCTTTCAATAAGACACTGCTGAGTCATGGTAGCTCAGGGGATAGAGCACTCGCCTCCCAATGAGATGAATCGGGTTTGAATCACGGCGATGGTTTGTCGATACGACTTCCGCATCCGACTTGCAACGACCACGGTGATGACGTAAAATATCCTCACTGATAGACGGGTCATGGTTTAGAGATCCCATGGATGTTTTCGTGGTTTTCCTACATACGTACGCAAATGCGGGTTAGTTCCATCAAGAAATCACCCACGGCAGTTATAAAATAAAACAATTCTCAGTCACACACAGAAAAAGTTGTCACAGGAATGTCTCCTATATATTTCTTTCCTTTCCTGGCCTGCTTTTGTTTGTAAATTTTTAATTTTGATCTGCTTCTTTTCTTTTAATTTAAATTTTTAATCTGCCTACTTACATTTGTAAGCTTCGTGTTATGCTTTGAGGAACATCAGGAGTTGTGTAATAAAGTTAAAGAAATTTAATTTTAAGTTTTTGAAACATCATTCATATTTGAAAATATTAATGATATTTTTTTTCTTTGTAGGAAAATAATTTCAAGCGTTGCGTGCGCTCTGTGTGGGGCATCTCAGACAGGCAAATTAAATTTGCTTTGAATTTCATTCATATCTTTTTGATGCCCGATAGAAGACTGAGATGGAATTCTGCAAAAGCAGCTAACCACTGCTTCCTTGAGGATGGCAGTCAGATCGGAGCAGGGCCTCATCAAACATAGGGCATTTTTTGTAATCATGACTGTGAAGAAAGTCATGTGAATAGGAATCGAGGTATAAAACGCCTTGCTGATGAAAGTTTGAAGGTACTGCTTCCGAAAAAAGCCAACATCTTTTTTTTTGGAAGAAGCATCTGAAAAACAACAACGAAATAAATGTAAGAATTGCAGGCGTACTAAGGTATGGGTAGACTTAAATGAGAAATTTGAGATGTTAAAGCGCAAAAATGCGGCATTGGAACACGAGGTTCGGGAATTAGAAGTGTATGAGAAAATTGACTCGAAAATTGAGAAAAAGAAAACGCCTGCTATATCTAAGAGTGCACAAACTTCAAACAGTTTGTAAGCAATAAAAATTGATTGTCCTTTATCTGAGAACATTACAACTAATAGCAACACGAGTCGAGGAGATAAATTTGTGAACTGGTTACGAACAAAGCTAATTGCTTGCAAAAATAAAATAATTCGATTTAATTTTAAATAGTTTCGCCCGGTGGCTGAGTGGTAGCGCTTCGCGCTGCCGTGCCAGAGGTCCTTGGTTCGATCCTTGGGCCGGGCAAGGCCGACTCAGCCTTTCATCCCTTCAGTGGGTCGATAAAATGAGTACCAAGCATGCTTGGGAACTAACACTGGGGGCTCCGCATTCGGCTGACCACCTGACCGGAACATATGCTCCTGCACCCCAGAGCCCAAGGTCAAGAAAACTGAGATGGGCACAGTCGGCCTTGGCCCTCTTAATGGGCTGTCGCGCCACTGAGTTAGTTTAAATAGTTTGGATTTAAAAACGAAAACAGACCTCACAACTGAATGCGAGCAATTGTCTAGACTTCCATACACTGTGACTTAAATCAACTTGATATTAAACAGATCTCACCTAAGAAATCAGATAAAGAAGTCACCAAAATAATTCCCGAAGGAAGGTTGGTTGGTTGGATTTTATTGGCGCAAGAGCCAGAGATGGCGCAAGAGTCAGAGCTATACTGCGCCAGGCACTAGGTTAAAATTTGGTCACAAGGTTAAACTAAGGTGTTATTTTTTAAAGCAGAGAATAAAGTCCTATGACGTTGATAAATTTTAAAAGATTGTGATGTATAGGGTCACCAAGTAAAGATTGAAGATCAGGGTTAAAACTGCCAAAAAATTTGTTTCTCAAGTATTTGAATCGTCTGCAGTCAGTAAAAATATGCTTAATGGTGATAACAACTTGACAGAATGAACAAGCAGGTGCAGGTTCGTTTTTCAATAAGTGCATATGGGTATATCGTGAGTGGCCAATGCGTAGCCTGTTTATTAAAACATGAGTTTTACGGTCAATGGATATTATTTTATTGTTATCAATAGAAGGGAAAATTTCATGTAATTTATGATCATTTTGTGTATTCCAGTGTTCTTTCCAGGCTTGATAAACTGATGATTTACAAATTCGCTTGATGTCCAATGGTGTTAAAACATTCCTGCTTTTGTTATGAGTACTTTTTGCAACTACATCAGCACATTCATTCCCGTGTATACCGACATGGGATGGTATCTAACAAAAATAAATATTGAAACCTCTGTCATATAGTCGAGTGATGTATTTTTGGATTTTGAGTATGACTGGGTTTAGACCGATGTCTGAAATACTTGCTGTAAAACTACGTGAGTCAGTATATATTATCCACTTTAGATAAGTTTGGTCGAAAATATAGTTAAGGGCTAGTAAAATAGCATAACATTCCGCAGTAAAGACTGAAGAATCAGGAAGCAGTTGCTCAGATACAGTAGAATTTTCGGTAACACCACAAGCAACATAATTATCGTGTTTTGATCCGTCAGTAAAAATTGGTTTAAAATCGATATATTTAAGGCGATGTTCATAAAATTTTTGAGTGAAAACACTTGAGCTAGTGTCTTTAAAATTATTAAAAACGTCTAACACACATTTTGAAACATCAATCCAAGGTGGGATGATGCTTGTGTTAGTAAGAACCTCATAATCTAAAATGTTAAAATCATTTAAAATATTGGTGATTCTAATCCCAAACGAAGGTATATAAGATGGACGCGAGGAGAAGTGAGTGGTATATTGTGGATGAACGAGACATGAGTATAGTGGATGAAGTGACTTCGATTTCATTTTAAAATAATAATCCAATGATAGTTTAGAGCGACGGAAATGAAGAGAGGGTTCCGAACATAACACATACAGACTTTCAACTGGGGAAGTCCTAAATGCACCTGATGATATTCTCAATCCTTGATGATGGATAGTGTCGAGGTATTTTAAAACGGATTGACGAGCCGAAGAGTATATAGGAATACCATAATCTAGTTTGGAACGTATAACTGCACGATATATTTTTAACATCGAATCCATATCAGCTCCCCATGAACAGTTAGCGAGAACTTTAAGAATGTTTAATGATTCAGAGCATTTTCTCCTAATGTAATTTTTATGAGGTTTAAAAGTTAGTTAAGAGTCAAAAATCATTCCCAGGAATTTTGTTTCTTCAACAGAAATAGCTTTATTATTTAAAATAATTTCAGGATGAGGATGAAGGCCACGTCGTCGACAAAAATGAACGCAATGAGTTTTTTGAGGTGAGAAAGTAAAACCATTTTCATTTGCCCATTTTAAAATTTTATTTACAGCTAGTTGCATTTGTCTCCCAATTAGTGACATATTAGTGGATCGGCATGAAATCCGAAAGTCATCCACAAATAATTCACCATATACTGTTACAGGAAGTTGGGTTAAAATGTGGTTTATTTTCAATATGAAAAGCGTTACACTTAAAACACTTCCTTGAGGAACACCTTGCTCCTGAGGAAAAATATCAGATAAAATAGAATTAATTTTGACCTGAAAAGTTCTATTGGATAAAAAGTTTTTAATAAAATAAAACATGTTACCACCTATTCCACAGTTTATAAGGTCCTTAAGTATACCATAGCGCCAAGTTCTATCGTAAGCCTTTTCCATATCAAAGAAAATTGAAACTAGATGTTGATTTTTTAAGAATGCGTGGCGAATGTCAGTTTCGAGTTTTAGCAGATTATCTACGGTGCTCCGACCTCTGCGGAAGCCACTTTGGTATTGGGAAAGGTGATTTTCGGTTTCAAGTAAATGCATAAGGCGCCGATTTACCATTTTTTCAAAGAGCTTGCAGAGGCAGCTGGTTAAAGCGATGGGTCTGTAGCTTGTGGTTTCCTCTGGATTCTTTCCTGGTTTGAGAATGGGTATTACGTAAGCTGTAGACCAGTTTTTAGGAAAAATTCTTTCTGTCCAGATTCGGTTGTATATTATTAAGAGAAGACTTAAGATTTTATCAGGCAGGTTTTGAATCATAGAATAGTGAATTTCATCAGGACCAGGAGCTGTAGAGTGGGTATTTTTTAAAACATATTGAAGTTCGTTAAGAGTAAAAGGTTTATTATATTCGCTGTTTGTGTTCTTTGGCGTCAGTTTAATCTTTTCACTATTTCTTTTTATCGTGGCAAATGGTTGTTGGTAAGCAGAGTCGCTAGAAACTTTAGCAAAAGCATCGGCTAGTGCATTTGCTATATCGTGAATATGAGATATAAGTGAATTATTACATCTGAGGATAGGAATATTATTTGCTGTGTATTTACCAGATATTGTTTTTATTTTATGCCAGATAATGTTTGACGGTGTGTTAT
>NC_092213.1:46244490-46249654 GCF_043381705.1 Parasteatoda tepidariorum
GACGCTGACAAAACATCTCAACCTCCTTTATACCTCTAAAATATACCTCGTTTATACCTCATTTATACCTCGATTTTTTCATAAGGGCAATTTGATTCATTTTTAATAGTGCAGTTGTTTGTTCAGCAGAATTTGTTTCGACTAATAAGTCTCCTGATGGCATTTGTTTGACACTTTTTGGATTTCCAACGTGAGTTTCAAGAGATTTCTGAACTAAAAAAGGTGATATAGAAGACAGTTTCTTTTCACTAGAACTAAGTATCAGAAATTTTGCATTTGAGAGATCATAATTTGGACAGTTTGACAAGACAAAACTAGGTGAGGAGGTTGTCCCGCTTTTGTTTCGGTGCGCGGAACTGAACACCTGTTCATTTTCAGCCATATAAAGATAAATAAACTTCCACTATCAGCGGCACCACCCACCACGGAGTCCAACATAGGGGATGCAAGTAATCAATAATGAATATGTTACTTTGACACCGATGCTAACCAATAGCTATACGCCCGAGAGTCACCCCTGAAACAGCCTCCACCCTTAACGAGGTGCCCAGCAAGTGACCCCGGACTTGACCCTAGCCAACAGATGACGTTTGTGACAAGCCGATTGATGCATACGGGTCACTATGCACCTCCCGTTTACCTGAAGCAGGGGCCAAAGTAGTGTGTTGGGGCACAAAGATGCTCCTCAGCTACCAGGATCCCCTTTTCCAGGGACACGGGTCTCCACGCACGGCGAACACGCGGGTGATTTCTTCCCATCAGAGTCCGTTGTAACACGGGGCTAAGATGAAAAGCCCTTACCAGTAATTTGGCAACCACAACAAGGGTTAAAATTTAAGGAATATAATGCAGGTAATGAAGTGAAACAAAATTAATAAATATTCATATAAACGCAACGGAAATAGGAGATAATCAAAGGTATAAAAACTCATAAATGTTCGCTCACTAGGTCAGTGTAATATATTATGAAAGCCAGAAACTCAAAACAGGACCGTCGCAAGAGAGAAACTGAAAAATGATCAGGTCCAGCTCGGGGCCCCGGGTGCGCCGCGGCCGTCACACAAGAGTGTGCCCCTGGGGGGCCCGAAGGAAGGCTCTTGCTACTAAATAAAAAACAAATGTCAAAAAGAACCACAAAATTACAATACGTAATAAAAGAACTAAAGAGTCCTCAGTGAGTACCTGAACATTTCCCACCAGATGAAGTAAAACGCCTCGTGTACCTTAAATCGAATAAGAAAGAGATTTCTCCAAAATAATCTCCAATGGAAAATTCTTCTTGCTAAATGGAAAAAAATGTCAAAATGACAAAAGAGGAACAACATACTGTTATTAATCAAAGAGCAAAAGAGTCCTTAAAGAACAACTGACCTGTTTCTAACAGATGAATCAAAACGCCTCGTAAACCTTCAATCACAAGTACAGCCGCAGATGAATTTTTTTAACAATATTACAGACCTTTCAACTTCTAGAATGACTGCGTATACGCAAGGATTGCTCATGATGCTTAGTAAAGCTTAAGATGTAAGCAGAGAGATCATCGTCTTAATGGTTTAGCGTAATATCTGCTGTAAAAACGCTTCTCCTCCATTTTTACAAAAAAAAAAAAGAAGTGTAAAAACAACGTAAAAGATATATTTTGCTGTTAAAAGATGGTTTGAATGTAGAATATCTGAACATTGTACTATAATCACCTTAAAACAAAGTTGAATAAATGTATTGTTATCGTTAAAGTTTGTTGTTTATGCACAAATATTTCAATTATTTAATTAATGCATGTTAGCTTGAATTGTGCAATAAATACTATTTTCAAACTTGTTTTAAATTAGTCATTAAAGATTCGCCGTGCTCTAATGTTGCTGTCAAGGTTCGTATAGTATCAAGCACTAGTGTTGAACTCAGTGCTTCAGCCAATTATGGCTGCTTGAATTGACAGTCAATGTAGAATTCAGAAATTCTACATGTTTTTGTTAACCTTTAACTTTTTAAATCTCTTTTATTTTTGGTAAACTTTATATATTTTTTACTTTCTTTAAAAATTCAGTTTTTTTAGATATATAATTTAATTAAATTTATTAGGCTATTAACTTTTTCTTCTTAGATATATATTTAACTATATTTATATTTAATATAGTGAACAAGTTTCAGTTTTTTTTAAAACATTTGTTAAGTTAGTTTCTTTCTGAGCAGACAGGTGGCAGCATCAGTTCTACTATTGGATTGTAAAGATCCAGAACAAGTTGTTAATGTTACTTTCAGTTTACGTTTTTCTTCTTCTGCTAATTTGATATATTATCATAATTAAATTTTTAAAACTTTGTTAAATGATGATGAGGATATTTCACACCATATGTAAGTTATTTTTTTGTATTTATCTTTCGATTATTGTTAAGGCAATAATATTATTTTTAAAAAATTATTTCTCTTTGTGAGTTTTGTGGTGGTGGCAATGGTGGTGGTTTTGGCAGTGTATAAAAACGAGTGTATGCGGTGAGCGCGTCTCTCTTCTTTTTTGCTACTCTCTGGAGTTATGACGCCCTGATATATCACGAATTTGGTTCAAGAGGTGCAGTACCATGTGGTCTGAGTGAAACATCTTGCCATGGGACATGGAGTTTGTTGAGAGTCCTGAATATTAATGGATGATTCCTCAGCGCTGCTTGAAAAAAGTGTCGATTACCATCTAACGCAGTACCAACATCCATGAGAATTCCACTTCTCAACTGTGCCTGGGGCACGTGGTATGATTCCATCTTCTCCATTTGTGACTTTCCTTAAGTTTTTGCAGAACATTTGTTATTTTTAAGCATCCACCACAGAACGTAATCCAATGATCTAAATTTTGTTAATTAGCTAAATTCATCATATATTTTAACTGAATATGCCAGAATCATCTACAATAAACTTTTTTATTTCTACCTTTTTAATGTTTGGAGTCACTTTTTAATGAAATGTTAGTTTTCCTTTTTTCTGTTTCATGTAACATGTTATAGGTAATCAAGAGAGGGGGGGGGGAGTTCAGATTTTACTTTTCAACATGTGTGTACACTGAAGCTGAAGGTAAGTAATTTTTTTCTAAAAAATAATTTGATTCTTTCGGCTTGAACCTAATTGGCAAAATTAATATATTTTCTTTTTAGTAAGGTTAAGTCATTTTTTTACTATAGGATCATAAGGATTTTTCATACTTATTATTTGTCTTGGCTTAATCTTTTATTCTATCAAAATTGTACACATGGTACATCAAATGTTCTGCCCATTGGTGAAAGCCCTGAAACCTAGAAGGAGAAGCAGAAGGGGATGTTGGAGATATCGTCAACAATGAAACCATGTGAGGATGCCGATAAGAGAAGCCTTGGCCACTTTTTATAGCCAGAGGAAAGGTATCAACAGTCTGAAAACTGTTTCAGACTTGTTAAGTTCCTGGCCTCTACCTTTTACAGAGAAAGGCTTCTTCCAACATTTTAAATTGTTGGTTGGGGTGAACATTCCGGAGCTCTTGGCAAAGGCTTCGGAAACTAAAATTCCTCGCATTATCAATTTTAAGTCTATGTCGAAAAAGAAAAACGCAATCCAAGACATATTGGAGATGTTTGATAACGATGAACTGTGCTCAGTCATATCTCTGCTTCTGGAGTACTTCATTGAAAAAAAGAAGCAATTTTTATTTCCGTTGACGTCAGTATTTATCATATATTTTTCTAAAATAATCTTTTTTATACATCTTAGGCACGTTTTCTTAACTTCAGACATCTTTCTGTAGTCAACCACAATAAGATAAAACATCTGCAGTTATTGACTTAGCTTCCTTTTTATTTCCAAAGACAAGGCAATGCAAAAACTAACTCATTCTTTCCGAATAATTTGAACAAATTGAAACAAGCTGGGTTTTCAAATTTCTGACACCTTTTGTGTAATTCATCCAATAAGGATCACCTATTCTAATCAGTTTCTCATGTAAAAGTAAGACTTTTTCTTCAACAGTAGCTGTAATACAGTTATTGTTTGTCAAATTGTTGCTGTCATAAATTGCTCATAGCATATATTAACTTTTTATAATATATTAACTAACTTTTAATTAGTATAGCACAAATATTATAACATGCTTGTTGATAAGTGTGTTTAATTGTGATGAAATAGTTATGTATATCAGTAAAAATTATCTGATCTGCATTTTCTGTTTTAAAATGTAAGAGCTTCATAAAATTCATAACAGCATGGCTGTTTCTTAATGAAGGCAAAATTTATGCAGTTTGACAAGAATGTATGTTGGTTTAAATTTCATGATTGGAGGATCTTAATTTTATTGAACTGCTTAATTTTTTAAACAATGATTAATATGAATAAATAATGCAGAAAAGCCCGCTAACGTCAAAGCATCAGGATTATCGAAATTTTCGGGCTTATTCTGCTTAAAGTGAATGTATTTCTTATTAAAAAATGAAAGTTATATATTGGCTTTATGTTAAAGGTTCATTAGTTTTCCTAGAAACATAATGCCAGCATTGTTTTATTGCAAATAATATAGTTGTAATAGTTTAAAATAAAACTTGATGACATTTGTAATTAAACTTAGTATAACTATGAAACAGATTTTAATGCATAGTAAAAGTTGAACTTGCGTAGTTACAGAGGTCACTGCATTAAAAAAATTAAATTTAGGTTAAGCAATTGGCTTTAACTCAAATTTGAAGCAGAATGCTTTGTATAAATGCAATCTTTTCACCGTCACTCAGAAAAAAATAAGTGAACTATGTATCATCATACAATGATATGAGTTTATCATACAATGATAATACATCATACAATGATTATTTTCTTTCTATACATATATTTCATTTTTAGCTTTAAAATAATCATTTTTGTCAATATAATTTCATTATTAATTTCTGCTCAACTTTCAGGTGATGACTTTTTTGCCAAGTCTTACATGATTGCAGTTGACAATAAAGTCATAAATAAGGAAATTAAAAGTGGCAGCACTGGTCTTTTAATGGTATTTGCCGCATACTATATTTTGAACACTGAGTATGCTGAGATGGCTTGTGGAACCCTGGAGTTTATTCAGAGGTAAAAAATAAAATATATTCATTTTTCGGTTTTTATAGCGGAAAGTGTTATTCTTAGAAATGCATGGGTATATTTTCATCAACGTAAAACTTTT
>NC_092213.1:46250154-46265599 GCF_043381705.1 Parasteatoda tepidariorum
TCATGAGCATATGTGCACGTGTGTGTATGTATATATATATATATATATATATACACACAAACATTCAAAGCAGGATTACATTTAGCATTCAAAGCAGGATTACAAAGCAGAAAAACTGTTAACGAATTATTTAAACAACTTAAAATCCCAAATTCTTTTTTCAAACATACTTTTTTAAAATTAATTTAAGGTTACAGAAGAATTATGCAATAAAAATTTCATTTTACAAAATTAAAATTTTTTAAAGTAAAATCATTTTTTTGCTATGTTTTATCCACATGAAGAAAATTATAATGAAATTATATAAGTTTCATATTTAGAATAAGTAAATGGTAATTCATACATACCAATTTTCTTTTCTATATTAGCCTAAGATTCTTCCAAAACATCGATTTCGTACTTGATTTCGTTTCTAGAAGAAGAACTTGAGGCATCTATTAGAAGGTTGAAGCTTTTTAAGTTCATCCTCTAGTTCCTATTTAAATAGAAGGATTATAACACTATATATCTTTAAAAAATGAGCAAATTAAATTTATAAATATAGAAAAGGGAAACAATTCATAGTGACTTTTTTTTAAATTTCTAATGGCAAGGCAAAAATAAAAATAAATGAACAGATGTAAAGATGATATAACTATAAATTGACTGAAGTCATTGCCTCCTAAGTTCTCTGGCCTTCCAATAAAGCCCATTCTCGGAGTCGCCCCTAAGGACTGGTGGAGGTGGTGTCTATTCATAGGGAGTTACAGAGGGGGCAGTAAGGGCTTGAGAGGATCCGAATACGGTGATCTGCAAGACAATCGTGTCTGGTTAGTAGACGGAATTGGGCCACAGCGTGCCAACGTAGACTGCCATGAGCCCTCAAAAGATCTTCAGCTTTCCAGCGCTTAGATTTTACTCTGTCATTTATTTGTTCACTGAATTGCCCTTTTAAAGTTTGCTTTAAATGAAGCTTCACAGAATGAAAAGAAAGTGGAGAGGAACTCGATTGAAGAAACCCTTTTCTGACGCATCTTTTGTATTCTAAATGTTGTAATTAATTAATAAATAGTGCTTGTTAAATATAAGTGTTATTTCCTAAAATCCCACGCTATGAGACAGCACACTGGCGACGTGTTGGTGAATTTTATTTTCCATTAATACAAAATATCATTGCTTGAAAAAGTTTCGTTTCAAAACGAAACTAATTTGGATTAAGGTTTCAAGTTCCTGAGGATAGGTAAAATTTTTTCTCTTGAAGACTGCTCCAAGTAGAAGAATTTATTTCTTTTTCCAAATGGAAGACATCATCTCTCAATTGGTTGAACAAAATAAATTGTTAATGTCAGTGCTACAGCCGAAAGACGAATAACCATGAACCAAAGTAACGTTACTAGTGTGAATTTCGAGAAATTCGATGATTCCCAAGAAACATTTGAATCATTTTGGGGGCGGTTTGAGGCTTGAGGCTTTTTTGGACATGCAAAATGTTCCAAATAAAAAACGAGTTTTTTTTTTTTGGCAGATTATTAAAATTTTACTATTTTTCAATATTTTTAAAGAATAATTCTTAAACACGCAACAAAACTTAAACGGTTCTCAAACAAAACTTACCGCCTGCGACGGCGCTTCCGGACTCTAGGCTCCTCATAGTTGTGGGGGTCAAGATCTCTGAGCCTTTTAGCAACTGGCTTATCATCGTCCTTGCCATCTGTTACTGGAGCAGAGTAACTGAATTTGCTCAGCAATACCAGATTTGTCCTTCTTTCACCTGCAAATTTTTTTGTTAATTTCGTTTTAGAATTTCTAACAAATGTATACAGATAATTTTAATTGTAGAATAAATTAAAAGCCATAATATATTCCCTCTCTCCCTTTTTAATTTGGATTTTTGACTAACAAAATATGGGGGGGGGGGGTGGCCACAATTTGAAAAATATAATCCCGTTAAATTAGTCAGTTCATAAGTTTCGATTGTTAATTTTTATTTTGTAAAAATTTCGTGAATTTTTTACGAATCAAAAACTTTTTAATCACAATTTTAAATTTTTTTTTATAAAAGCAAATATCATGTAGAAAATCATTCTTAAAAGCTTTTTGCTACTTTTTTATTTTATTTGTGTCGAAAAATGTTTTTACTTTTAGGTAAGACAAAATTTACACTATTTTGATTTATTAAATTTTAAATGACCAAATACGGAAATGGAACGACTTTGATCAAATACTTCTTAAATGATAGATTTTTCATAACTCATAACTATTCAACAGATTTGACTCAAATCTTGTTCAGTTTAAATGAATAGTTTAGAAGGTTGTAAGCATTTGTATATCTTACAATTTTGTATTTTTTTTAACATTAAATAAAATGATAAACAATTAGGAGAAATAATATTTTTCCTTAAATTTTACTTAACTTTTACTTCTTAAGGAATTCTGTTATTTTTGTTCTTATTTTGTTGTTCAAAAATTATAAGCCAATAAAAATAAGGTATGCTAATTTAGAGGAAACACTTTAGTATAATAAGTAATCAGTATAATTGTTATTCAGTTATAATTCTAAAATAAGCATTTATACTTAAGTTATAATAGAAACAGGCTCTTCAGACTAGTAACTATGTTTGAATAAGCAAATATCCTTAATTTGGTTGTAATTAATCCAAGTTCCGAAACCAAAACTAAACAAAACCGAAACTCAAGAACTATATAACTGCCCTTAATCTGAATGATCTCTGGTTTAATTTAATGGTTAAAATTTCAATAAATGAACAAATAAATTACAAGCGATATATTGACCTTTTTAAGCAATATGAAAACTAATATACNATTTCGGACGAATAATGGAAGAATCGTCTGCCGAAGACAAAACTTAATTCGTTTACATCCATCTTTCTTGTTTTCTGCCCTGGAAAGGGTTTATTCGATTAACAAAACAATAATGAAGATAAACAAATTTGTGAAGGGTCCGATTAAAAGAAAAATCATTTTGTGAAGGGTCCGTTTTTAAGTTAAATTATTTTGTGAAGGGTCCGTTTTTATGAAAAGATATTTTGTGAAGGGTCCGTTAACGGACCCAAATTTCCTCTAAACATACCCCTGACAGACCTTATGAAATGTTTATTGAAAGTTATTAAGCCTTGTTTAAAATATTCAAAAATTTTGCCCAACATATTAAATGCGACTGAAAACTGATTAATCGATATTGGAAATGTTTATTCCATTTTCAATTGCTTTTTTTTAAAGTAATTTTGTCATTAACGGTAGTCAACCTTTCATTTCGCCGCTATGAGGAATTCTAGGTGCCTTCTCAAAAAGCAGTTTATGACATCGAGGAAATCGATAGAAAAAAAATTATACTTATATAAAGTAGTAACACTCACGTGGTTGGCGAGCTTGTGCAATTCCAGCTTGTGCTACCCCAGCAGCTGCCACTCCAGCTTGTGCTACCCCAGCAGCTGCCACTCCAGCCAAGACACCATCAGAGGAAGCTGCGGAGACAGCAGGAGACCCAACTGCAACTACATCAACTTCATCATCACTTATTAACTGTAAATAAAGAGAGTATTTAGTAAGTTGTTTTCTCCAGAAAAGGTCACAATTACTATTTTCAGTCAAGGTAAACGATGATAAAAGATATTCTTTTCGTTAGTAGAGGGTTGGTATCGATATGTCAGTTCGTAATAACACTGAAATCCATTCGTGTTTAGCATAGTATCAAAGAAATGCTTTCAATACAATAGTTTAAATCCTATTAAATACATTTATAATTTAGAGAATGTGTATAAAGTGACAGTAATACGGCAGTTTAATACAATACAGTAGGTTAAATAAATTCTGATTAATAATAGTTCAAACTCACAAAAATATGTGCAATTAAACAGGAAATAGTTCACTGTGGGTCGCAAAGTAATTTTAATTATTGCAAACGCACTTATTTGAATGACTGGTTTATTGGAACATAAATTATAACTTCGGACAACGAAACATTAAAATATAAACACATACAAACACAACACACACGATATACTACATTTTAAAATCAAAAGCAAATGCGTAAAAACTGTAGAAAACCTGTTAGGTAAAAAAACAATAGTACATGTTTTTAGCATATGGAATAATGCATAAAATAACTATGTTGTTAGAGACTTACATTGATGAGATTTGGTGGGGGATCTTCATTATCATTATCATCATCACCATGATGTACCTGCAGTAAACAATGAGAATATGTAAGACATAACTGCAAAATACAAAAATTTTCCAGAAAAAATAGTCATGAGAGATAAATTTGAGGTACGTATGAGATATATACATAAAACATTTAAAAAAAAATTAAATTACAACGTAGCAGAAGTGGAACTGACGGTAAGATTTCCAAGAAGAAAACAATCACATCGGAAAATTTTATGTATATTATATAATTGTTTTTTTTTTCCAGCTTTGAACAATGTAGATGCTAGTAGTTGATTTCCTGGTAGTACTTCGAGCAGAAGTGCATCATCTCATTTTTTTAATTACATTTGTCATTTGTTCATAATTTTAGAGTGATTATTTGAGTATTGACTAAGGCCAGAAAATAATATTTTTTTTTATCGTTATTGAATATCGTCTTTGTTCTAAATTGAGTCTGGTTAGTTGCACGTTCCTCTGATTATTTTCTGCAAATCAGGTGAGACATTTTATTTTTAAAATGTTTAAAGCAAAATAGGAAGATCTTTCAAAATTTGCTACTGAACTGAATATTCAACATTAAAAAGAATTTTACTCTGATGGAAAGTAAAACTGATAGAAAATTCCGATGCATATAAAAATTATTTAAAATTTGTGCTAGAAATGTTAGAATATATTACTAATGAAAGGAAATTAGCATCGGAGGAATCAAAACAAAAACAACTGGACTTAGAGAAATTAAAAATTACCAGAATTAGAAAAAGAATTGAAACTCAAAATTTAGTGGATCTCAGCTTAGTGGAGGACTACAACCAATCGCGAATCAGGATTCAAAAAGTGTAATACGTAGTGTGAAAACATTGCCATTACCCGTTGTCATAAAAGCTGAAGACAGACAGACAGAGGAATTATGTAATAGACTTATTCCAGATAAGGAGATATAAATGGTGTATGAGGTTGCAACATTTAAAAGAAATTAATTTTCAGTAGGGGATGATGGATGGTAACTCAAAGATGGCACAAACATGCAAGAAAAAGAAACAAATTGAAAATCGAGTAAAAGACGAAATTGCAGCAAAAGTAAAAATCATTAAAGTTGTAAACAAAAAAGTTTTATAATTTGTTGTTGCTACCATTTCAGTTGAAAACTATATTAATATAATATGGTTATCTTAAATATTCATAAAAAACTATTTTGCAAGTTTTTGTTATAGTTAGGGATAAGAGAGGATTTTAACTACTTAAATAATAAAAATATTTTAAATAGAGTTGATTACAAACAATATTACTTTTTCTTCAATCTATGATTAAACCTACAAAAGTTATGCATAATAAGTCATAAATATTTATACAATTGAGTGTGGGAAAAGATATTCATAACCAGAGAAGAAAAAAAAAATAGATAAATTAGAAAAATAAATTTATAAANTTTAATCAAAATTAAATTAATATTAAAACTATATTATAACAATATTTTAGAAGCTCTAACTTACTAAAATAATTTTTCATTATAATACATAGCTTTGAATGCATAGCAACCATTCTGAAATAAATGCATAATTGAAATTTAAAGACTAGATGAAATAGAAAATTTAAAGAATACTTCAGGGGTCTGTCTAGGTTTTTTTGAGAGGTACCTATTTTGTTAAAAATGTAGACATAATTTTGTGAAAAATAAAAATCACATTAAAAAATCAACACAAATATGGTTAAACCATGGATTTATCGTTTCTTACGAGACGCAAAAATAAAATTTTAAGAAAAAAGTATTTTGTCAAATTATTCTACCGTTTTTCCTAAAGTTGAATTTGTGAAGGTACCACTAAACGGTAGTAAATTTGGCATGGATAGACCCCTGTACTATGACTATTGAAACTAAGTTTCAATTAGTAAACCGTAATTTTAATTTAAAATTCGGATTTCTTCTCTTTTTTCTTGATTTTTAAAATGACAAAATAAATTAACAGATTGTGTTTATAAATGTAGACATTCATCATAAAATAAATAAATACTTAATCTATATATTTTTATATTAAAATAATTATTTTTAATTCTATATCAAAATAGATAAGTTAAGCTAAAGAAAAATTTTCTTAAAATTCTATGTACTCATTGGAATTTTTCTTCACAAAATTTCTTTATAGAAAATCAGATAATGTCAAAGATACTGTAAACATATTATAACCCTACTGCTAACATAACCCTACTGCTTCAAATAGACTTTGAAGAGAAGAATGACACCATATCAGGAGAAACATATCTAAATTCATCAGCCTTTTTTTTTCTCCTTTCGATTTTTGGCATATTAGGGTAATTTCTTTTTAATATAACTTCAAGCTTCAGAAATATACATTTTCTACCAATAAAATATAATGTAGATTTTAATTCCACGCTTTTTCATTCAAAAGGTGGTATTTTAATTAACATTATTGGCATCATTTTTTGAAAAAAATCATGTTTATTAATTACTTTCTACAGCTATGCAAGTCTATATTAAGACAGCATTAAATGTTTACTTTAATCTGTACTTTCAATCTCAAGAATCAAAACATTTTTAAAAATGTAATTTCAAATGCGATGGAATTTAACACACACCAAGAACGAAAGTAATTTCGTTAACTAAAAGTAATGCAGCAATTTATTTAAAATAAATTTTAAAACTAAGAAAACAAAATAATAGATGCATCAATAATTTAAAACACTGTTTTTTAACTTTCAAAATCAATATAAATAGTATTTTAAAAAAAATTAGTTGATTTAAATCAATGATTTTTTTAAAAAAAAAAAAAAGCATGATTTAAATCGTGATTTAAATCAAGCTGATTTAAATCAACAAACCCTGTTACAAACAATATTACTTTTTCTTCAATCTATGATTAAGCCTACTAAAGTTGCGTATTAACAGGGGTAACAGAAATTTTGTGAAAGGTTCGTTTTTCCTGAAAAAATCACTTACATTCTATCAAGCAGGGTCCGCTTTTGTGAATTTGTGCAAATAGGGTCCGTTTATTGCAAAAAACTTTTTCAAGGAGTTTTTAAATTCTAAATAGATACACGATTATGTTCGAAACTGTAAAATTATAACAAAAAAAAATTCAATTTTCAAAAATAAACAGCAATTGCTGCTTCTAAATTAGAGATGCAACATGCAAATATTTGGTATTTAACCTATACTGCTGAATGATTTGATTTGTTCATTTACGTCGCACTAGAGCTGCACAATCTGAGGATGATCCGAAGACAAGCCATCACAATTTTGATCCTCCGCAAAGGTGATGGAACCCCCGTTTCGGTAGCCCGACGACTTGCACGCGAAGTCGAACACTTTACGGTAGAAAAGTTTAACGAGGACCAATACCGCACACCCTCGGTCCCTACGCAGATTGATTCAAGAGGTCACCCACCCGCACACTGATTTCGGTGAACCGTGTCTTAACGATCAGCCACTGCTGAAGGCAGAATATTCATTTCGGACGAATGATGGAAGAATCGTCTGCCGAAGACAAAACTAAATTCGTTTACATCCATCCTTCTTGTTTTCTGCCCTGGGAAGGGTTTATTCGATTAACAAAACAATAATGAAGATAAACAAATTTGTTAAGTGTCCGATTAAAAGAAAAATCATTTTGTGAAGGGTCCGTTTTTAAGTTAAAATATTTTGTGAAGGGTCCGTTTTTATGAAAAGATATTTTGTGCAGGGTCCGTTAACGGACCCAAATTTCTTCTAAACAGATTCCTGATTGATATCACTGAAGTCAAAAATATTTATACAATTGAGTGTGGGAAAAGATATTCATAACCAGAGGAAAAAAATAGATTAATTAGAAAAATAAAATTTAAAAAAGATTTATTCCGATACATACCAGGTAAAAATCTTAAAAAAGAGGTTAAAGATCGCATTTTACTATACATTAGTTATGTTTAAATAGTGTGAAATAATATAAAACATATGTTTGAGGGGAACTTACTACAGCAGCTGCAGCCACCTGTTGTTCCAGCATTTCTTCAGCTTCCAGCCTCCTCTCCTGTTCGCGAGACAGGAGGTCATCAAGTTCCATTTTTTGGTTGGTCAGTTGTTCAATTTCTAGATGCGCCGCATCTAGGCGCTCCACTAAATGCTGCTGCAAGACATAAGAATAGAAAGAATTATTTGATGCACTTAAAATAGATTAAAAATGAGTAGTAAACAATTTTAAAAAGTTCATCCAAATTATTTAATATGGAGGATAAGTAATATATTCCGAATTTTGTTCAATGGTATTCTTAAAGTGTTTGATATGGAACAGTCTGTTATATTAGTTGACAGGCAGGATAGTCGAATCTTGTGTCCAATCAATTTGTAAGTCTTATTACATAGCATATACAAAATGTAAAATATTAAAATTATTCCGATGGCTAAGAACTGGGGAATACTTTAAAAATAAAATTTATCACTCGAATTTTTACAAGCTCCTTAAGGCTAATTGTTCTCAAAGCCGTGGAAGAGAAAAACGATTCGCAAATCGATTTCCCCAAATTTTTGGGCGAGAGGAATTATGAGCTGTAAGTAATAAAACAGGTCACAATGTTTAAATAGTCCATTATAGGTAAACAATTTTAGCTTTTGAAGAAACAGTATACAAAAAGTCATTTTTTAATTTTTTCAAGAGCTGATTTCGAATCTTGTTTTTTTTTAAATTTCTTATTGCATGCAATTATTTTTAAATAAAAAGTTTTTATAACTATAGGTAATAAATTTATTTGATTCACTTTTAATTGTTTTAATGATAAGACAAAGATTACAGAATTTTTTACCCTTTTCTCTACAGGAACGTTACGTGTCACGTAAAGTGTTCATTCAAATAAAATGAGTTTTGTGTCTTAAAGTAGAGAGCAATGCTTTTTCACCTATGTCGCATCTAAACTAGGTACTTAAAATAAAGTTTGAGGTTAAAAAACATAAGTGTCACGAAATCCGGCTAAGATAGTTACAAATGAATTATGGAAAAAATGTTTTCCTTAACAATTGTATAGATAAATTTCTGGTAGCTAGAAATGTATTATAACTCTGAATGTTCAGCTTAAAGGACACAACACAGCAATTAAAAAATTCCACATAATGACAAAAAAATATTAATAAAACAATTCAAAAAAACAATACTATAAAAAAATAAACAATATTATATATAAAAAATAAACAATATACAATATTTTTAAAACAATATTTCTTTCATGATATGATAAGAAATAACTTTTTTCTTAATATATATGGCTAAAATTTACCAAACATTCTAAGACAGTTAGTCGAACCGAAAACAATTTTTGAACACTCTATTTCGTCAAAACAGGAAGTCTCGATATTTTAATGTGCTGGAAGAGCCTAACATTGTGCTGGAAAAGAGCGTTCACACACATTTAAACGTCCAAAGAGAAGGGAACCACGAAATCGTATACTACTAACAATAGTCTTGTTGGTAGGGCGTTGGACACATGCCGAAGAAATCGAGAGTTCGAACACAGCCAGTCGAAAACTCCTGTGGAGTAAATTGTGACTGGTGCACGTTAAATCTGTCGGGTCACAAGGACCTCCGAGTTCCAGTGATTAATCAGTACGACTGGGGGAACAGAACTGATAATTTTCGAATTCAGGTCAAAATTATTCCAAAAGGTAATTCTGTGGCTGAATAAACGGGTGTATGTACGGGTTCGTCTTCTAATCCGGGCTGTGATGTGTGTGTGCGGCTTGGCCATGGATGGCGCCACTGAAAAAACAGAACCGTCCCCTCTGCTTTAAATTCGCTTGGTTTCACCTAGCATTGTACATTGGCAAGTAGCATGTTTTAGTGTCATGATTATTTTAACAAAATGTTCAAAAAATATAATTCTTACATTGTGCTGTTGGATGGTAGTCAGCCAATCACTTTGCCTCCTGACCTCATTTCGTAAGGCCTGAAAGAGAAAACAAAATTAAATATATAATTACATGTATACAATTCGCGCGCATACTATAATTTCTTTGTACCTCAGGCAAGTTAAATTTATTATTTTAAGTGTTATTGAATTTTGATCTAAGATCATGCGAAAATAATTTGTAATATTGTTTAAGCACATCCATAAACAAAGAGATGGTCTAAAAAACTGATTAAATGACAAGTTTTGTGAAAATCTTCGCTTGCTATTTAGGAATTAGACATACAGGATCTGAATTCTTTCTCTTTTCAGTCTTTCGCAAAATGCCTTTCTCTATTGCCTCGATCGTTATAAATCAACTTGACTAACCCATTTCCATTTGAGTTTTTTAAAAAAAGCTATGGAACCCCTTAATACATAACATTCTTTAAGGAATACTCTAATTTTAAGATATTTTGTTGTATACTTTCTATTTTTTTTTCCCTTCTAAATCAGANTGGAGGATAAGTAATATATTCCGAATTTTGTTCAATGGTATTCTTAAAGTGTTTGATATGGAACAGTCTGTTATATTAGTTGACAGGCAGAATAGTCGAATCTTGTGTCCAATCAATTTGTAAGTCTTATTACATAGCACATACAAAATGTAAAATATTAAAATTATTCGGATGGCTAAGAACTGGGGAATACTTTAAAAATAAAATTTATCACTCGAATTTTTACAAGCTACTTAAGGCTAATTGTTCTCAAAGCAGTGGAAGAGAAAAACGATTCGCAAATCGACTTCCCCAAATTTTTGGGCGAGAGGAATTTTGAGCTGTAAGTAATAAAACAGGTCACAATGTTTAAATAGTCCATTATAAGTAAACAATTTTAGCTTTTGAAGAAACAGTCTACAAAAAGTCATTTTTTAATTTTTTCAAGAACTGATTTCGGATCTTGTTTTTTAAAAATTTCTTATTGCATGCAATTATTTTTAAATAAAAAGTTTTTATAACTATAGGTAATAAATTTATTTGATTCACTTTAAGATATGATAAGAAATAACTTTTTTCTTAATATATATGGCTAAAATCTACCAAACATTCTAAGACAGTTCGTCGAACCGAAAACAATTTTTGAACACCCTATTTCGTCAAAACCGGAAGTCTCGATATTTTAATGTGCTGGAAGAGCCTAACATTGTGCTGGAAAAGAGCGTTCACGCACATTTAAACGTCCAAAGAGAAGGGAACCACGAAATCGTATACTACTAACAATAGTCTTGTTGGTAGGGCGTTGGACACATGCCGAAGAAATCGAGAGTTCGAACACAGCCAGTCGAAAACTCCTGTGGAGTAAATTGTGGCTGGTGCACGTTAAATCTGTCGGGTCACAAGGACCTCCGAGTTCCAGTGATTAATCAGTACGACTGGGGGAACTGAACTGATAATTTTCGAATTCAGGTCAAAATTATTCCAAAAAGGTAATTCTGTGGCTGAATAAACGGGTGTATGTACGGGTTCGTCTTCTAATCCAGGCTGTGATGTGTGTGTGTGCGGCTTGGTCATGGATGGCGCCACTGAAAAAACAGAAACGTCCCCTCTGCTTTAAATTCGCTTGGTTTCACCTAGCATTGTACATTGGCAAGTAGCATGTTTTAGTGTCATGATTATTTTAACAAAATGTTCAAGAAATATAATTCTTACGTTATGCTGTTGGATGGTAGTCAGCCAATCGCTTTGCCTCCTGACCTCATTTCGTAAGGCCTGAAAGAGAAAACAAAATAAAATATATAATTACATGTATACAATTCGCGCGCATACTATAATTTTTTTGTACCTCAGGCAAGTTAAATGTATTATTAAGTAATTTTGATCTAAGATCATGCAAAAATAATTTGTAATATTGTTTAAACACATCCATAAACAAAGAGATGGTCTAAAAAACTGATTAAATGACAAGTTTTGCGAAAATCTTCGTTTGCTATTTAGGAATTAGACATACAGGACCTGAATTCCTTCTCTTTTCAGTCCTTCGCAAAATGCCTTTCTCTATTGCCTCGATGGTTATAAATCAACTTGACTAACCCATTTCCATTTAAGTTTTTTAAAAAAAGCTATGGAACCCCTTAATACATAACATTCTTTAAGGAATACTCTAATTTTAAGATGTTTTATTGTATACTTTCTATTTTTTTTTCCCTTCTAAATCAGACAATATTTAAAGTCAACGAAAAATATCTGCTACGCATCCATTTTGTATGTTGTAACAATGAGAACAGTTTACTAAAACTTTGCTATAAGGATTTTTAAAAAGAAAATGAAATAAAAATTGGAGCAGCATTTTATCTAGATTAGAGACATTATCATCACAATTCGATACTTTTAGGGAAAAATGGTTAAACACAAGCAAAATAACCGCATCTGATTTCCTCGTACTACTTTTTCACAAAAAATAAATAAACATCCACTGTCTAAGTTCCTACTGAGATGAATTCTTTTTTTTTCTTCCTTGATTAGACTCCCTTTGCTCTATTCGAATTGAAACGCCAGACACGGGTTTGAACCTAACTTGTTTTAAAACATTTCGCTTTATGTGATATGCAGCAGATAACATTTATTGAATTTCTTTGAAAAATATAACAGTTTAGAATTCAGTGCTTAAAAAAATATTGCGTGTTATTAAAATTTAATCGGCACATTTCCCTTTAACATGGTTATTCGAAGCACCAAAAGGAAATTAAAAAGCCACAGTTATTTACATTTTTCTCTGAATAAATATACCTTTTTTTGTTGAAGGAATTGGATTTTTGATCCCCAAAGTTTAGGGGCAGACGCCATTTGAGAAATATAGTCTCAATAGTTTGGTCTCCTTAATGTTAATTTTACTTTCTGCGTATTTCGTAGAACTATTTTAAGTGAATTGAAACGCCTTTACATGCAAGTATAAAATCAATCCAATATCAGCACTGTTCGGTCGATAATCTCTGCTTTCAGGGTAAAACTGAATGAGCTCTAACTGGCCCACGAAAGCTGCAGTGCAGCGGAGTAAGCATATAATTACATACAAGAAAGCAACTATACGAGTTTTACGGGAATACGTTTAGAAACTGATTTTCACAGAAGTTTACCTTGCAGTGTAGTAAAATAAGAAATAATCATAGAATAATCGAGAAACTCTTTTAGTTTTAAACAGATTTTAAAAAGAAATCAAAATTAAAAACGTAATAACAGCATAGTAGAATAAGAAAAAATAAATGTTACAAATAAATTTGTGATGCGAAAACACTATACAGGAAAGCTTTTTGGCTTTATTTAATTTCACACTGATGACAATCAAACCAATATTGAAATTAATGAGGATCCTTACTATAGCTCACAAAAAATTAAAAAACAAAAATCCTGAAAATTGAATTAGAAACGAAACAATTCTGAAATTTATTAGACTGCGAAACAAAATAGAATAAATTATTGAAGGTACCTCGTGTTACAATCTTTGATGATAAAAATTATTATTTATGATTGCACGTTATTCCATTATTTAATAAAACATATAACAATGTATACAATAACGTATGTAATATGATAATCATTTAATAATTTTTCGGCTGATAAAAATGTACCAAAATCAATGGAAAACATCATTTATAGATTTCGGTGTATAGTTAAATAAAAATAGATGCTGTTTTTAAAGGACTATGTTAACATGAAATATATTGAATGTTGAAGAGTTCAGTTTTTTTCAGGGGGGGGGGATTGCATGATAAGAAAAATAACAAGACAGCTAAAACAGCATTACACTTGCTCTTATCAAGGCTTGATGACTTATGACTTCCATACATCAGGGGTCTGTCCAGACAGTTTGTGAAAGGTCCGTTTTTGTAAAATTGTGAAAACATTGCTCGTAATTTGCGAATATAAAATAAACGTTAAGTCACATTCTTTTACATTTTAAGTCACATTACAGAAAACCACTGTTCACATTGTTCTATTTAACGTTTTCACAATTAATTCCACCCCAATCTATTTCGGCGCATCGTCAGACCGTAGCTAATGAAAACGCCATTTGATTTACATGATTCAAAAATTTTCACAATTGTCAAAAACAATGCCAAAAGAATTTTCTTTTTTTCGACATGACTGTTAAAACCAGATAAAACCGTCAATTGTCAAAAACTTTCCAAACCTGCATAATTATAATATTCTTTTAAAGTGCTTAAGAATATTATTAGAGTGCTTGAAAAGTGCTTCAAAGGTACTTTTTTTGATGAATAATTTGGATACGCTATGATAGATGCGCCGCATCTAGGNCCTGCCTAATTATAATATTCTTTTAAAGTGCTTAAAAATATTATTAGAGTGCTTGAAAAGTGCTTCAAAGGTACTTTTTTTGATGAATAATTTGGCTACGCTATGAAATATATATATATATCGGGGGTCTGTTAACGGACCCTTCACAAATTTGTTTATCTTCATTATTGTTTTGTTAATCGAATAAACCCTTCCCAAGGGTAGAAAACAAGAAAGATGGATGTAAACGAATCAAGTTTTGTTTTCGGCAGATGATTCTTCCATTATTCGTCCGAAATGAATATTCTGCGTTCAGCAGTATTAGGCTAAATACCAAATATTTGTATGTTGCATCGCTAATTTAGTAGCTGCAATTGCTGCTTATTTTTTAAAATTTGATTTTTTTAAATATAATTTTAAAGTGTTGAGCATAATCTTGTATGTCTTTACAATTTAAAAACTCCTTGAAAAAAATTTTTTTTTTGTAATAACGGACCCTATTTGCACAAATTCACAAAAGCGGACCCTGGTTGAAAGAATGTGATTTCATGTTTATTTTATATTCACAAATTATGAGTAATTTTTTCACAATTTTGCAAAAACGGACCTTTCACAAAATGTCTGGACAGACCCCTGATATATATATATATATATTACAAATTTATAATCAGTAAAAACTTCCATTTTATTTGACTTTTATCTTTAATAAAATTAAACAGAACTAAATATTTAATGGTCTTCTATATTTATATAATAAGATTAATAGAAGGTGAACTTAAAATTATGTATAATTTTAAAGAGTATCAGTCACTTATCCTATTTTTCAAAGATTTAACCTTAGAAAAAAGACTTCATTTTCAGATAAATAATTTTAACTTAATATTTTTAATTTCAAAAAAACCAATTAATGTATAAAATTATAAAAAAAGCATAGATAAATAGTTTTGGCTTGTCTTTTTAAAACCAGAGAATGAAACTTTAAATTTGTTAATGTATCACTTAGTAGACATCTTAAAAATAATATTTTATTCTTTTGCTATTTTTTAATGGGAATAAGCTTTCTCCAAATACTTAAAAATTGTCAGTAAATGTTAAGAGTTAACTTAAAGATTAATTTTCAGAGAGCAGCAAACAGATTA
>NC_092213.1:46266080-46277976 GCF_043381705.1 Parasteatoda tepidariorum
GGACCCTATTTGCACAAATTCATAAAAGCGGACCCTGGTTGAAAAAATGTGAGTAATTTTTTCATAATTTCACGAAAAACGGAGCTTTCACAAAAAGTCTGGACAGACCCCTGTATATATATACACACACACAGAGTGGAACAAGTTTACGTTTTCCGTCGGACTAGCACTAAAAAACGCATGAAGAGAGCGATAATGTAAAATCGACTTAAAAATTAAATTAAATATAGTTTTTGACCGAGAAGAGAAAAGTAGGCATAAATTGAGAAATTAAAATAGACATAGATTGAGGAGCATGATAAGAAATGGATAAAAATTATAACAAGACAGTTAAAATACACTTACCCGGATAATCCCTAGATTTGGATCTTCGTTAGCATCTCTTCTCCTCGCGCCAACCATTGCTAACCTCGCCATGCGCCGATCAAGTTCCCTGTAAGAAGGACACACAGACTGTCATTCCCGCAAATAACAAATGATTTGATTACCACATCAGATAAATTATAGAATCAGCACAATTTAACTTGAAACCAAACTTGAAAAAAAATAATAATAATAAAACAGTGCCGTTGAGTGATCACGTCACCGTTCAAAACTAAACATGCTGAGAATTAAATGAATTAATAACTTACGTTAATTAATACTTAATCACGAATAACTATTTAAAAAAGAAATGATTATTGATCAGTATTTAACTTATTATAATTAGTAAATTATTATTTAGTAATTAATTAGTGGTTATTATCAGTTTATTATTTAACCCTTTTTGACTGCGAATTTTAAAAAATGATTTTTTTGTCTCGTTTATTATTCAAACAGGGGCGATTGTGAGCCCAAGCCAAAATTCCGGAAAATTTTTTGAGTTAAAAAAAAAGTTTAAATTGAAAAAAATGTAAACATGGTTATTTTTTTTCTCAATATTTCTTAGTTTACTTAAAATATATTTACAATTTTATACAAACCTATACCATTTACACATACCTATGATGACCTGGACAAGTAATTAAAATTTACAAATATGTCTTTTTTCTTGAGTTTATGATTATAACAACTATTCGCTGATAAAAAATGAATATTAATCTTGAATATAAGCTTATAAAGTATCTCTTTGACTCTCCCTTACAAACAAATAAAATAAACTGTGTTTTTAAGTTCCACCTTTGAAAATTTGATTTCCGGAAACTTCTGTGATCAATGATTTTTTTAAACGTCTGGATCTTCAATCTCCGGAAACTTCCGGATCACTGTTAGCGAAAAATCAGGAAATCCAGATTTCTTCTGGAGTACTATGAGTCCTGTTCAAAAGAACAAAATAGGCCACAAATAAGGCAAATTTAGTACGGGATTTTTCTAACAAGCGGTTATCAATTTAGAGGCTGGGACATATATGTCCCGGCTGTACTTAATGGTGGGATACATATGTCCCACCTGTGGTTATAGATTTGCTGCAAGCACATCTATCATTCTGAAAACATTTATTATATGGACTTTTTTTACATGGTATGATACAAGGATAACGCAATCTTTGCATAACCCGACATTACACATTGGACAACTCATATTTGTTCTTTTTTCTACGTTCATTTGAGAAAATATGAATGGACATAACAATCCTAATGAACAATACGAGTGGGATATATCTGTCGCAATGAAGAATACTAGTGGGATATATCTGTCCCTGCTCAAAATCACAATGCTATTTCATGCACCATCTAGGGCAGGGATGGCGAACCAATGGAACGCGTGCCATTTATGGCACGCGACACAATATTTTAGGCACTCCACCGATCACAATTGTTGCTACACTATGAATTGTTATTACACAAATGTTATTACGCTATGAAGCATATGTAACAATTAAATTAAAATTCACAAAAAACAAACAAAATATTAAACAGTTATTAATAAAAAAATTAAAAATTAATGCTAAAAAACAATTAATAACCGTAAAAAACAAGCTAACGATAAATTACTAGTAAAAAAATCAACAGTCCTGCTTAAACTAACGTCTTAGAACCTAATATAAGTTATTGGTCATCTAATCTGCAACAACAGAAGTCACATTGATGTTACTTTAAGTTGAATTACTTGTATAACTGAGACATTGCAAAATGTTTTTTTTTTCAATGTAAATAAAGAGTTTTGAGTTGATAGTATTTAGTATTATTATTTTCCCAATAATTAAGAAGTCAAAATTATTTGACGGCACGTCTATGACCTCATTAAGCAATTTTTTAGAGAAAATGGCCCGTTGGTGTACAAAGGTTCGCCACCCCTGATCTAGGGGATATTACACACATAAATAAGTTATCTATGAATCCTGGTGAAGATCATATTCATGGAGAATTCCTACAATATATGGGTGTGTCGACAAAGAAGACCATCCTTAATGCTTTCAACTGTATCTGGATTTATTCCCTCAATTTGGAAGAGAGCTACAATTATACCGATTCCGAAGAAAGATGTAAGACAAATTGAGAGTTACCGACCGCTGACGAGCATAATGGAGTAAACTATGGAAAGGCTTGTAATAAATAGATTAAATTGGTATCTGGAGGAAAATGGTTTGATTGCTGTGCAGCAGGCTGGATTTCGCAAGAATCGATCAACAAATGAACAGGCTTCAGTCAGACCGTAAAAGATTCATTGGATAGCAGAAATATCCTTTCCGCAGTCTACGTTGACTTCAAAAAGTGTGAAGAGACCGTCTATGCCAAAAACTCCTGGATTTTGGTATTGATGGTAAAATGTTTCATTGGATGAGGTCCTTCCTAGGCCAGTGCCTATGCAAAGTCAAATATGGCAACAAGCTTTCTAGATAGTATAATCTCCAGACTGGTTTACTTCAGGGAGCAGTTAGCAGCTGCATTATGTTCAACATCTACATTAATGATTTGGTTTCCTCTCTGGAATCAATAGAAGATATTAAATGCCTCCTTTTTGCAGATGATTTGACTATAGGGACGCAAGCACCAAAAAAGAATGCAGGGGTTATGATTGAGAGAAGATTAAACCAAGCACCATCGAAATGCTGACTGAGCGAGTGCTCAGCAGAATCAAAATTCTGAAACGATTAGCAGGATCAATTTGGGGATGTGCAAAATCGACTCTTAACTTGACCTATAAAACTTTTATCCTGCCCCTGATAACTTACTGTAGCGAATCACTCATAACATGCAGGGAGAGCTCTCTTAAGGGCTTAGAAGTAATTCAAAATAGGCTAAAGAGAGAAACCTGAAAGCGCAACTTGGATTCATTCAAAAGGTACAGTCTTTGAAAGAAAAATTTGAATTTTGTAATATGATTAAAAATAACTTAAAACCACAAAATCTTATCGAATCAGAAGAAATTATATCAAACCTAAATCTTAAAAATTATATTACAGAAGCAAACAGCACCTGAAATTTTAAAAACCCTTGCATTGGTGACCCAGACCCAGTACCGATATACTGAGTACCTAAAACATCAATGGCTACACGTTTATACAGATGACTCTTACTCTGACTCGCTAATAGCTGCTGGATCTGGTGTTTTCTCTGATCTTTTTTCCTTCTACGCATCTGCCGGGAAATACAAAACGGCTTTCAATGGCGAAGTACATGCTATTTATATTGCATTGAAACAACTGTTGGTCATTCATACAAAATTTGGAAAAGTCGTATTGCTCTCAGATTCCCAGGCTGCAATCCAGGCGATCGGCTCACCGGGAGACACTTTGTCGGATAAAGTGCTTCATTGTCGGAGACTTATCAGACTTTTGGCACTAAAAAACAAAAGAGTAGTCATCCAGTGGATTCTCAGTCATTGTAACATCTATGGTAACGAGAAAGCTGACTTTCTTGCTCGCAATGGAACACAAATCCTTCAACCAAGTTGCTCTGGATTGTCGTACCATTCCATAAAACTACTTATAAGAAACATAATGAAACTGAATGCCTCTGCTGACCCTACGAGAAAGCATAAGGAATAAGAATTGGAGTGAGGCAGATATTAAGGCAGTGGCAGATAAGCCTCGCCGAGATGCAGTAGCCACCTTTAGACAGGTCATGATTGTCTGGGAGAACACCTGTATCGTATAGGTATTTATGACCACCCTCAGTGTCAACTGTGTGGTTCTGGAGCACAGATGAATAGAGAGCCCCTCCATTGCTGTAGGAGGCTCCACGGACTTTAATCGGAGACCGCAAGATATTGGTGTGCGAGAGAGCTTTTGGGAAGACGACTTTGGGTCTTTTGTTATTTTCTATTTTTATTGTTCCTCTGTGTTATTGTTTGTATTCCCTGCCATTGGAAATAAAATTAAAATTTAAAAAAAATCTAGGGGGTATTTAACACATGAAACACGTATACTTGGTTCGACTATACGACTGGGACATATTACAATGACTTTCTAAGTGCTTTTCACCCCATTAGTAATTTTTAAACATTTGTTGGGACAAATAAGCCCCCGTAACTAGCCAAAGGGTTAATTAATAATGAAAAACTTTTTAATAACTTATTTATGAACTGTTCATTATTTTACAATGAAATATATATAACTAACTAAATGACTCAGTAAAAATAATTACTAATTGAAAATGATTATTACCAAATAACTGATCATTTAAAAATTATCCAATTACTAAATTAGAATTCAATTATTAATCAAATATTTATTTATAAATACTTTTTAGTTGGTTTTTCCCTTGTGGAAAAAAAATTTATTGTTCAACTTATTTTGCGAAAATTTTATAATGAAACTAAATTACAGATAAGCATCAATGTAGTAAAATTATTGCATAAATTGTCAGAAGCAAATCAAATAGATAATATTCCTGGGGCTCAAATACAACTAATGATGGGATCATTCACCATAATGAGGAACCTGCATGCGTAATCTTGATGATTTTGAATAGTCTGTAACATAAAACTCTCAAAAATCAAATCAGTATGTTCAAAATTGACCTGTAATTTTTAAAATCATAACTCAAAATTAGCTTAAAACGAAACTAACTTCACGTGACTCAGAAAGAGGCGGGGATTGATTTTGATGTCAGTATATACTACCTGGGTAAACAGAATTTTTTTTTCTTCTCCCCCAATGCCCACCTGTGTTAACATCCGTCAATTCAGGCATTTACAGGGCAGGTTTGTTGGTTTCTCTTTCATGGACACCCTATTAGGTGGGCCAACGTTGCTGCCACAGTTAGGGCAGATACTACAGAGAAGGAAAGAACATCCATGCCTTGCCCGGGATTCGAACCCAGAACCTTTCTGATGCAAGGGCAGTTCCCTAACCCCTAAACAGGCCAGTCGGCGTAAACAGAATTGGTCGAACCTAAACTTGTCATAGGGTGTAGTTATATTGTCGAGAAAGGATTTTAATTCTAATCTTTTTTTTGTTGTTGCCAAAATTGAGTTAACTTTTTGGTTTAATGCAGAGAGAGAGAAGAATATTTGGTTTGAGAATTGATATTTTTTAATCAAAAATATCAATTTTGTCATTCTAAAGCAGCGGTTTTCAACTTGCGACCCGGGGGCTGCATCCGGCCAGCGAAGCTTTTTTCTGTGGCCCGCGAACTAAAATATATTAGTTGTCATTCTTTTGCAGGCAATTTTCGTAAAAATTCTTTATGGGTTTAAAATACTTTTCTCGTTAATAAAAACCTAATTTCTTCGTTTCTGTGAAATTTAAAATACCAACGGAGCAAAAAAATTTATTCCTCAGGTCTTGCATCCAAGAAAATATTTATTCAAATACAAAAATAATCGTGTATACATACATTTTTTTTTTGTATTTTGTGAATATAATTTAGCATGTGTGTATCAGAAATTTTCTCGAAGAAATTCTCCGATTTAACTTTTTGAAATCACTCATTTTGGACGAAAATATTTACACACACATTAGTAAATTTTATATTTTAAATGTAAATATCTATTCTCTGGTGGTTGCAGCAGACAAACCTCAATTTTCTCATTGAACATTTTGTGTAAATTTTAATACCAACCTTTTTAAAGTTTTATATCTTTAATTGTTTAATACATAGGTGCACATTGAAGTTATTGTAGCCTGAATTTTTTAATATGCAATTTATATTTTTGAAAATCTACTTCTTATTTTAATTTTTAATTCAATACTTTTGTTTTGTACAACTTGGTAAAAATCTGACAGTAATATTTAATGTTCCTTCAAACATAAGAGTCTTACATAAAATTTTGATAAAGTTGCGGCCCGCCATTTGATTTGTGTTTTTAATTGTNGGTTTGAGAATTGATATTTTTTAATCAAAAATATCAATTTTGTCATTCTAAAGTGCTGTAAGAAATAAGAACTGTTTCGAAATTTTTCACCTAATGGTTTAATCCCAGATAGGAAATGGAAATATTTAAGATTTAGATTTTTAAGTTTTTTACTAGAAATGAAAATAATTCTTATTTATTCATTTATTTTTAGCTATTTTTTTATTCTTTAAACCGTTTTTCCAAACTACAAAAAATAAATTATTATTTATTTGTAATAATTTTTCCTTTTTTCGAAATGAATAATAAAAAAATGTACTAACCTTTGTGCACGGGCATTTCTTCTTCTAGTTCTAGAGGAAGTACTCTCATCTTCATCTCTTCTACGATTCCTCTGAATATCCATATCTCAAAATTCCTAAAAACAAGAGAACAATTAGTTAATAAAATCGTCAAATAGCATTGATTATTTACATTTACATTAATACAGTATCTAATATAATTTTATAAATGAAGCTCTGAACAACTCATAATAGCTTAAGTCAGTGTTTCCCAAAGTGTGGTACGCGTACCCCCAGGGGTATGGGTACAGTTAAGCTGGGGTACTCGTTCTTATGCGAAATCTCTTGCAACAAACGAAAATTTCAAAACATTTTATTTAAAAACAAAACTAGCCCTGAAAATTTACGATGACGTATTTTTCTATTGGCTATTTTTTGCAGAGTTAACAGTTAATAATGAGTGGAATCAACAGCCAATTGTGTTGTTGTTGTTAATTTACGTCGCACTGGAAGTGCACAATGGGCTATTGGCGACGGTCTGTGAAACATCCCAGAGGATGATCCGAAGACATGCCATCACAATTTTGATCCTCTGCGGAGGGGGTGGCACCCCCGCTTTGGTAGCCCGACGACCTGCTCGCGAAGTCGAGCACTTTAAGGTAGCACAGTTTCACGAGGACCAATTCCGCACACCCTCGGTTCCTACGCGCACACTGACCGTAGCTAGTGATGCTTGACTTCGGTGATCTGCTGGGAACCGTGTCTTAACGATCAGTCCGATCATTGTGATCCTAACGATCATTGTGATTTTTAACTTTTGTGCAATTTTTTTTTTTATCACAGCAAAAACAATATCATCCTTCTCACTGATGCAAATAAACTTATTAGCAAAACTTTGTACCGAAAAAAGAAAAATAAACATATTTTTAAAAAATGCATTCATTTTTTTAAGAGTGGTACACAGCGCACGAAAAATTTAGAAAGGGTACGCAAAAGTCATAAGTTTGGGAAACACTGGCTTAAGTAAATAGTCCTAAAAAGATAATGCGATAAGATATACTTGATTTGAAAATAAAAAATAAAACTATTACCTTCAAAAAAATGCAGATATAAAAGTCGACATATTTTTTAAGCTAATGCAAGCCAATGAATTTATTCAATTGTTATTGGACCCTATTCAAACAAAATAGTCAAATAACCGTAACTAAGATAGTGTGAAAAACCGTTTATTAACTACTTTCACCTAATGCGGTTAAACGACACCAAATGAATTCCAACAGCTGGGTACATTTTATAGCTGAAAGGACGTCAATCTCTCAACTGACAGAAAGGAAGTTCACACTACAATATTTGTTCTTGAATAAGACGCAATTGAACCTCAACCTAATTCCAATCCCTAGCTCCAAAGTCCTATTAAAGTTTAATTTTTGGTCTTGAAATCATGCTAGTTGTAAATGGCTAAAGAAACCGTTTAGTTTTTGCATTCATGATTTCTTAACCATACTAGCTGTAGATGATTTGAAAACCATAAAGGTAGAAAATGTTCCTTGCGTGAACGGTTAATTGGATGGACATACTGCTGCCAGTTATTTTACCTTAATTTTAGATTGGAAATTCTAACAGTGTTCAAAATATAGCTAAGATGTTTTTTAAATCTAGACGAAGTTCGAAAAGAGGGTTTGCGAAAATGGACAGCTCAAAATGCGTTACTTCGAAAATGGATGAAGTTTAAAATTCGAGATTTCGATAATGGACGAAGTTGAAAATTTGTGTTTAAGAAAATGAACTATAAAAAATGAATAATATATGCAAGTTAAGAGATGGACAATTTATGTTTAACTCTCATACTAAACATGCTTTCAGCAAATCAGTAAATTCAATATTTATTTTATTACTTGGATTTGTAGGCTTAGCATTTTATAAAAGTTTGATAACAAAATATGAACTTTTTCTTACAAACACTACATTGATAATTTTAATGCTATTATTAATTTAAATTAAAAATTAATTTGCTTGTAAATGAAAGCATGTACCGAAATTGAGAGAATTGTTTATCAAAAATTGAAACATTTTTTTTTCTTTTTGAAGAAAACTTTTTTTTCTAGAAAAATGTTTTTACATTAGTCATTAAACATTTCATTTTGAAACTCATTTTTAATAAAATTTCTTTAAAGTTGAATATTGAAAATGCACGAATGAAATCAATGATAGGAAACTTTAAATTTTTACTAAAAAACCTGATTCTTATTAATTATTGTTCAAAAAATTCGATTCCCAACCTCTTAACCATAATCATAAGTTCTCAAACCATAAGTTCTCTTAGTGTCAGATTAACCATGGGAGGTTTTCTCCAGATAACGGTAATCCGAGTTTGTTTTTTATAGATAAAGTTTTTCATGAAAACAAATTTGCCCCTTGTTGCTTGATTTGGAATCTTTTAACAGTTCAAAATTACTAAAATACTGAGATTGAATTGTAATGACAACAAAATTACTACATTATTCTGAGACCAACATTGGTCTAATCAAATCAAATTTCTCACCGAATATCAATAAACAATGAAAAATTGTATTAAGATCAATCTCACTGCACATAAGGTATAGTTTTCGGATGATTCAACCCGAACCCAGATAATTAAAATATTCTTCATTCACTACATCGTTATTTTTTTTAAATTGTTATATCACAAGTTCAAAATTTTACTTATAAATTCTATAGAAAATTTGATTCATTATGAAGTCCACAATTAGCAGATGTCTCCATTTCCTAGCAAAGTCTTACGCTAATCCTTCTACACCTGAACAGTCAACTCCTTTCAGAAACTTTTTTTAAAAAAAGTCTAAAAATAAAAATCTATGCTTTCGTTAGAGTTCGGAGCATATTATTGAATTATAATCTGATATATCTTGTATATAAAAAATTCGAAGATTTTTAAATTGTTTTGAATAAATGCCCAAGTAATTTCAGTTTTCCTGGTGGCCGGAACCGTCCAGGTAAAAATATTAAATTCGCATCAGAAACCCGACAAAATTTTAGAACATCTCTAGACTCAATAAAAAAGATTCCGCTTATACACATACAAAAATCAAATTACAGAAAAGCTAAAAATGTACAGCGGGCAAAACTCAAATTGTGATCTAGACCGGAAGCCGCGTCAGACCTGTGAATTCTGGTGTAAAACCTCATTGGAAAAAGATGCTATACCACAATAGAAACTTTTTATGGCAAATTCTGTTTCACCATCATAACTAATTTAAAATTTAAAGTTAAGAAAATGTGAGTTAAGGCAAACCTATAGAAAAGTTCAATTTATCAATGTGCAAACTAATTATTAGAGAACTTCGTTATTGCGTAATACTAAGTTATCCTCACATAATTTGATTATATTTCAATATTTGAAAGTTTCTTTTCAGCACGCAACCATAAGTTTTGATTATCCAAAGATAATTTCGTACAAAAAAAATTTTTTTTGATAAATACTTTATTATTTTGTTTCACAATAATCGAGAAAATTTGCATCATTTACAAAATTACATCATTTTAAAGAATGCAATTTTATATAGCAGAATATGAAATGTGAGAGAAATCGGTTTTATAATATAATTTGTAATATAGTTTTTGAGTAATACGTGAACATAGTTTTTTTTAATTAGATTCTTAATCAGTTTTGTAATTAGATTGTTAATTAGTTTTTTTAAATAGATTGTAAAAAAATTAATTGTTTTTTGGAGTTCCGTAGTCGAAGAAAATTGTGAACCGTTGGTCTAGACAGTTTTTCTAATATTTCTATTTTTGTTTTTAAAAAAATACATGTTGTGACCCGATTTATTCTGAACAATCTGACGTCCAATAAAAGGTAATACTAAAAAAAAAAAAAAATTCCAAAATCACATCAAAAGTAATAAAACACACTCACTGAAAACAGAAACTAACGCAACGATTTTTTAAATTGGAATCATACGTAAACTTGCCTTTCGGACTTGTCTTCATATTTTTAAGGTTAAAAATATAACTTTAAAACTGTTAATAAATTAAAAATGTTAAATAAGTAACTTTAGAATAAAGTTACTTTAACCCTCCTGGCGTCAAGCCCGTTATATCACGGGCCTGATTTCTATACTGCTTGCCCGTGTATATACGGGTTCACGATCTGCCCCTCGAGCTGCGAACCCGTATTTTTCTCAAGTAGAATATTTCCTTCCCCCTTAACCTCCTACTGCTCACAAATTGAGAGGTGTATAAGCTGTCATCGTAAATCAATCACTGTGCTAGAGTATTTCAGTTTGAATAGTTTGCGTTCTTTTTTATGTTGGAATCCCCCAAACAAACCAAAAGTTTAACTTGAATACACAGATTATTTTTGATTTCTCCAACATTTTCGAAATATTGAAATTTTTTTTAAAATATTTACTGCTCAATTTATTGTACTAAATCTAAATTAATTAAATCTAAAATAATTAAAACCGTTTCGTACTATTAAATTTCAATAAATTTTCAAAAAAGCAATTTCATTTTAGAGTAAATTGCAGCAATTTACTTCTTGCCTAAATACTATTGTAATATTTAATGAACTAATTAATGAATTTTTAATATTTCTATTTTTCCATATTATTTAACTAATTTATTTAAATTAGTTAATTTATTAAATTATATTATTTTGCTTACAAAAAAATTAAAAAAATTTTCAACTGGCAAATGAAGTTAACTCTCAAAGCACTCTCTCCTCTTTCTGAAATAATAAGGATTTTCTCGGCATTTTTTTAAAAATTCACTCAAATCACTAGTTTTATTTGTACTTTATTTTAATGATATTGAAACATTTTCATGGATAGAGGAAAAAATCGAAATTCGTTTGATTAGTAAATGCATTTCGTATAATGTTTGTGAATATATAAGTGCAGCATGTTTCAGTAATGACAGATAAGTTCAATAAACTCAAATTCTTTTAATAAATTATGTAAAAAAAAATTTTTACTAGCTGTTAAAACTCCAAAATAACTAAGTGAGTTTTAATAAACTAAATATTTTTTTCAAACCAAACAAATAATTGTAAATATTTTATGCCACTCAAATTACGATATACATTTTAAAGAAAAATTTTTTTTTTAAAGTATAACTGATTATATTTAAAATACTTATGTAATCGTTGTGAAAATTCCAGTAACTAAAATAAAATGTTAAAATCATTGCACAATTCATATATTTTAATTGTTCGAACACTTGCAAACAAGATTTTTTTTAAAAAAGATGTTTTATTTTTAACTAAATTCAACATTAATTTGATTCAAAGGATAATTTTTGCTATCATATCACGAAATCCAAATAACTCGAGTTGTGTTGTAATTATGATGTTAGTAACCTGGAAAATAATGACGCTTCAGAGCATTCAATAGTCT
>NC_092213.1:46278476-46330772 GCF_043381705.1 Parasteatoda tepidariorum
TAGTTACATCAAAATTTATTTGGCCATCAATAAACAAAGACATTCGTGATTGGACCAAGAGTTGTTTGAAATGCCAGAAATCCAAAATTTCTAAACATAATCATTCTCCATTACAAGAATATCCTATAGTTGGTCAACGATTTCAAGACATTAATCTAGACCTGATTGGACCTTTGCCATCATCAGAAGGATTTCGTTATTGCCTTACGATAATTGATCGCTACACGCGATGGGCAGAAGCCATTCCTTTACCTGATATTCGAGCAGAGACAGTTTCTGATGCTTTATTGAAAAATTGGATCGCTCGCTACGGTATTCCAAGCGTAATTACAACTGATCAGGGTGCGCAATTTGAGTCTCAATTGTTCCAAGAACTTTCGAAATTACTTGGTTTTAAAAGAAATAGAACTACTGCATATCACCCACAAGCTAATGGCTGTGTAGAACGTTGGCATCGTACTTTGAAAGCAAGCATAATGTGTCATGAAAATCCAAGCTGGACAAAGTCACTTCCGATTATTCTACTTGGTTTACGCACAACCTTGCGAGATGACTGTCAAGCCACCCCAGCAGAACTCTTGTATGGTGAAAATATAAAACTACCATATGACTTTTTTGAAAATTCAAACATTGAAGCGCAATCAGAATTCATTCAGAATTTAAAAAGCACCATGGAAAAATTAAAACCCGTCCCATTTCGTCATCACTCGAAGCAGAAACCATTTATATTCAAAGATTTAAAAACTTGCTCACACGTGTTTGTCCGTACTGACAGTGTTCGTCATAGTTTGCAACAACCATATCATGGACCATATAAAGTTTTAAAGAGAACCGATAAAATTTTCACTGTTAAAATGAAGCAAAAAGAAGTTAATGTATCTATAGATAGAATAAAGCCCTATTTTTTGGACATTTCTACAGAATCTGAAAAGACTTCAGAAACACCTTTACTGGTAGAAAAGAATTGTGGACCTATTTCATCGTCTACAATTTCTAAAGCTGCTACAAAGCAAGGCAATGGAAACAAAAGAGTGAAGCTTGTTATTCCACCCCAAGTGACTAGATCTGGACGTACAGTGTGTATTCCAGCACGTTACACATGAGATTCTTCATCGTTCGAGTAACTCACTAGGGGGGGGGAGTTCTGTGGTGCGCAAGAGCAATAACATAACAAGCATTTATATTTAGTTTTATGAAAAATAAAAACAACGTTGCTAAGACAACTCAATATTAATTACTATATTGACGTTCCAGACATTGGGATGTAAAAGTTATAATGGATTTATATATTTTATATTAACTTGTAAATAACTGTGTATATTAAATGTTGTGATGTCTCCAATTTACTTCGTTTTTATTTATCCAAAATCGCACATAGTAGGAAAATAGAAAACCTTCCCTTACAGTACCACCCGACATTTCAAATATGTTCGCGAGAGAGTCTCCTAATGATGCCAATAACTACGACTTTGTAAAAGAATTGATTCTTAAACAATATAAGCTTAATGCAGAGGAACTCAAACAAAATTTTTATCGACATTTTAAATCACCTGAAAAATCTTGGCGAAATTTTGCACAAGAATTAAATTGCTATTTTAGCGAATGGGTTTCTGAAGTAAAAATTACCACTTTCGATGATCTTAAGAGTTTGATGGTTACCGAGAAAATGAAACGTCATGTACCAAATGACATGAGAGATCATTTTCTTGAAGATTGGATGGAATTGAATTCTTATTCCAAATTAGCCGGGAAATTGGACGTCTATGAAAGTTTAAAAAACAGTTTCAAGGAAAAGTCTGTGTCTTATAATCGAAGTAACCAAAATGATTCTTGGCGATCTATGAACCAAAGTGATATCAGAACTAAAGAAAAGTTGACTTGGCAGAAAAATAATGTTAAAGAAAATGTTCGCGAAAGAGAATTTGAAAGAAGAAGACAGCTTAGATGCTATGAATGTGGTTCTTATGATCATCTACGCCCTCAATGTCCCAAGGCGAAAGCAAATTCAGAAACTGTGGCTTCGCTTCACGTTTCGGAACCAAGGTTTCCTGATATAATGACACCATATACGAGCATTTGCGTGGTAAATGGCGTTGACATTTCAATACTACGAGACACTGGCGCAACCTTGGATTTAATTCCTAGGAGATTTGTAAAACCTGAAATGTACACGGGTGAGTTTGTTTGGATAAAAACTCCAATACAGGAAGAATCATTTTGTTTCCCATTAGCCGGAGTTGAATTAAACTGTAAGTTAGGAAAAGTGGTTACTAAGGCAGCTGTATTAGGTGATTCTCTTGATCAAGGGTATTATTTATTGGGTAACAAAACGGGTGCTCTATTGGAAAATTCGTTTGAAGTCCCAATGATAAGTGCTGTAATGACTCGAAAACAAGAAAAAATGAATGAAAGGAGGGAAGTAGAAAATAAAGATAATGTACAGCTCGGTATAGTCGATTTCAATGAACTTCCGTTACTTCTGATCAAACGGCGAAAAGCGATGACTTACTCACTGAAAAGATATTACCTTGTAATAAAGAATTTATTGGTATCGAACTGTTAAATATTTCGCCACAAAATTTCCAAGAATCCCAAAGAGAAAGTGAAGAGTTTAAAATTATTTTTGAAAAGATTCGTGACTCTCCTTTGTCACAGAATAAATACGAGATTTATAATGAAATTTTATATTTTATGAAAAAAGATAGAAGTGGTGAAAAAAGGAGGCTATTAATGGTACCAGAAAAATTTAGGTTTCAGCTGATGAACCTCTGTCATGAAAGTGTTGTATCTCATCTAGGAGCTACCAAAACGAAGGATGCGATGGCAAAAATTTTTTATTGGCCAAATTGTTACCGAGATATTGAAGATTTTGTTAAAACATGTGATTTGTGTCAACGGGTTGGAAAATCTCAAGATAAAAGGAAAGCTCCTTTAAAGTTAGTGCCCGTTATTCCAGAGATATTCACTAAAATAAATGTCGATACATGTGGGCCTCTCCCTATCACTGATTCAGGAAATAGATATCTTATTACTGCAATTTGTTTGTCTTCTAAATATCCGGATGCCATCCCAGTAACAGACATTAGCTCACCTAGAGTGGTGGAGGCATTGTTAATTTTTAGCAGAATGGGCTTCCCTAGAGAGTTACAATGTGATCAAGGAACGTCTTTTGTCAGCGCTCTTACAACAGAATTCTTGGAAAAATTTGGAATCAGAGTATTACATAGCTCTGTGCAGCACCCACAAAGTAATCCGGTTGAACGCTTTCATAGGACTATGAAAAGAATTTTACGCGTCCTATGCTTAGAGTCTGGAACGAATTGGGAGCAACATTTACCTCATGTGCTTTTTGCTTTAAGGTCTGTGGTACATAATAGTACCGGATTTACTCCAGCTGAACTAGTGCATGGAAAAAATCTTCGAACGCCCATGACATTAATTTATGAAAAATTATCTAATAAAATTGATTCTGAAAATACGGTCACGGAGTATGTTTTCTCCCTTTTAAATAGAATGAGAAGAAGCCAGGAACTTGCAGTTCAGAACATGAAAGATGCCAAACAGAAACAAAAAGTTTGGTATGATAGGAAAGTCATTAGGCGAGATTTTAAAATGGGCGAGGCTGTTTTAGTTATAGCGCCTACAAGACCTAATAAATTATCAGTGCAATGGATTGGGCCAATGAAAGTGGTGAAAAAACTATCTGAAACAAATTATGTGGTTCAAACTTTGGAAAAAGATACGACTCACGTGTATCACGTTAATATGCTAAAGCCTTATTTCCAAAGAACTGAAACCGTTAATTTAGTTCAACTGATGACTCCAAGTGCTTTGGATTTGCACTATTCGATGGAACCGGTTAATTTTGAAAATGAGGAGAAGTTTAAGAAATTATTGCAGGATAGTGAAGTAGAAACTTGACTGGATGATCACCAAATAAGCGAATTGAAACTTCTACTGGATAAATACATTGATTTGTTTTCAACTGACCCTGGTTGTACTCATTTAGTAGAATTAGAAACCGAAAAGCCAATATATACAAAACCCTATCTCTTCGTCAAACTAAAATATTGAAAGAAGAAAATGCTGATGGCTAAGATCATTGAATCTGATTTCGCGTCACCATTAATATTAGTTGAAGTTCCAGGAAAAGATCCTAAGCCATGTATCGACGTTTGAATCAAATTACTCGTAGCCTTTACCAAATATTGAAGAAAGAGTAGAGCAAGTGTCCAAAGCTAAGTACATAAGCTTAATCGATATGACCAGAGGATATTGACAGCTGCCTTTGAATAAAAGAGCTCAACGATATGCTGCATTTGTTACTTCTTTTGGATCCTTTAGACCACTGAGAATGGCTTTTGGATTAAAGAATGCATCTTTTTATTTTAGTAAACTAATGGCCGAAATACTAAAAGGATGTGAAAATTACGCTCTTCCATACCTCGATGACGTCACCATTTTCTCGAACACTTGGGATGAACATATTATTCATCTCAACACCGCATTGAAAAGAATTCAAGACGCCAATTTAAAGATTAAGCCATCTAAATGTAAATTTGCACAATTCTATGCAAAATATCTAGGCCATCAAGTGGGACAAAGACAAAGAAGTCCAGGAGAACTCAAGGTAAAAACTGTTGAAGACTTCCCTGTACCAAAAACCAAGAGTGAAGTGCGGGCTTTCTTGGGACTTGCTGGATATTATCGTAAATATATTCCAGAGTTTTCCTTAATCTCAAACCCAATAACGGATTTATTGAAAGGAAAATCTAAGAAGGAGTCTATACTTTGGAATGACGAATGTCAAGAGGCTTTCATAACCCTGAAATTGAAGTTATCTGATAGCCCCGTTCTGTACAGTCCTGATTTTGATAAACCCTTTATAGTACAGTGTGATGCCTCAAAACTTGGAATGGGTGTAGTATTATCGCAAATCAATGATAGAGGAGAAGAACATCCCATACTATATTTAAGTAGAAAATTCAGTGAAGCTGAAAGTAGGTACAGTACCGTAGAAAAAGAATGTTTGGCAATTATATTTGCTGTCAAGAAGTTAAAGTGCTATATATATGGTCCTCACAAATTTATAATTCAAACAGATCATAATCCTTTAGTATGGCTTAAACAAAACACTGGATTCAATTTCCGACTATTACGATGGGCCTTATCCTTGCAGCATTTGAACTTCGTTATACATAAACCTGGAACTATGCATATCAATGCTGATAGTTTGAGTCGACTAACTTAGTCATTTGGGCACATCAAGTTGAGCCTGTTGTTAACTTTTATTTTCCTATATACAGATAAACAAAACAGTTTTATGTCAGCCTATATAGATCAGTTTTGACAAAATTTTATGTATGTTTTTTTTGCCATTTCCTACTTTTGCAAAGAAAACTCTGTGGAAGGGAGGAGTTAGACTGTAACGTAACAGTGTGTGACAACTGAGCTAAAAGCATCAATTCTTCGAGAGGTAATGCTAAAATGATGTTGCTTGAGAGACACACACGAGAAGTGATGTTCTTTTTTTTTTTGTTGAGAAAGAGAGTTTTTTTCTGAGAAGATATATTTTCTTTGGGTAATATTTTGTGATTTTTCGTGTGAATGTTTAAATAAATTGTTTGGTACAACTCACGTCTTATTTCTGGTTGTTGTGACACAACAATGTGTATATTCTAAATTAATATTAAGCGAAACTTAATCTAAATAAATCAATAATCACTGGGGACCTCGGGATTGTGACACCCGTGTTTACTCACAAGTAAACCCCCTGAGGAAATATTTTGGTCATAATCAATTTCCAAGTATATGACCATGAATCCCTAATGAGCTGTGAAGTTAGTGAAATCTGATTTTTCAGAAGAAAAAATCTGCCAATGCAAAAACTAGATTGTAAGTTTTGCTTTGTTAGTTTCCAGTATAATTTTATTCATGGAGCCCTGAATAACTCATAATAGTTTGAGATCAATGCATAGAACATTACTGTGTATTAAAAAATATATAACTAGTCTCGATTTGTTCCCTATCTTTCATAGCAAAATTAAATTTAAATTTGCTATAGAAATCAAAACTTCCTTCATCAAATAATTTTAAAATAGGGTTCTAATAATCTCAAAATGGAGACAGTAATGTGCACATTTTTGTACTAAAGTAATTTGATACAAAATCACTGAATTCTCCTTTTAAAAAATTCTATACTACTCCGTAGTTGATTGAAATTAAACATTTTTATCGCTAGAGCTACCGTTAATTAATGGTATTCAAGTTTATTTTTTTAAAATTAAAAAAATCATGTATAGTTTTAAGATATTTTGACAACTTTCAATCATATACTTAAGAAGTTATATTTCCCTCATCAATTTCCTCATGGCCATTTTTTACTTTCATGATTTGTATGACCTATGCAAATTAACACTAATTTGCTTCCACTACTTGCTTTGCTTTCGCCAGTAAAATCCCTCAATAGCTTCATCAGACAATAGCTTCTACTAGAATTATCTTCCATTTTTGTTCCACACAAATTCTATAAGCTTAGGCGTTATATGTTAATATCATTAAGCATTCTAATTAAGTAATAACATCACTTTTTCGCACTCACTAAAGTGTGACTATATGTGTATAGTGTTTATTTTAAATTCATAGTAAGTAAACCTTATTCCAAATAAAACAATAATCACTGGGGTGCCTCGGGATTGTGACACCCGTGTTTACTCATGAGTAAACCCCCTGAGGAATTATTTAGATCATAATTAACTCCTTTTGACTGATAATTAGGATCTTACGATCTCTCCAACAAACTTCATTTTTTAAATTAGTTGAGAGATTGATTGCTAACAGATTCATTTTTCAGATGGGCCCACAGAGCTGTTATTCCCATTATTTTTGATGTCTGGTGAGGTCATGAGCTTCTTGTATCTACTGTCTCTGGATCCATTCAGCCGTCTCCGATATTCTGAACCATCTGACTCACCACCTAAATAAAACACAAGATTCACAATTTAAGCAATTTATCTAAAAATAAATTAAAGTGACGACATAACTTCTGGAGAAACAAAAATATTACAACTAGCTCTCTAACTTGCAATCTAGTACAGTGAAATAATTTGGTACCCAAATTAGTTATATTATGCTCGTTTTAATAAAAGATAATACTTGAAAGTGAAACCATTGCAGGGTTCGAAGTCAATTTCAGATAGAAAAAAATTCCCTGACATTTCCACGTATATCGAGAAAACTTCAATGAAAATGAAGACTATATTTTATCTATAACATGCAATTTTTCATCAAAACACTTTCAGTTTTTAAGTCATATATTAGATTCTGTGAACAAAAGAAATATAACTGAATAAGGAGGAAGGCACAGAAGTTTCACTAAAATGTAAAATTTTTGCTACAAATAATTGTCATAGAATTATTCAACATGAATCTCAATAACTGACTCATTGTTACTGACAATTTTGAGACTGATTATTTTCCAGGTAAGAATTTTACAGGTTTTTATAAACTTTCCCAGCTCAATAGAATCAAAATAAAATTCCAGTTTCTCCTTTGAATTGTGGAAGCCCTTATAAACACACATTTTTATAAATAACTTGTTTTTTCTCTCTTCATTTTCTAATTTACAGTTTTAAACTAAATAAATATTTCTGCACTATTTCCTACCACTTAAGCAAAATTTAAGTATAGGTTCTATTATAATTTATTTTTTATCTTTATAATTTTCTTTGAATAATATAACTTAGGATTGGATGACACGAAATTGACATAAATGATTGTTGGCTACGGAAGCTTTGCAGAGATACATAGAATTAAAAATATGTCCATAATACGAGGCATCCGTTTTGTCCATAACATGAAATGCCGTTTAGAGTGTAATTAGATCTTTGTTTTAACAGAAAATAGTTAATGTTTAATTTATCTTAGCAATAAAAATGTAAATAATTTATGAAATCAAATCTATTTTTCTTGATGCAGCCCCCTCATAAATTAAAGCTATCGGATAGCTGTTTTTATTTATTTATCTTTTTTCTTCTTTAAGATTATTGACATTTTACTATTTTTCAATATTTTTTAAAGAATAATTCTTAAACACGAAACTGGAAAAGTTTTGGGGGTAAAACGTACTGTTTAACTATTGCTAACTTTCAAAATGATTTCCGTAATTTTTAGATCTCTATAGAAAAAAATAAAAAAAGCTTTATTTTGCATGAAAAGGAAGATGGACGGTAAGTCGTCTTTTTAAGGCAAAGTGAGACGGAAAATTTCGTTAAGCTAAATTTTATTAAGAAAAAATTGGATTACAAAAAACAACATTCTTAAAAGTAACTGCATCAATTAAATAAAAAAAAATTGTTATATTGCTTTTAAAATAAAGCTTTGTAAAAGCCTTATAAATTGCATTGAGCTATTGGAAAAAAGTAAATAAAAAAACTTACCGCCTACCAGCAGGCCGGCGACGAACTCGTCGTTCTTTGTAGCTTAACGACGGGTCCACAGGCCGCAATCTTTTTGCCACGGGAGCAGCATCGTTCTTCTGCTGATCTGTCAGCTTGGCAGAAAAGGAAAAATCATTTAACATCTCAAGTCGCGTGCTTCGACTCTTCCCTACAAAAAAAAAATTTTTTTTTTTTTTAGAAACAAATGTATACAAATAATTTTAAGCGTAGAAAATATAAATTAAAAGCCATAATATACTGCCTATTCTCCTTTTTTTTAAATTTGGATTTTTGACTATCAAAATATGGGGGTAGACACAATTTGAAAAATATAATCCGGTTAAATTAGTCAGGAGAGCGCTCGAAAATTTCGATTGTTAATTTTTTTTAAACGGTATTTTGCAAAAATTCGTGAATTTTTTAAACGAATCAAAAACTTTTTAATCACAATTATAATTTTTTTTTTATAAAAGCAAATATAATGTAGAAAATCATTTTTAAAAGCTTTTTGCTATTTTTTTTATTTTATTTGTGTCGAAAAATGTTTTTACTTTTAGGTAAGAAAAAATTTACACTATTTTGATTTATTAAATTTTAAATGACTAAATACGGAAATGGAACGACTTTGATTAAATACTTCTTAAATGATAGATTTTTCATAACTCAAAACTATTCAACAGATTTGACTCAAATCTTGTTCAGTTTAAATGAATAGTTTAGAAGGTTGTAATCTTACAATTTTGTATTTTTTAGCATTAAATAAAATGATAAACAATTAGGAGAAATAATATTTTTCCTTAAATTTTAATTAACTTTAGGAATTTTGTAACTTTTGTTCTTGTTTTGTTGTTCAAAAACTATAAGCCAATAAGAATAAGGTATGTTAATTTAAAGGAAACACTTTAGTATAATAAGTATTTAGTATAATAGTTATTCAGTTATAATTCTAAAATAAGCATTTATACTTAAGTTATAATAGAAGCAGACTCTTCAAACTAGTAACTATGTTTGAATAAGCAAATATGCTTAATTTGGTTGTAATAAATCCAAGTTCCGAAACCAAAACTAAACAAAACCGAAACTTAAGAACCATGTAATTGCCCCTAATCTAAATGATCTCTGGTTTAATTTAATGGTTAAAATTCCAATAAACGAACAAATAAATTACAAGCGATATAAAAACTAATATACTGATTTTTAGAAATAAACAAAAGGAATTTAAATAAAACTGCTTTTTAATGATTAAACACTGATTACGCGCAATGCTTATGAATTTTTTTATTGATTAGTGTATTAAGTTATGAATTGTTTATTGAAAGTTATTAAGCCTTGCTTAAAATATTCTAAGATTTTGCCCAACATATTAAATGCTAGTGATAAAAATTCGACTGAAAGCTGATTAATCGATACTGGAAATATTTATTCCATTTTTAATTGTTTAATTTTTTTAAAGTAATTTTGTCATTAACGGTAGTCAACGTTTAATTTCGCCGCTATGAGGAAAATTCGGAATTCTAGGTGCCTTCTCAAAAATTAATTTTCCTACCTACTATTATCACTAAGAAGAATAAGAATAAGTAACCAATCGTTTTGAGAACATCGTGATGTCATTCAACAACGTTTGTAAATGCTGGGAGATTATATTAAATAGTAACACTTACTTGGAGGTCTGACTGCCACAGGAGGATTTGCAGGGATAACGGCAACAGGAGGATTGACAACTGGCTGAGCAATAACTGCAACGGCCACAGGAGGATTTGCAGGGATAAGGGGAGGTGCAGCAGGAGGATTAACAACAGCAATAACTGCAGGGACATCTGAATCATCGGAATCATCCCCAGATAACTGCAAACACAGAGAGAGAGAGATTATTAGATAATAGGTCGTTTTCCAGACAAAAAGGTCGCTATGACAATTGCTATTTTCAGTTGTTTGAGATAGATACTTACGTTGATGATGTCCGGGACTCCATCATCATCTTCATCATCCTCATCAGCGACCTGCTGTAAACAACGAGAATATGTAAGGTTTAACTACAAAATAGGAAAATTTTCCAGAAAAAATAGTCATGAGAGATAAATTTAAGGTACGTATGAGATATGCACATTAAAAAAATAATAAAATTACGACTCAGCTGAAGTGGAACTGACGGTAAGATTTCCTAAAAGAAAACAATCACATTGGAAAATTGTATGTATAAATTATATAATTGTTTTTTTTTCTCCAGCTTTGAGCAATGTAGATGCTAGTAGTTGATTTCCTGGTAGTACTTCGAGCAGGAGTAAACCCACTCATTTTTTTAATTACATTTGTCATTTGTTCATAATTTTAGTGTGATTATTTGAGCATTGATCTAGTTTCTTTTACACATGGGGACTCAGGGCCAGAAAATAATATTTTTTATCGTTATTGAATATCGTCTTTGTTCTAAATTGGGTGTGGTTAGTTGCACGTTCTTGCTCCTCTGATTACTTTCTGCAAATCAGGTGAGATATATTTTTTTTAATGTTTAAAGCGAAAAAGGAAGATCTTTTAAAATTTGCTACTGAACTGAATATTCAACAGTAGAAAAATTTTACTCTGATGGAAAGTAAAACTGATAGAAAATTCCGATGCACTTAAAAAAATTTTTAAACTTGTGCTGGAAATGTTAGAATGTATTACTAATGAAAGGGAATTAGCATCGGAGGAATCAAAACAAAAACAACTGGTCTTGGAGAAATTAAAAATTACCAGATTAGAAAAAGAATTGAAACTCAAACAAATACAAATTCAAAATTTAGTGGATCTCAGCTTAGTGGAGGACTACAACCAATCGCGAATCAGGATTCAAAAAGTGTAATACGTAGTGTGAAAACATTGCCATTACCCGTTGTCATACAAACAAACAAACAGAGGAATTATTTAATATTCCAGATAAAGGAGATGGTGTATGAGGTTGCAACATTTAAAAGAAATTAATTTTGAGTAGGGGATGATGGATGGTAACTCAAAGATGGCACAAACATGCAAGAAAAAGAAACAAACTGAAAATCGAGTAAAAAACTTGCAGCAAAAGTAAAAATCATTAAAGTCAAAAAAGTTGTATGATTTGCTGTTGTTACCATTTGAATTGAAAACCATGTTAATATAATATGGTTATCTTAAATATTCAGCAAAAACTATTTTGAAAGTTTTTGTTACAGTTTATGACAAAATATTTCATACTATCAATGAAGGGAGATAATAGAGGATACTTAAATAATAAAAATATTTTAAACAGAGTTGATTACAAACTTTTTCTTCAATCTGTGATTAAACCTTCTAAAGTTGTGTGGGGGTCTGTGCAGACATTTTGTGAAAAGGTCCGTTTTTCGTGAAATTGTAAAAAAACTCACATTCTTTCAAGCAGGGTCAGCTTTTATGAATTTGTGCAAATAGGGTCCGGTTATTGAAAAAAACTTTTTCTAGAAGTTTTTAAATTCTAAATAGATACAAGATTATGAACTTTAAAATCATAATAAAAAAAAATTAAATTTTAAAAAATAAACAACAATTGCTGCTTCTAAACTAGAGATGCAACATACAAATATTTGGTATTTAGCCTATACTGCTGAACGCAGAATATTCATTTCGGACGAATAATGGAAGAATCGAAGACAGAACTAAATTCGTTTACATCAATCTTTCTTGTTTTCTGCCCTGGGAAGGGTTTATTCGATTAAGAAAACAATAATGAAGATAAACAAACTTGTGAAGTGTCAGATTAAAAGAAAATTAATTGTCCGTTTTTAAGTTAAAATATTTTGTGAAGGGTCCGTTTTTATGAAAATATATTTTGTGCAGAATGAACCCAAATTTCTTCTAAACAGATCCCTGATTGATATCACTGAAGTCAAAAAACAATTAAGTGAGGGGAATTCATAACCAGAGGAAAAAAATAGATTAATTAGAAAACTAAAAGATTTATTCCGATATATATGCCAGGTAAAAATCTTAAAAAAAAAAGAGGTTAAAGATCGCATTTATGTTTAAATAGTGTGAAATAGTATGTTTGTGGGGAACTTACTACAACAGCAGCCACCTGTTGTTGCTCTAGTATCTGTTCCAACTCAATTCTCCGTTCCTCCTCTCGAGCCAGGAGATGTTCCATCTCATCATTTTTTTGTTTCAGACTATCATTCTCGAGATGTGCCGCATCAAGTCGTTCCACAAGATGTTGCTGCAAGACATAATAGAAAGAATTATTTGATGCACTTAAAAAAGAATAAAAATGAGTAGTAAACAATTTTAAAAATTTCATCAAGAGGCGCTGTATCATGTTCAACAGCAAGCAAATTATTTAATATGGAGGATAAGTAATATATTCCGAATTTTGTTCAATGGTATTCTTAAAGTGTTTGATATGGAACAGTCTGTTACATTAGCTGACAGGCAGGATGGTCGAATCTTGTGTCCAATCAATTTTGATAAGATTTTGTGTCCAATCAATTTGTAAATCTTATTACATAGCATATACAAAATGTAAAATATTAAAACTATTCCGATGGCTAAGAACTGGGGAATATTATTAAAATAAAATTTATCACTCGAATTTTTACAAGTTACTTAAGGCCAATTGTTCTCAAAGCAGTGAACGAGAAAAACGATTCGCAAATCGATTTCCCCAAATTTTTGGGCGAGAGGAATTATGAACTGTAAGCAATAAAACAATGTTTAAATTATAAGTAAACAATTTTAGCTTTTGAAGAAACAGTCTACAAAAAGTAATTTTTTAATTTTTTCAAGAATCGATTTCGCTTAAATTTCGGATCTTGTTATTTAAAAAAAAAAAAATTATCTTGCATTTTTTCAATGCAAATAAAATAACAAATGTTTATAATTTCTTATTGCATGCAATTATTTTTAAATAAAAAGTTTTTATAACTATAGGTAATAACTTTATTTGATTCACTTTTAATGATAAGATTATAAAGATTAAAAGACCCTTTTGCTCCAGAGGAACGTTACTTGTCACATTTTGCGGTTCATTCAAATGAGTTTTGTGTACTTAAAATAGAGAGCAACCTATGTCGAATCTAAACTTTGGTATTTAAAATAAAGTTTGAGGTTATCACGAAATCCATGACAGTGGCTAAGATGAATTATGGAAAAAAAATTTTAACATTTTCCTTAACAATTGAATAGGTAAATTGCTGGTAGCTAGAAATGTATTATAATATGAAACTGTGAGTGTTCAGCTTAAAGGACACAGCAATTGAAAAATTTCACATAATGACAAAAAAATATTTAATGGAACACTTCAAAAAAACAATATTATAAAAAAATAAACAATATTACATATAAAAAATAAACAATGTACAATATTTTTAAAACAATATTTCTTTCAAGATATGATAAGAAATAACTTTTTTTTCATAAATGGCTAAAAGTATCCAAACATTCTAAGACAGTTAGTCGAACCGAAAACAATTTTTGAACATCCTATTTCGTCAAACCGGAAGTCTTGATATTTTAATGTGGTGGAAGAGCCTAACATTGTGGTGGAAAAGAACGTTCACATACGTCCAAAGAGAAGGGAACCACGAAATCGTCTCATAATAGTCTTGTTGGTAGGGCGTTGGACACATGCCGAAGAAAGTTCGAACACTGCCAGTCGAAAACTCCCGTGGAGTAAATTGTGACTGGTGCACGTTAAATATGTCGGGTCACAAGGACCTCCTAGTTCCAGGGATGAATCAGAACGCCTGGGGGTACTGAATTGATAATTTTCTAATTCAGGTCAAAATTACGATCTGTAGATAAATAAACGGATGTATGTACGGGTTCGTCTTCTAACCCGGGCTGTGACGTGTGTGTGTGCGGCTGCATTCTAGGCCATGGATGGCGCCACTGAAGAACAAGAAAGGTCCCCTCTGCTTTAAATTCGCTTGCTTTCACCAAGCATTGTACATTGGCACAAGTAGTGCCCCGATACTTTTGTCCTGATCATTATTTTAACAAAAGTTTCAAGAAAAATATTCTTACATTGTGAAGTTGCATGGTGTCTAGCACAATTCGCTGCCTAGCAATTTCTTCCCTTAGTGTCTGAAAGAGAAAACAAAATAAAGTATACCTAGGAAGTCATGTATACAATTCGCGCGCATAAAAAAGTACTATAATTTTTTGTACTTCAGGCAAATAAAGTTAAACTTATTATTTTAAGTGTTATTGAATTTTGATCATGTGAAAATGATTTGTAATATTGGTTAAGTACATCAAAGGGTTCCAAAAACAAAGAGACGGTCTAAAAACCTGATTAAATGACAAGTTTTGTGAAAATTTTCGCTCGTTATTTAGGAATTAGACATATCGGATATTTTCAGTACTTCGCAAAATGCCTTTCTCTATTGCCTCGATCGTTATAAATCAACTTGACTAACCCATTTCTATTTAAGTTATTAAAAAAAGTTATGGAACCCCTTAATGCATAACATTCTTTAAGAATTCTGCATATAACTACATACAGGAAAAGAAAACAACTATACGAGTTTTACGGGAACACGTTTAGACACTGATTTTCACAGAAGTTTACCTTACAGTGTAGTAAGAAATAATCATAGAATTACATAATAATTGAGAAACTCTTTTAGTTTTAAATTTTTTTTTAAAAAGAATCAAAATTAAAAACGTAATAGCAGCATAGTAGAATAAGAAAAAATAAATGTTACAAATAAATTTGTGATGCGAAAACACTATAGAGGAAAGCTTTTTGACTTTCATTAATTTTACGCTGATGACAATCAAAACCAATATTGAAATTAATGAGGATCCTACTATAGCTCACAAAAAATTAAAAAATTAAAATCCTGAAAATTGAATTAGAAACGAAACAATTCTGAAATTTTTTAGACTGCGAAACAAAATAGAATAAATTATTGAAGATATCTCGTGTTAGTCTTTGATAAAAAATTATTATTTATGATTGCATATTATTCTATTATTTAATAAAACATATAACAATGTAATATCGTATGTAATATGATAATCAAAATGTACCGAAATCAATGAAAAACTGCAGCATCATTTATAGATTTTTGTGTATAGTTAAATAAAAATAGATGCTTTTAAAGGACTATGTTAACATGAAATATATTGAAAATTTAATTTTCCAAATTGAGATCTCTCCTTTACCATGTTGATTTTTGGTACGAATTATGCAGATAACAACACATTGTTCTATTTAACGTTTTCACAATTAATTCCACCCCAATCTATTTCGGCGCATCGTCAGACCCCGTAGCTAATGAAAACGCCATTTGATTTACAGGATTCAAAAATTGTCAAAAACAATGCCGAAAGAATTTTCTTTTTTTCGACATGACTGTTAAAACCAGATAAAACCGTCAATTGTCACAAACTTTCCAAACCTGCCTAATTATGATATTCTTTTAAAGTGCTTAAAAATATTATTAGAGTGCTTGAAAAGTGCTTCAAAGGTACTTTTTTTGTTGAATAATTTGGCTACGCTATGATATATATATATATCGGGGGTCTGTTAACGGACCCTTCACAAATTTGTTTATCTTCATTTTTATTTTGTTAATCGNATATCAGGGGTATGTCCCGACATTTTGTGAAAGGTCCGTTTTTGTAAAATTGTGAAAAAAATTGCTTGTAATTTGTGAATATAAAATAAACGTTAAGTCGCCTTCTTTGAACCAGGGTCCGCTTTTGTGAATTTGTGCAAATAGGGTCCGGTTATTGAAAAAAACTTTTTCAAGAAGTTTTTAAATTCTAAATAGATACAAGATTATGCTCGGAACTTTAAAATTATAATAATAAAAATTAAATTTTAAAAAATAAACAGCAATTGCAGCTACTAAATTAGCAATGCAACATACAAATATTTGGTATTTAGCTTATACTGCTGAATATTCATTACGGAAGAATGATGGAAGAAACGTCTGCTGAAGACAAAATTTAGTTCGTTTACATCTGTCTTTCTTCCCCCACCCCCTTCCTGGGAAGGGTTTATTCGATTAACAAAACAATGATGAATATAAACAAATTTGTGAAGGGTCCGTTAACGCAGTGGTCCCCAACCCACGGTACCGGTCCGTGGACCAAATGGTACCGGTCCGCCCATTTCATTGAAACTGAATTTAAATTCCTAGGTTTATACCCCAAATTAAAAATATCTGTGTTCCAGTTAAATTTTATTTATTTAAAAAAAATATGCCCCCGAAGGTAGTAGCATAATTTTTTTAATGTTTTAAAAAGTAAAAAAAAAAAGAAATCTTCTGCAACTATTTTCTCATTCCATTAGTTTTAATAAATAAAAAAAAACAATCATCGTAACTGTAAATATCATAAATAAAAAACGAAAGCGCGACGCGACATTTGCATTGGAACTAATAAAGAACTTCGTCTTCTCTCTCGATTCTGACGCCTCACACAGCGAGAGTGTATAGTAAGGCTATAAAAGAGAAGCTGGCTCGTCTGCCATTTAGTCGCCCAAAGACCACGTGACCATGATTCCTCTCTACTGTTTTGTGTGCTTTATGCGGATTTGTTTGTTTTTTGTAAAAATAAAGTGTCTATCACTCCTCTCTCTGTTCACCGGTACTTTCTCAGGTTTAACAGTTCTTGGTGTACGTGTGTATTGTGTCTGCACAAATTTAACTCACAAGTTAGCAAACATGAATACAAAACAGACGTCGTTAGAAAGTTTCCTTGGAAAAAAGAAAAGGCTCAGTGAAGAGACCGAAGAGCTTTCAACATCAAAGAAACATGCAACTTTTAACAGACAATACCATGAGTCCTACTTGAAGTATGGTTTTGTCGGAACAGGCGATTCATACAAACCAAAACCGCTCTGCATAGTTTGCGGCGATCAACTCTCTAATGACGTAATGAAACCTTCAAAACTGCTTCGCCACTTGAACGCCAAGCACCCTGGATTAAAAGACAAGCCTCTGGAGTATTTTGAAAGAAAAAAAAACGGGAACACGACGGACAGAAAAAATTTATGATGGCCGCCACATCAATAAAGAAGAGTGCACTAAGAGCATCATATTTGGTGGCTAACCGCATTGCTAAAGCTAAAAAGCCATTCAATATTGGTGAAGAATTAATCTTGCCCGCCACTAAAGACATTTGCCCTGAAATACTAGAAGCTGCTGTGGAAAAGATAGCACATGTGCCTTTGTCGGCTAGCAATGTGACTAGGCGCATTGAGGAAATAGCCGAAGACATTGAAAAGCAATTGTTGGAGAGGATTAATGCATCACCGTGGTACGCACTCCAGGTTGACGAATCTACAGATATTGACAGCAAGGCAGTACTACTTGTTTATGTGCGATATCTATATCAGGAAGATGTGCATGAGGATTTGTTATGTGCACTATCTTTGCCAACCAACGCCACAGGAGAACTGTTCAAGTCACTGGATGGTTATATGTCAAGACAACTAAAATGGTCCTTTTGTGTAGGCATATGCACAGGCGGAGCTACTGCTATGACCGGACGTCTATCTGGTTTAACTGCTCGGATTACGGAAGTTGCATCTGAGAGTGAAGCTACACATTGTCTCATTCACAGGGAAGTGCTAGCAAGCAGAAAAATGTCACCAGAATTTAACAGCGTATTGATTGATGACGTTAAAGTTATTAACTACATCAAAGCACACGCCCTTAACTCGTGCCTGTTTGAGCAGCTTTGTGAAGAGATGGACGCAGAGTACAGATGCCTTCTGTTATACACAGAAATAAGATGGTTATCCAGAGGAAAATCGCTACTGAGAGTATTTGAATTGCGAGAGCCATTGCAAAGATTTCTCTTAGAAAAGAAGTCACCGCTGGCAGCACATTTCAGTGACAAGGTATGGGTCACCAAACTGGCTTACCTGTGTGACATATTCAACTTGATGAATGAACTCAATCTGTGCTTTCAGGGGAAAATGACAACTGTTTTCAAGTTGGCTGACAAAGTCGCTGACTTTAAAGCCAAACTGGAGTTATGAGCAACCAAAACAAAGCAACGGAATAAACTGGAGATAAGCAACACACTTCGGGTGTCATTGTCTCCGATTACCCCCAGATGGAGCCGTCTTATTGCAAAGAAACAAGCTCAGGATTCTAATTGATGTAACGTTCAAGTAAGTTAAAATGTTAAATCACTTTATTTTTTGGTGTAACTGTATTTTATTTTAAAGGTATGTTTAAATACAATTAAATTAAAATTATAAAATCAAAATAATCTAAAATATAAACAATCAATGCCCCCCCCCCTCAGTGGGCCGTGGTAAAATTATCAAACGTTGACAGGTCCGCGGTGATAAAAAGGTTGGGGAACACTGCGCTAAAGGATGAAATTGAAAATAAGCTTTTAGCAAAAGACGAAAGCATATCAGCCTCCTGAACAGCTGTTTGATTATTTTAATCGTCCTTTTGCTTTTCTCCTGACTTCGTTAATGATTGACCATGCTCCGTGTCTGATAAGGTTCTTTATTCTGCTCTCTAATTTAAATATTAATTAGTAAACACTGTGCATTGATTTCATTCTCTTAAAAGGATTCAGATATTTTTATCTGTGTGTGTAGGTGGGTGGGTGTTACTGTGAATGGCCGAAATCGGTGACTTCCACCGGTGAATGTTGAGAATCACATAGTCGCTTTGGTAAAAGTCCGAAATAAATACATACTAGGTCTAGTTAAGTGCCATTTCCCGGTATGCCCTACATCAATGTTTTTTTAAGCTCCAATGCCACTGCCCAGTATGCATTTAACCAGTACTCCGAACACTGATGTTTCTACCTATCTATCATCACCAGATATTAAAATATCGAATAAATATAATAATCAACGATTAAATGAATATCAAATTGGACATAACAAATATTTCGGGCATTCACCAAAACGACTATGTGATTGTTGACATTCACCGGTGAAAGTCGACATTCTCTTGATTTCGGCAGAGAGAGAGAGAGAGAGTGAGAAAGAACACGCACACACACGTGTGCATATGTATTAAAGGTATTCAGTATTCAATATGGAACATCCGATGTACATATATTTTCTATCACATAAAAGAACTGCAGACTTTTTTCAATATAAGGTTCTGGAAGGAGTCACGTGGAAAATTATAAAAAAAATTAATAAATCACTTCTTTACCATTTCGAGACCAATGGTATAATACTTATACATTTACATTTTATATGGACCGTCTTTGTTTTCGAGACAAGGAGGTACCCGTGAATCTATAGCTTTGGTCTCATCAGGATTTTATCAAAGAATAGGGGAAGAAGTCTAGCTTCCATTCACATAATGTAAACCAGTCCCCCATGGTTAGTTGCGGTCCCTGTGTTTAACGGAAAAAATAACATTTAGGGTCATAACAGCCGAAGTACTTGAAACGGGTTTGCACCCTCCTCTCCTCCTAACCACTACTGGAGTTGGGGAAGCGATGGGGTGAAGAAGAAAGTTCAATTTCATTTTTACACTACTTCCAAACAGTACTATTCTACTAATTAATGTATTTCTTTGAGAATAAATTTATATCATCCATGCTGAATAAATCTGCTAACAACATTTTTTGACATAGGAAGAAAGAATAAAATAGCCATTGGTTGGAAGCAGCGTACCCAACCATGCATTGTAGAGTTGTCCAACAACCAGTTCACACGTGACGTACTATCTCCTGATTGTCACTTTGCATAAGAATGTGCATGCGCTGGATTTTAAGTCAAATGGCGCTCTGCTAAATTTGAGTATGTTGCTCACACTGTAAGTTGATTTTCTATTATAGCGTACAGCACCCAGCAGTTCCCTCAGTTACGTATTCGAAGAATAATGGACTTCTTTTTGTATTCTTTGATTTTATGACGGTTTATAAATACATATAATATGATCTCTAATATATTTTAAAGTAAATCATTAAAAATTTCAAAAATCGTGAAAAAATCCTTAAGTAAATAGTATATCGAATAACAATACGATAAAAAGCAAACTTAATCAACCCTCACGATATATATGAGCTAAAATATAATTTTTCATCATATAAAAAGGATTTCATGTTATTTTCTTTTTAAATAAAGAATGTCAAAAATTTCAAAATTTTTGCATCTTAACATTTAAGCTTTTCGGAAATGTATAGTACTCAATGGAAAACTTTCCAAANTTTTTTTTTTGTTCAACTTATTCGATAGATTTAATTTTATTCAATATTTATTGCTTAATTTATTATACTAAATCTTTAAATGTTTTAAATCGTTTTGTATTTTTAAATTTCAAATAATTTTCGAAAATTCATTTAATTTTAGTGTAAATTGCAGCAAATTATTTCTTCTCTAAATAATAATGTAATATTTAATGAACTAATTTATGAATTTTTAATATTACCAATTTTCTATAATATTTAACTAATTTAGTTAAAGTAATTAATTGTTTTTTAAAAAAAATTTTTTTTTTTTGCTTACAAAATATATTTCAAAACAATTCTTGCAATTGAAGTTAACTCTAAAAACATTCTCTCCTCTTCATGTAATGTTCTGGACTTTCTCAGCGTTTGTCTAAAATCCCATCACCTATGACACTAGTTTTATTTGTACTTTAGTTTAATGATATTGAAACATTTTCATGGATAGAGGAAAAAATCGAAATTCGTTTGATTAGTAAATACATTTCGCATATATGTGAATATATAAGTGCAGCATGTTTCAGTAATGACAGATAAGTTCAATAAACTCAAATTCTTTTAATAAATTACGTAAAAAAAATTTTACTAGCTGTTAAAACTCTGAAATAACTAAGTGAGTTTTAGTAAATTAAATATTTTTTTCAAACCAAACAAATAATTGTAAATATTTTATGGGTTATACTTTAAAAGGTGATCTGAAAAAATGGACGTATAATAGTAAACAAAGTGTATTGCAGAAGTTAGAGAAAGGCGAAACGTAAAGAAGATTTGTCACTATATTTTCTGCAATTCAATTAAAGTCTAAACTTCGACTGCGAAAAAATAAAAAAAAGTCTAAAATAAGATCTTAAATAAACTTAAAACAAAAAATAAGAATAAAAGTAAGCTGGAATTAAAAATAAAACATAGATGAACTTAAATAAAATAATTCTGCAAACTTAACAAGTAAAATAATCGGATAAAATTTATAATTAAAGGAAAATATGATTCAATAACACTCCGCAACAAAATATCCATTTTACTTCATCTTTCAATGCATTTTGTATGCAGAATTTACTTATGGAATGAAAATTAACTCGCTACTTGACTTCTAAAAATATTTGGCAACTAAAATGGATTACGTTATTTTGATTCTTTGGAATCTTTGAATTTATGAATGAATTTATGAAACATAATCCAACAACTCATTTGTTTAAAAAAAGAGATAGCAAGTTTTTGTGCCCAACCATAATCTCAACTTCATTCATTATCCACAACATTCTTAAATATATTGCTATTTATTATAAATACAATATTCTTGAAATATTACTCTTATGAATAGTAAATATGGCTATTAAGGGAAGTTTTATTATTCGAAATATCTATTAGCACATATAAATTAAAATCACAGATAACATAACCTAATGTTAGTTTTTTTAAAAGTAATTTTCTTTTAAAAAATTCTAAAATTTATTTTTTTTTTAGTTATTACAACCTTAAATTTATTGATATTTGACGGAAGTAATGCAGAAAGTTTTACTTTCCTTATTTCAATAAATTTTTCTGCTTATCTACATGCGTTCTTTGATTTTTTTACTGCTAGGCTGTGCACTATAAAGAAGAAAAAAAACTAAAAAAATATCCTATATTTATTCTATATACTATTTTAAATTTCGAATTAAGCTATTTAAAGAAGTAAAGCAAACTTTTATTTTTATCCAATTTTCGAATTATAAAACAGTTTTTTCTTTTTGATATTTCAAAAATTAGAAATGGATGAATTATTATATAAAAATGTCTAAAAATAGACGATAATATAAAATTATGACGATTCCGGAATGGTGTGTTTGAAAAGACTTTATCAGTATCCTCTGGTTATGGATGTAGTTATAAGTCACATATACTATTCATTATTTTGACCATAGTCACTTAAAATTCTGCATATAAAACCACCATATTTTTCTGAACCCTTCATACACCTCACAAACTACAATGCGTTTGCGAACCAATAGTTAAAACAAATAATGCTTTATAGTATAATAAACGCAGAAACAAAAAGTTATAATACAACAAATATAAAAACTATTGTAGGTGTAAGAACAATTTTCTTTCCTCTCTGGTAAATGCTGCAACATTCGAGAGATTTTGCATAGCTTACGTTACCCCAACCTTAACCACTTTCTACCCTCTAACGATACGACAAAAATTTTTGCTCAAATTCTTTTGCGCTTTGAAGATGAAATAACTTTCGAGATGCCTTTGTATAATCTCTCCATTTAATCAGAGTGGAAAAGCATTATGTTCTACACAGGAATTTTATGTTATAACGGTCATTGAACATTCTACCCAATTTTATGGGTTTACGACTCCTAATGTTCAACTCCGTAGCCTTGTAATTTTTGAACCAATGCAGAAGACAAGGAAACTCCTGGATCAGTACCCCCAGAGGTATTGATTTGTTATGGGAACATGGAGGATTTTGTGACTCTACATATTTTACGTGCATCAGTCACCATTTACTACAAGGAGAGTCTTCGACCGCCAGGGATCGAACCCACGACCTCTTGGACATGAGCCCGTTGCTCTACCAACCAGACTATCCGGGCCCTAAAAAACTGGACTTGTACAAGACAGGAAGATTTATGCCAGTAACGAACTTAAAAGCTGTAGAAATCATTGATTCGGTGGGTAGGATATTTCGTTTACGTCGCACTAGAGCTGCCCAATGGGATATTGGCGACTGTCTGGGAAACATCCCTGAGGATGATCCGGAGATATGCCATCGCAATTTTCATCCACTTCAGAGGGGATTTCTCCCCCACTTGGGAGGTCCGACGGGACGACCTGTGCGCAAAGTCGAGCACTTTACGGTAGAATCCTTTTACGAGGACCGATACCGCGCACCCATGATCCCTTCACGCTGGCTGATCCAAGTGACCGCTTACTGACCTCAGTCATTGATGCTTGACTTTGGTGTTCTACTGTGAACTGTGTCCCTTATGAACCAAAAGTCAGGTTTAAAACGCAAAATAGGGGAAATATTAAAAGTGGAGAAGATCAAAACGATTCAAAAAATAATTAAAAGGGTGTGTTGCTCAAAAAGGAGATAAAATATAGAAATTGAGTAGTATTAAGTGGGAATAGCCTTAAAAAGAGAGAATTTTCGTTGTTTGTATTATGAAACAAGCTGTATATAACATTCATCTTTACACGATGGAGCTGTGTTTGTGCATTAAAACATCTTATCACTACAAAACTTGACAAGTTGGATACTATAATATGCTAAACCAATGGATGTAAGTAAAATGTCACGTCGTGTGGTTGCTACAACCAGAATAAAAAATTGAAGCGAGGGACGGAAATAATTGGTTTAAATTAGGCATATTTGGAGAAGAAATCTATTTTAGGGGAACTTTGGTACAAACAGCTCTGTTCGTTAAACAGAGGTGATCGCTTAGGACACGCAAAATTGGGAATTGATGCCGGATAAATTATGAGGAGCTGGGACCTGGGAATCAAACCAAATACTTTACCATTCTGGGACTCTTTAAAGAGCAGAATTTTTTTTTAAAATCTAGATTAGTTGCAGAGAACAGAGTTTTAATAATTCTTGGTAGTTTCAGAAGGAAAAAATGCGTATTTTATACTGATTATTACTAAAACTCTAAAAAAGCAGTAATTTTTATTACTCAACTATAAGATCAAAATTTTGACTATGAAATTGTAATATAATTGTATTATTATTGAAATTGTAATGCAATAGTTGGCCCCTCTGGTTTCATTATTTTTGAAAAGAATTCTTCTTACGCACTATTTGATTGAATATAAAAAATACAGCCGGTATATAAAAATTCAAAAATAAATTCAAGTCGGCACTTTTGTTACGAGTTGGAAAAAGAAACTTTTTTTTTAAGTTTCCAAAACTTAAATATTTCTAAATGAGATCCTTAAGATATGTAGCAAGTGAGACTTTAAGGAACATAAACTGAAATATAAATATAAATGCCAAAATTTTTCACATTCAAGACATGAACTCTATTAGAGCTTATGTCTTAAAGAGCAAAAATAAGTAATTTTTAGAATTACTTCTCGCGCAACAAAATATCCAATATAATTTTAAAACAAAAATAGAATTGTCTCCATTAAGAAAAACTAATTCGAAAAACTGAATTAAATTAATTATAAATAAAAAGTTTAATAGTTCTAACATGTATTGAATTTAAATAATTAATTTTAAACATTAAATACGCGAATTTGCAATTTTCTAAGTATTTCATACGAAGGATTAAGATTATTTTAAAATTGATGAGTTTTATAAACTATAAAAAATATAACTGGACAATTTACATAGAAATGTTAATTGTTAAAAGCAAATAATTAGATATTTATACATAAACAAACTTTTTTTTCATAGGAAACAAATATTAGGATTTTTAAAGTTTTTTTTAAAATTTATATAAAAATTAATCTATAAATTCTTGTAGTTAAGTTTGATTTTTAAATAAATCAAAGTGTTTGTAATTTGAAAACACAATTCGCTTTTTGTAAATGTTGTTTCAACTTTGCAACACGCGAAATCATTTTTGTTACGCAAACCTAAATATTCTGAACATATGAGCCAATTTCTACGTTACAAGAACAAAAAAACACATATTAGAGCTTTAAGTCATATCAGAAATAAATGAAACTGCGTATCCCTGCATATTTTTGATTTCGCCCATAAAATTAAAAAAAAAAAACATGTTTAAAAGCAAATTTTGAATATATTTGCACTTTTTATAAAATTCTTTAGTCAAACATTTATCTATGTTGTTTAGAATGATATACAGTTAAGAGGTGTATTATTTTCCTATAAAGGATTAAATAAACGGAGATGTTATTTGGTTTGATACACAGCACCTTAAGAAAAATTGAATCGAAAAAAAAAAAAACTTATATAATATCTTCAATTAAATATCTCATAGGAACAAAATAAAATCTGCTTTTCCTTTCTTTACTACAAACTGAAGATAAAAAGAAACTTTCTTTGATTTTTACATTCAAATCAAGCAGACGTTGAACATTTCGATTAATTTTATGTTAGTGTAGAGACGCGTTCAATAGGACTCGGGATATTTCAATAGGTATCTGAAATTCCTTTTTATTCTAAATAAATATTAACTCCCTAGTTTTAAAGTAAGTTATTCGAAATATATTTGAAAATGTCTCCCCGTGTGACCATTTTAACTACGTATTTTAATAGATAAAATTACGTCAATTTTCAAACACTTTCACTTTAATTTGGAATTATGAAATTACATTAATGAAAGTTCAAAAACTGAAAGCTATCAAAATTTTTACTCATTGAAATAATCTACAAAAATATCTGTAATAGATAATTTGTTAGTTACAGAAGTATTTTATAGTTTTTAATTTAAAAAATAATTTACTATAAATCCTAATTCAAATCAGTGATATAACAAACATTAGAATGAAGATTTTAAGAATTTAAATCATGGATATAGCATTTAATATTTTTTTATGCTTGTGCGTTTTAACCAAAACCATACTAACAAAATTCAAACTTTTTAAACAAATAAAAGTTAATACTTTCAGATTTAATGAAGCCTTCAGATTTTATGAATATATTCAAATATAGTTATAAAATCAAAGAACAAAAACATTTGACGAGTATTTTAAAGTTTTACAAAAATGAAAATTAGTAAAATTCAATATAATTTCTTTGCTGAATCTTATCAATAAGTTAAAAATAAATATCTGAACTTTCAAAACTTGAAACTTTTTTTGGGGAAAAACGATAACTTCCACTTTTAAAAGGTTAAGTACTCAAAATTTTTAAGACAAAACTGAACTATAAAAGTTGAAACTTTCCTAACAGTTGAACTAGTATATTTACTTTAACTAGCCATTTAGATGCGTTTCACCAGCTAACTAAAAATCTGATTAGCTAACAACAAATGTTGAAAAATTAAACTGATTCAAAGATCAATCATTTCATAAATTTATTTTGGTATAAAAATATTTTATTCTAATATTTACTTGAATTATCGGTCAGATAGTAGCATATCTTAGTTTTTTTTTTAATCAAATCAGCATCTAATTCTGAATAGAGTTGGGCAAAACAAATCATCTAAGTAATTCGATTCTGTTCACCTTGGGGATCATTAATAAAAAATCAAAAGAGCAGCTGTTTTGTTCAACTTTTATCTGCGACATCAAAAACTTAGAAACTTACAATTTTGAAAATTGTGTAGAATTTTCTGGAATAAAAAAACTACTTTGATAACTAAAAAAAGAATTTTGTTAATCATTTATTAAATGACCTGCTAAACTTGTAGACAGAGTACAACAGAATGGCAAGCAGTTGAAATTTGTCTAGCTGTAACGGCCATTTTGTGAATGTAACAAAAGCTTTCATTTATTTATAATTTTTAAAAAATTCCAATTTGTTGCAAGTTACAGCTATTTTATTTGCTTTTCCTTTTACATAATGAGGAAAACAGTGTAGGGGTACATATATAAAACATTAAAATCTCCAGTTTATTCTTTTGTGCTGAAAACATATTTAAAAATGAAAAATGTTTTAAAAAAAAAGAAGCTCAAATTAAAGATAGAATGTACTCACGTATAGAATTATAAGCGAATAGCTTGTGAAATATTTTAATTAATTTATTATAATATACTATTATTTGATAATAATATTTGATGTTGTGATAAATTTGAATAATGATAAATTCTAATAATGATAATGATAAATTCTAATAATGATAATGATAAATTCTAATATAAGGAAATCTAAATTGCTTTGTAACTAACTAGTCGCATTCGAAATTCGAACAGAAGGAATATAATTTTGCACATTGTGAAAGCAATTAAAGGGTTACCAGATTAAGTTCGAAAGACGCCAAATCTCAAAACACATCGCGCCAAATCTCAAAACACATCGCGCCAAATCACAAGTTATGTACGTACCAGCCAAATCTAAAGAACAAAAAATGCTTTTTACTAAACTTTTGAGATTAAGGACAAACATTTTAAATTTCTTTTAAAAAATGCATTCTTTCAACTGATTTTGTATAGTGTTGTGGTAAAAAACTTTTCAGAAGGGGAGCCTTAAAAATTCCAAACTTTCATCCAGATTTTTTTCTTTTTTTTTTTTAAAAGTGTTTTAGAAACTTACCTTATTATTTGCATTTGGGTGAAACTGTTTACCAAATTACAACCGTTTTAAAGTAAGTTTCTTTCCAAACATAATCTAAATACAATTTTAAAGTTAAATTAAAAAAATAATCAATTATTACAAAATGCAAGCCTCTTATACGTAGTATAAATGATAAGACATATTTAAAATAATTATCAAAACTAATATATTGGTTTTTTTTTCTTCCCCTTTTTTTATTATTTTTTATTTTGTGTTTTATGGCTCAGATAGTTGTATCGAAAAGGAAAAAAAAGTCATTATCAATCTTAATTTGAAATTATGGTTTAAGTATTTCGTGTCAAATATCCAATTTTTAACTAATAACATTACGTCTGTGGGCTTTTCATTTAGAACGCGTTTATGAAAAAAACAAAAAACGCGTGTAAAAAACACGTTTCAGAAAGCGGACAAAAAAAAAAGCTTTTTCAAGTAAACGAGCAATTCCGTATTTATACTTTTTTAAGCACTAAGCATAATCATTGCGGATAAAATCCCTGTCAGGATGTCTAGTTACATTACAGTTGAAACTTTTAAAGGGATTTCTTCGAATTCAGCGCACTAACCAATAAAGTCGTTTTTATAGAATTAAAATCGTGTATCTAAAGTCAAATCAATTTCACTCTCATTAATTTGTAAGAACCGGTAAAAGACTCTAAAAAACAACAGTTGGCTTTTCCTATATAATTCCCGCAGTGGACTGATCGTAAAGACGTGGTTCCCAGTAGAACACCGAAGTCAAGCATCACTGGCTGTGGTCAGTTAGCGGGTGGGTGACCACTTTGATCCGCCTACGTAGGGACTGAGGGTTCGCGTTATCGCTCCTCATTAAACTGTTCTACCGTAAAGTGCTCGACTTCGCAAGCAGGTCATCGGCCTACTAAAGCAGGGGAGTCATCCCCTCTGCACAGGATCAAAATTGGCACGGCATGTCTTCGGATCAGGGCTCGAAAAACCGCCCGCCCTCGGCTGCCAAAAATTCCCCGCGGACAACCAATTTCTCGAATCCGACGTCAGCGCGGCCGGCCATTTTCCAGTTGATGTTCGTGATACATTTTCAATTTTTGTCATTGGAATTGATGTTTTCTCCGTCTGGTAGTACTGCAGCGGTTGAAAGGGGCTTTTCAGCAATGAACTTACAAAAAAACACATCACGTACTGATCTTAAACAAGAAACGTTAAACGCAATTATGAACATCTACCTAAATAAAAAAAAAACTTTCAGATTTCTGTGCAGAAACCTCTGTATATCATTGATTGATTGTGGAACTGGCAAACGTCATATTTGATTCATTTAAAAAACGCAGTACCCTCGGATAAATTGACATTCCAGGTAACTTGACCTTCGTCATTTAAATTATTTCATAAAAGAAATACTAGGTTACTATTAATAACCTAGTCATTCTTTTCTATAATGTAATCCTAGCATTTGTAATCCTAGTAACTACTAATTCATTGTGCAATTTACATAAATATTTGTAATAAATAAGAGAAAATTATATTTTTATTTATTTAGAAGCTATTAGTTAGTTTCAAAGGAGGACGGGTACATTGTTGGACAAGCTGTCCTCGGGGACGGGTAAAATTTCTGAGTTTTTTCGAGCCCTGCTTCGGATTATCCTCATGGATGTTTCCCACACCCTTGCCAATAATCCTAGTGCAGCTCTAATGAATGAAGTACCTACCAACCTTTAAATACTTGAGTCACATTCATCTTAAAATGATTTTAATTTTGCTGTGTATCATAAACGGCAATTAATTATGAAGATATAAAATGCTCACACTTTTCATTTTGTTTTTTATTTTTAGATTGATCAGAATTTAAATTTATTGAAGGCGAGGAATTTATTTGCACGTTATTTTTCGTTGCTTCAAGACATGTCAGGTTCTGTAGCTGATAAAGGTGTGTAAGGCTTTTAGATTTTCTTGTATAGGTTTTATTAGATTTCTTGTCTTTAGATTTCCCTGAATCTAATAAAAGCACAGAAATATTGTGTGAATTATTTGATAGATTATTTTTTGTGGATTCATCTTCCATAGGTTTTTCGAATTCTGCATTCTATAAAGGCAAGGCAAAACTGAGACGCGAATAAGATCTATTGCACTTTTTTGATAGTTTAATGTATTCATTAATATTTAAATGTATTTCCTACAAAGCCTAATAATTATTAAAAAGTATTCATGATACAAATATATATGTGATTGGAAAAATGTTCTAAATTTACGAGACCAATTACACACACTCACAAATATAATTTTCTACCAATAAGAACTGTTTATTTATTATTTTTAATATTTTGTAATTACAAATAGTACAGCGCAAACAAGTAATTTAAGCAAAGAGTTAATTATTTTAGAAAACTTACGCTTACCTGTTATTTAAAAGGTGAAAAAGTTTTAGATCCGATATAACTTGAATATCACTAGCAACCAGGAAAAAAAAATGTGCTGTTACATAAGTGGCAGGCTACTGTTTTAAATAAACAAATTAAGTTTTCTTTAAAATCATTTTTTTCTTTAATTAATCACTGAGTGAAGATGCATGCTTTTAAAAAATTAATTTCTGAAACAAAATTCTCTGACATCTAGTCATTGCAATTTTCCATCAAAAAAGGCCATTTTCTTTTCCTCTTTTTTTTAAATTTGACATTTCAAATATAATATTTTGAGAGAAGGAAAATTATTGAATGGCGAGACATATATTGTTAGCTAGATAGTAGTTATTTTTTTTGCAAAAGCCAAAGAAGGTCATAGCTCGTTTAACATCTGGCCAAAAGTAAAAATCTGTTTAAAAATTTCGGAAGAATTTTACATAACATATTTCTTTATATAGTCTTTACATAATTTCTTAACATAATATATAGTCTTTAACATATTCAACAAGGTTTTTATATGGATTGTCTCCAATTAAAGTCCATAATTCAGGATATTCACTGTTAAAATATCGTTTTCCCTTCTTTTTAAAATTGGAACACTGGTTCAAGATGTGCTTTAAGGCTAGTGGTTCTCTACAACTGGTGCAAATAGGCGCTGATTCGTTAAGTAAAAGGTGTCTGTCAATTTTGTGTGGCCAAGTTGTAAACATTGTAAAAATTCTTACTGCTTATTCTTACTCAGAAAAAATTTTGTTTTGATGATAAGATTTTCACGTACAAGAACTCAATCTTAATAATAGCTTAACATTAAACGCACTATTTTTTGATACGGAAAGGAAGTAACGAATGCAAATCTAAAAAATGCAATTGTCGCTTTCCATACAACCCTATTTGAAGAAATTTCTCATAAAAAACCATTTAATAGCTTTTTATTTCATTATTATGGAATTTTAATGTCTCTATTTTGTATTTCTTTTAGAAGATACAAAAGTTCACGTTTTAAGAAGAAACAACAATTCCATTTAAAAAAAAAAATTTTTTTTTCATTTTTGCAATTTTTGGTCTGCAAAATATAATCACAAGATTATATCCTTTCTTCATCAGTTTACAGACAGTCTTAAAAAAATTTTCATACTTCACAACCTTCGAATAAATTATAGCAATCAGCTGATATTTTTTAAATTTTTTTTTTTTTACGTTTTCATCTAAGGAAGCTTGAAAAAGTTCTTTCCAATTTACTTATTAGGCAATTAAAAATCTAAAACTTGCATAGATAGTATATAAAAGACGGAAAAAAATTTTTATTCTTGTAAAAGATTCTCGAATAAAATCTACAACTGTTGTATGTATACATTTACTTAATTTTGAGCGAGACTGCAAAATGCTGTCTTTACATTCAAGGTAATTAGTCGATGTACCTTTTCTCCACACATCTTTCCTGTAAATAAGTTTTCCAGAGAAGAGTGTCAATATGCAGGGAAAATTCATTGCTTTCTAAAGAAAATGCAGTTTAAAATTTGCGATAAAAATATTTTACAATCTATTCTCATGGTATATTCTGGGGACTGTCCAGACATTTTGTGAAAGGTCCGTTTTTGTAAAATTGGGAAAAAAATTACTCGTAATTTGTGAATATAAAATAAACGATAAGTCACATTCTTTCAACCAGGGCCCGCTTTTGTGAATTTGTGCAAATAAGGCTCGTTATTGCAAAAAAAAAACTTTTTTAATGATGAGTTTTTAAATTGTAAAGACATACAAGATTATGCTCAACACTGTTAAATTATAATTAAAAAAAGTAAATTTTAAAAGATAAACAGCAATTGCTGCTACTAAATTGGAGATGCGCATGTTACGCAACATACAAATATTTGGTATTTAGCCTATACTGCTGAACGCAGAATATTCATTTCGGACGAATAAAGGAAGAAGCGTCTGCCGAAGACAAAATGGTCTAAGTGGTCTATATAGGTCCTAAATGGTCAAAGTGGTCTAAATGGTCCTGACCTAAATGGTCAAAGTGGTCTATATAGACCGGGTCTATTTAGCAAAAGCGGGGGTCGATCCGAGACAGGGGGGCGAATGGGGGGTCGATCCGAATAGTAAGGGTCAATTGTGGGTCGAAAAAAAAATTCTCAATACGCAAATCACACATACCTAAATGTAAAATTGACTCAATATCAGTTTCTTTATAAAACATAAATTAACAAACGTATATTTATTGGGGTGAAACAAGCATTTACGTACCACCGCGCAGTGGCACGAACTCAGGGCAGTTTATAAGTCATATGCATATGTGCGCTGGTCCAAATGTCACGTGTGACGAGCAATTGGCGTCACAAACGCAAATATCATACGCAGTTTCTGCTATCTTTGCAAACTGTGAACAGTGTTGAATATTTGCAGTGTCATTATTAAAACTTTTGGATAATTAGTTATTGTTTCGATAAAACCATTCGTTTAGTTTAGATATCGTTCAGTTTAGATATCGTTTAGTTTAGATATCGTTCAGTTTAGATATCGTTTAGTTTAGATATCAATTTTAATTATCAATACAAGTATGACCTAATTGAGTATGTAAAATTTGTTAATTTTTTTATAATTGACTTAATACCAGTTTCTTTATAGAACATATAAATTAATAAACGTATATTTATTCGGGTGAAGCAAGTATTTACGTACCAGCGCGCAGTGGCACGAACTCTGTACTTCTGGTTCGTAAGTCATATGCATATGTGCGCTTGCCCAAATGTCAAGTGTGACGAGCATTGACGTTACAAATGCAAATATCATGCGCAGTTTCAGCTATCTTTGCAAACTGTGTTGAATATTTGCGGTGTCATTATTAAAACTTTTATAGTTTTCGATAATTAGTTATTGTTTCGATAAAACCATTCGTTTAGTTTAGATATCAATTTTAATTATCAATGCACAAAAAAGAAGGTAAGCATTAATAATATGGATTAGTACAGCCCGCGACAAAACTATAGCACACTTTGCATTTTTTTACGAAAATTACAAAATTGACCAATTTTGACAAAAATTAAAATTGACCAATTTTGAACCCAATATAGCGAACCTTGCAAAAAACACCAGGCACACCCATCTTATTGATCAAGAAGCAGTAAATCTTTAGTTACTTTACTTATTAGATCTACTTATGCATAATTACTTATTATTTAATAATAAGGTATTTAAATTTCAATGTTAATATATTTTCCATAAACTATTGTTACACAATGTACTATTACTTTAATAAATGTTTAAAATCATAAAATAAATGTACAAACACAATATCTAACAGAGTTTTATTTTAATTAACAGAAAATTACTTTTGTGGGGGTCGATGGAGATTTCGAAAAATTATACAGGGGTCGATGATCAAAAAAGGTTACCGACCCCTGGTTTATTCGATTAACAAAACAATAATGAAGATAATCAAATTTGTGATGGGTCCGATTAAAAGATAAATTATTTTGTGAAGGGTCCGTTTTTAAGTTCAAATATTTTGTGAAGGGTCCGTTAACGGACCCAAATTTCTTCTAAACAGACCCCTGATATTATGCATATCATATCCAACGAAAACATCGAGTGTATGTGTGTTCAACAGCCTTATTCGATAATAATCAGTTACTATACTAATCTACATCGCTATAAGTTGAAGATAGTCTAATTCACTCTGTCTAATTCACTCTAATCTCACTGTCTAATTCGTCTAACTCTGTAAGCCGCACATGAAGAATATCTTATCCGCAAGGATTCACTGTTTAAGGAAATTGGCAAGTAAATTATAATTAGGATATAGCTCCAGGGGTCTGTCCAGACATTTTGTGAAAGGTCCGTTTTTGTAAAATTGTGAAAAAATTGCTCGTGATTTGCGAATATAAAATAAACGTTAAGTCGCATTCTTTCAACCAGGGTCCGCTTTTGTGAATTTGGGCAAATAGGGTCCGTTATTGCAAAAAAACTTTTTCAAGGAGTTTTTAAATTGTAAAGACATACAAGATTATACTCAACACTGTAAAATTATAGTTAAAGAAATTAAATTTAAAAAAATAAACAACAATTGCAGCTACTAAATTAGCGATTCAACATATAAATATTTGGTATTTAGCCTATACTGCTGAACGCAGAATATTCATTTCGGACGAATAAAGGAAGAAGCGTCTGCCGAAAACAAAATTTAGTTCATTTACATCTGTCTTTCTCCTCCCCCCCTTCCTGGGAAGGGTTTATTCGATTAACAAAACAATAATGAAGATAAACAAATTTGTTAAGGGTCCGATTAAAAGATAAATTATTTTGTGAAGGGTCCGTTGTCAAGTTAAAAAAATTTGTGAAGGGTCCGTTTTTAAGTTAAAATATTTTGTGAAGGGTCCGTTTTTATGAAAAGATATTTTGTGAAGAGTCCGGTAACGGACCCAAATTTCTTCTAAACAGACCCCTGAGCTCATACACTTGATGGTTTGTGTGTTAGGGCGATTATATTCGTGCGAAAACGACCATTGCAGAGGAAAAATATTGCCTGAACGATACTTGATTGTTAGTTCTACAAAATATTAAGCATATTATCTTAACTTTCCACGCTCGTGTTGTAAATAAAATGTTGGATTTTTTTTGGATTAATGTTTGTTTTATGAATGAGGACGAAATGTCGATGAAATTATTAAAATCGGTACTTCTAAATGGACATTTTCTAGAAAAAAAATTATTCCTGTGGAATGTGTAGTGGACTGATTGTAAAGACACAGTTCGTAACAGAACACCGAAATCAAGATCATTGCTGTCAGTAAGTGGATGGGTGACCGCTCTGATCAGCCTGCGTAGACACCAAGGGTGCGCGTTATCTGTCCTTAAACAATTTTATCGTAAAGTACTCGTCTTCGCTCGTAGGTTATCGGGCTACCAAAGCTGGGGTCTGCCACTCTCTGCAGACGATCAAAATTGTGACGTCTTCGGATCATTCTCATGGATGTTTTCCAGACCATGGCAAATAGTCCATTGTACAGATCTAGGGCTGCGTAAATGAAGTACCTACCTGTGTAGAATAAATTACAAGTACAATATCTAGGTTCTACCACCAAAGGCAATGGAGACTTTATCTTACTTATCATTGCAGAGAGGCTTTTTCTTAATTTATCTCAGCTCTTCTAATAAATTCTTTGTTGCCTTCTAATTAATTGTAGTTGTTGCCTTCTAATTAATTGTCGTAAAGTGTCACACGCAAATCGTGATAAGACTTCCCGTGTAATAATCTGTGACTGGTACATGTTAAATATGTCGGGTCACAAAGTCCTCTGCGTTTCCATAACAAATTATACCTCTGGGAATACTGAATCGGAGGTTCAGGTCAAAATTGCTGCCTGTGGATAAGGTTTACTTCGCTGACTTACTTTATATTTTTTGAGACTATGAGCCGTGATGGCCCGGAGGCCGCATCCGGCCCGCGAAGCTTTTTTCTGTGGCCCGCGAACTAGAATATGTTAGTTGTCATTTTTTGCGGGCAATTTTCGTAAAAAATCTGTATAGGTTTAAAATACTTTTCTCGTTAATAAAAACCTAATTTCTTCGTTTCTGTGAAATTTAACATACCAACGGTGAAAAAAAAATTTATTTCTCAGTTCTTGCATCCAAGAAAATATTTATTCAAATACAAAAATAATCGCGTATGTTTTTTTTATTTTTATTTTTTTTTTTTTTTTTTTTTTTGTGAATATAATTTAACATGTGTGTATCAGAAATTTTCTCGAAGAAATTCTCCGATTTAACTTTTTGAAACCACTCATTTTGGGCGAAAATATTTACTCACACATTAGTAAATTTTATATTTAAAATGTATATATCTATTCTCTGGTGGTTGCAGCAGACAAACGTCAATTTTCTCATTGAACATTTTGTGTAAATTTTAATACCAACCTTTTTAAAGTTTTATATCTTTAATTGTTTAATACATTGAAGTTATTGTAGCCTGAATTTTTTAATATGCAATTTATATTTTAAAAAATCTACTTCTTATTTTAATTTGTAATTCAATACTTTTGTTTTGTACAACTTGGTAAAAATCTGACAGTAATATTTAATGTTCCTTCAAACATAAGAGTCTTACATAAAATTTTGATAAAGTTGCGGCCCGCCATTTGATTTGTGTTTTTAATTGTGGCCCCCGGCCTCATGTAAGTTGGAAACCCCTGATCTATGCAAAAACCAAAATTTACAAAAAAAAAAAAAAAAAAAAAANAAAAAAAAAAAAAAAAAAAAAAAAAAAAAAAAAAAAAAAAAAAAAAAAAAAAAAAAATTGTTTGAACTTTAAATGCAAGATATTCAGATCTGACTTTTCATTAGTTATTAAAAAGCAATGATTTTATGACAATGAATGATATTAAGAAACAATGAATGATGATATATCAGTGATCGCAAAACCCTTCTTACGCAACTTTTAATACTTTTCAAATGATAATTATTAGAAATTGGTCCAAAAATTATTTATTTTTATTGGATATCATTATTTCAATAACCGTCGTTGAACAGCCGACCCAATTTTGGGTTTACGACTACTAATTTTTCAACTCCGTACCGTAGCCTTGTGATTTTGAACCAATCCAGAAGACAAGGAAACTCCTGGATCAGTACCCCCAGAGGTATGATTTGTTACGGGAATATGGCGGAACCTTGTGACTTGACAGATTTAACGTTCATCAATCACCATTTATTACACGGGGAGTGTGTTGCGGGGATCGAACCCACGACCTCTTGGACATGCGCTTAGTGCCCTACTAAAGAGTGAATAGGACTAAAGAGTGAATAGAAGAAGGGACACTCCTTTGAAGAGACTTTAGCCGCTTCCGATTTCAGTGAGTGACATAATTGCGGCATCAACTTATCACTTTGAAAATAAATTAATTCGAGTGTAACTACCATTCTTTTTTGAAATTTATTTCAATGCATTCATTGTTTTCCATATTTTTTTAATTTTATTTCGAAGTGATTTTCTTTCTGATTGAAAAAATTAAACGGTTGAAATATATTATAAAACACAAAATGAGAAAACATAACTTTCTATGTTTTAACTTCAGAAAATATAAAGGTGACAACCAACGAATTATGAAATGTACTAGAACTAGAACAAATTATCCAGCTGTGAATAATATATGATCACTATGCTTTATGTTTTCCGTTTACGAACTTTTAATTTCGTCACTGAAATCGATACCGTTTAGAAATGCACAAGGTCAGGGAAATAAGAACCTGAACTTCAAAAATGAAAGTTCTTATGCTGAAACACTCTTCCAATTTCAGAATATATTTTTTAATGTCCTTATTCAAAATATTTATACGTTTTGTTTTAATTATAACGCCGTAATTTAAAATATTTATGAGTAAGTGTAATATTGCCATTATTATGTGTCCAAAGTTAATATTTCTAGTTATTAGCAAGCATGTAAGATTTTTGTTTCCTAGGGATAATGTTTAAAAGTAATTACTATTATAACTACATATAAGAAATATATTAGTGATCCCAATTATCCAGGGTTGGCAGGTTTTTGACATGTGACAGTTTTTGACGGTTTAAACCATGGTTTAAAGCGTTACGTCAAAAACATCACTGTCAAAAACCGATATTCATATATGAAATTTAATTAATACATAAAATTTATATATTTTTTATAAAGGATAGTGTTTCTAAATATGTTCTAGAAAAAATAAATTTAAAATTTTGAAGAAACACTTATATTTTGAATAGTAACCAAAATCTTGTATTTTTGAAAACTCACATCTTTTGTTAACATGAGACAATACAAATTTAAGTGCTTTCTGTTAAATACACAGAGTAGTTAGTGTCTTATTTATAACCAAATTTAGTGTATAGTATAGATTATACTAAAAATTAGACATTTTTAAAGATAAACATTAGCAGTTTTGTACATTAGACATCTTTTAAAGAAAAATCTTTTTAATATTCTTTTAAATCTTCTTAATAATCTTTTTAACATAAGACAATACAAATTTAAGTGCTTTCTGTTAAATACACAGAGTAGTTAGTGTCGATTTACAGTATATTCAGCCTATTCATTTACTATGCTGAAAATTTAGTTTATCCAAATACTTGTGAATTTCATTTTGCTGAATACTATATAGTTTTGTTGAATATCTAAATATTCAGCTGTTGAATAATTACTTCTTGCTTTCAAGATATGCATTATTTGTATTCTTAATACAAGTGGAGAAAAAAAAATTAAGAGATAAAAATTGTTTTAAAATGATAAGTGTAATAATTATAAATAAATATAATAAACAATATGAATTATATTTATCATTATTCACAAATATAACTACTTTTAAATTCAAATTAACATACTGGATAATAAAGATATTCGGTATAACATTAAAAAAAATTTTTTATACACTTGTATCTTATATCAAGTTTGTATTTATACAACATAACTTGTAAGTTCCTTATAAATATTAGTTATATGTTCCTTATATGTCAAAAATGCATAGTAATAAACTTTTAATTTTCTTAAGTATCAAAAAAAAAATTTTTTTTTTCAAAATATAAATATTTAAAAAAAATTTGTGCAAAATTTTTCTGCACATGCATTTGAATATAAATTTCTGAGATTTTAAATCTGTTATTTTACCTTAATTTTAATTAAAAAATATTTTAAAACCTGCTGATTACCTATAGTATAATTAAATTTCAATATAATGCATGGCAACTGTTGGTAGTTTTGAAGTTTATATATTTTCTTGGCAAACTTCAGTTTTTGACATTTTTGACGGTTTAAACCAGTATTATACCCTTGTCATGTCAAAAACCCAACCCTGCAATTATCACACTATAAGGACACTTATTAATATTAACAGTAAAAGTTAAAAACAGTGAAAGTTAAAAACAGTGAAAGTTAAAAACTAGAATTAGGCAGCTATAATGAAACGATGACGTCAAACATTGAGATATTTTTCTAACTTCAAAATCTTTTTTTTTTTTAATACTATTAGAAATACCATGAAAATGTATGAATACCATATTTTTGTACGAAAATAATTTATTTGTCAGCAGTGTAATATTTAAAAGATATTATCAGAAAAGTGTCGAACATTCAACTCATTTCTTGCAGAATGTATAAAAAGCGAAATTTTCAATTGTGATTTTTGAGATCTTTGTGCGGCGATATTTTCAATCGAAATTCTGTAATCAAGGAAAGGATTAACACAAGTCAAGACATAACGGAATATTATAACAGAACATTAATTTCTAATGCAACCCAATTTAAAAATTATTATTTATACTTTTTATATTATTTTTGAAACTAATAGATATTTAATGAAACGCTTATTACTTTAAAAATGACTCTTCTTCTAAAATTCTAAAACAGAAAAAGTTTTAAAAAAGTTTTGAAACAATTTAAAACTTTTATACAACTCTGTTTTATAAAACAAGATAATGATATACTTTTATTTTTAAAAGAGAAAAAGAGCACAAATAAAAATATATTTTACAATTCTCTGCCTTTTTTTTTATCTATTATTGTCGTGGGGAGTTTGGGCAACAAAAATTTAATATTTTTTTATATATGTTAATAAAAATTACCTCAATTTAAAAACTGATTAAGATTCTTTATTTTTTATAAATATATTTTAGAATATCAAATGATCCTGTAACTTTTAAATCTTCTCCTCCATGATCATTTCTCGATAATTTTTAACTTTCAAAGCAATAATTTCAAAACCTGATTGAAAGCATTGGAAACATGAAGGTTTTGAAATTATATATTGCTAGAAATTGGAAACATGAATAAAATTTGAGATCTGTACATTATTTCTTTTTTGTTTTAATTTAATTTTTTAAAAGAATTTTGTAAATCGTCTTTGTAGTTTGTTTAATAATTATTTTAACAAGTAAATACAAAAAAAAATCTACAAACTAATTTTAGAATACTCAATATGTTTAAAGAAACGTAGTAGCTAAAAAGCAGAATATAACTTTTAAAATGGACTTTTTTATAATAAACAAAAAATTTCAGTTACAGCAAAATTTTAAAATTGACACTTTAAAATGAAAAAAAAAATCAGGTTCTTTTTATCAAAAATGTCTCATGAGAGCTTAGTGTGCATATTCTGTTTATGTTCTCAACTGTACAACAGAACAACAAGAAAAAATTAAATCAGTAAATTTTTAAAAGAAAGTTTCAAAAATATTTATAATTACTAAGAAAAAAAATTTAGGTTTTTTGGTTTACACTTCTTTATTTATTTGAAACTAAAGATCAAAAAAAAATTCGTCATGAATTTGAAATAATTATACCATTAAAGATACAGGGTTGCCATAGAATAAAATGAACAAAATAGTTGCTTTTAGTAGCCTAAAACATGAAAATAGCAGCCAAAAACTGGGAAAATAGTTGCCAAAATAAGAACCAAAATTCATCAAAAATATGACTCATCAATGAAAAATATGACCCAATTTATGCTCTTAAAAATAAAAATAAAATTAAATTAAAAAAAGACATCCTGAAAATAGTTGCTTTCCTGAAAATAGTTGCTTTTATAGCCTTTTCAGGCAAAAGAAGTTGCCATAGTCGCCTCATGCCAAAAATACTTGCATTTCAGTCGCGTGTGGCAACCTTTTCTATGTTCTTAACTGTACAACAGAACAGCAAAAAAATTAAATCAGTACATTTTTAAAAGAAAGTTTCAAAAATATTTGTAGTTCGTAAGGAAAAAAATTAAGGTTTTTTTTGGTTTACACTTTTTCTTCATTCATTTGAAACTAAAGATCCAAAAAAAATTGTCACGAATTTGAAATAATTATATCATTAAAGACATTTCACATAAATACATTTTAATTATTAATTAATATTTTAACTAAAGAGTACAAAGTATTCACTTTCCTTGAATAAAATTGTTATCAAAATACGAAAAAAGAAGAATTGACAGGGGTCTGTTTAGAAGAAATTTGGGTCCGTTAACGGACTCTTCACAAAATATCTTTTCATGAAAACGGACCCTTAACAAAATATTTTAACTTTAAAACGGATCCTTCACAAAATGATTTTTCTTTTAATCGAACCCTTCAAAAAATTTTTTACAATTTAAAAACTCCTTGAAAATTTTTTTTCTTTTTTTTGCAGTAACGGACCCTATTTCCACAAATTCATAAAAGCGGACCCTGGTTGAAAGAATGCGAGTAATTTTTTCACAATTTTACGAAAAACGGACCTTTCACAAAATGTCTGGACAGACTCCTGGGTTAATACAATTTAAATAAAAAAAAATTTGTGTAATCTTAAAATTATATTTCACCTACATTAACAAGGGAAACTAGGGAAGTGTGACTCGCCAATTTTGAAATAAACTAGTGGGATGTATGCCTTATGAAGAATAATTTTAGGGGGCAACATTCGCTTCGGCCCATAGAGGGTCCTATAAGTGATAAAAAATAATTAAGTATGTAGAAAAATCGGTATTTCATTACTTCAATGCAGACTATTAGTTATTGTAATTATCTCATACTCCAATTAATTTTGTGGTACTTTCACGTACTATATAATGCATATTTATTGTAAAAATTGATTTCAAAAATTTTATATATCTGTAGTTTTTCAGATAAAAAAAATTGGCATTTTCAAAAAAAAAAAAATTCGTCATCAAATTTTTTAAATTTTTTTTTTTTAAAAATTTTCCAGTATTAAAACTAGTAAACAGTAATAAATTTCATTTATATGAGAGTCGAAATATAATACGCATCTTCCCAAACTGATGAAATTTTTTGTAAGTATAGCTTATGTAACATCCAAAAATGTGATTTATTAAAAAAAAAAAAATTATTAATAATTTAGTGTACTATATAATACAGGATTTAATCTAGAAATGCACGCAGGACGAACTCTTGCACTTAAAGGGGTTCGAACCATCGAATCAATAGCTCAATCTCTTAATTCTATGACTCATAGTTATACAATTCAGCCTACTATATCCGCTAGTGGTTAATTACAATCTCCTTTGTTTATCGTTCTGCAAGAAAAAGATGGAAAATTTGGGCCTATCGTGAAAACAAATTTGTATCAAGCAGAAAATATAGTGGCATTGGCTTCAACATCTGGAAAATTATCTTCCAATCTTTCAATGAAATGGTTTCAAAATGTTTTTCTGCCAGAAGCAAATAAAGAGTCAGTTTTGTGTTTAGATTCGTGGTCAGGGCAAACAGAAAAACAATTCGAAGAAGTTGACACGGGTGACAAAAATGTTAAAATTTTAAAAATTCCGGCTGGTGCTACTGGGAAAATACAACCATTAGATGTATATGGTTTTCGCCCTTGGAAAAACTTTGTCAAATATTTTTCAGACATTGTTATACTACACGATTATGACGTTAATTTGCATTTAAGGAATAACGTTCTCAAGCTTCAATCTTTGACTCACAATCAGTTTTCCTCTCCTAGATATATAAGCTTATTTAAATATGAGTGGTACAAAAGTGGTTATCTTGCAGAAAAACCACCAAAATTTGTAACGCCTGTTGACTTTTGCTTTAAAAACATTGACTTTAACTGTAGCTCTTGCGTGAAATTGGCAATAATTAAATGTTCGTGGTGCAAAATTGTCCTCTGTATGGACCACTTTTTTGACCCACAAAACAAAAGAACACCTCACTATTGCAAAAACTTTGAAGAATAATGTATTCTACATTATAAATTTTAAGAAGTACGCTATCTATTATAAATTATATAATGTGTTTTTTTGTTATTTTAGAGATTTACGTTACTATTTATCTTTAATCAGATGGAAAATGAATTAGTTGCAAAATATTTAAATTTTGAATTATATGACGTATATAAGAATATCTTTATGATAACTCATTAATATAGCTGAAATTATAGTTGCAATTTAAATATTCTTTGAAAATCAGAAATTGTTATTTATTTATTTATAGTATGTTTAGAGTCACGTTCTTTAAATAAATTTATTATTATATGGCCAAAATTGTTAATTTTTTTATTGAAACTCTGAAGATTGTATATTTATTCATTCCACGAAAAAAAATTTCTTTAATACACTTATTTTATAAACGAAGATCTACCTTAAAAATATTTATATAATAAATTTTGTCTCATTATAAGCTAGGGAACAAAACGTATTTTTTAAGTATTTCCAAAATACTGTTTAAAAAGGAACATCTTGTATATTAAACATTGATTTCTGGAAAATACACTTTTTTTAAGACTTTGATTTTTTCAAAAATGTTTTCTTATATTTCGACTCTCATATAAATGAAATGTATTACTGTTCACTTGTTTTTATATAGGAAAATTTTTTGAAATTTTTTTTTTTTTTTTTTAAATTTGATGCCAATTTCTTTTTTTTAATGCCAATTTTTTTTTCTGATAAACTACAGATATATAAAATTTTCGAAATCAGTTTTGACAATAAATATGCATTATATAATACGTGAAAGTTAATTGCAAATTAATCAAAATTAATTGCAGTATGAAATAATTACTATAACTAATAGTCTGCATTAAAGTGATGAAATACCGATTTTTTGACATACTTAATTATTTTTTATCTCTCATAGGACCCTCTATGGGCCGAGACGAATGTTGCCCCCTAAAATTATTCCTCAAAAGGCATACATCCCACTAGTTTATTTCAAAATTGGCGAGTCACACTTCCCTAGTTTCCCTTGTAAGAGAAATGCGATTATTTTTTTTCAGAAACGAAAAAAAAGAAGAACATTTTATTCTTTTGAGAGTGATAGAATTTCAATGAAGCAAACGATCTTTTTTTGAAAGATGAAACTTGTGGGCGAGTATATTTCAGAAAATGGGTGAATTACCGAAGTCTAAATCAACCACTTTTCTACCCTTTCAATAAAAATAGACTGTTGACGCAATAATCAGAAGCAACTAGCATTCTTTTCATGTTTTTTTTTTCTTTCTTTAAATTCAATGCTTTTCATATTAAACACATTCACTGTAATTTTTTTATTAGCGTGTTTTTCACGAGATTCAACTTAAATGTAAAAAAGGTGCGATTCTGAAAATACGAATTTCTAAATTTTTGCTTGGCTTTAATTTTTGTCTTACGTTTTCGCAAAACTTTAAAAATATTCAATAAAAGGGCCGGGATAGTCTGGTTGGTAGGTCGTATTTTCGATCCCAGCAGCAAGCACACTCCCCGTGTAGTAAATGGTGACTGATGAACTTTAAATTTGTCAAGTCACAAAGTCCCCTCAGGTTCCCATAACAATCATACCTCTGGGGGTACTGATCCAGGAGATTCCTTGACTTCTGGATTGGTTCAAAATTACAAGGCTACGGAGTTGAACATTAGTCGTCGTAAACCCAAAATTGGGTCGGCTGTTCAACGACGGTTATTAAATAAATAATATTCAATAAAAATAAATTATTTTTGGAGCAATTTTTAATAATCAGTTGAAAAGTATTAAAATTTAAAAGTTGCGTAAGCATTTCAAATACTTTTGCACTGATGAACAAAATTACGCGGAAAATCGATGTTTCTTAATAGTGTAGTGAATCTTAATAACTAATGAAAAGTCAGATCTGAGTTATTTTGCATTTTAAGTTCAAACAAATTTCTTAGTTTTTTTTTTATTTTTTATTGTAAATATTGGTTTCTGTATAGATGAACAAAACAGATGAAGAATAAGTACCGTTAAAGTTATACTTAATAATTCATAAGTTTCTGATTTTGAGAATATCAGAAACATGAGAATGTAGAACGAATTTGTAATAAAACAGTTTGAGGGCACTGATAAAACATAAAATTCATACACTTTCACGTTAAACCTGATTTTTTTGTTATGAAAAAGAAATGGTCATTTTAATAATCTTTTAAATAATAAGTCTGGCAATAAATATTTTTTTTTCTTTTGTAAAAATCTAAACACAATTTTTGCATTCAAACTTAATTACAAAATTAAACATTTTAACTAGTCTACATACTAGTCTGAAAATGAGTTGATAGAAAGGTTTCTGAAATAAGTACTTCTAAACAATTTTTTGCGTGTGATTTTGTTTTTAGAGTATAAGAGTAAATGCAGATGAAAGTAAAAATAGAAATTGCCAACAAAATGCGAACTTGTCTCAAGCAGGGGTGATTGTGAGCCCAAGTCAAAATTCCGGAAAATTTCGTGAGTAAAAAAAAAAAAATTTAAATCAAAAAAAATTTAAACAAGGTTTTTTCCTTTTCTCAATATTTCTTAGTTTACTTAAAATATATTTAAAATTTTTCACATACCTATAATGACCTGAAGAAGTAATTGAAATTTACAAATATGTCTTTCTTTCTTGAGTTTATCATTATAATAACTATTTACTGATACAAAATGAATATTAATCTTGAATATAAGCTTATAAAGTATCTCTCTGGCTCTCCCTTACAAACAAATAAAATAAACTGTGTTTTTAAGTTCCACCTTAGAAAATTTGATTTCTGGAAACTTTTGTGAACAAGGATTTTTTGAAACGTCTGAACTTTCGATCTCCGGAAACTTCCGGATCACGGTTAGCGAAAAATCCGGAAATCCGGATTTTTTCCGGAGCACAATCAGCCCTGCTCAAGAACTTTCAGCGCATTTTAAAACACTAATATAAACATTTTATTCTCGCAAGTAGCTATTTTCGAGGTGGTAATGAGCTATTTGAATTGAATTGAATGTGGGGTTTAGTGGCACAAGGTCCAAAAAAGGACATCTGCGCCAAACACACGGTTTTAAAAACAGATTAAAAGGTTAAGTAAAGCACGCGTATAAAATCAGATAAGATAGTGAAATTTCTAAAACAATGTTGTAAAGTTACATACATTAAAATCAATAAAACTGCATGGTAAATTTGCTAAAACACTAAATAGTATAAAACAATTATATACAACTTAAAATTCCAATAGCGCGTAAAAATGCAAAGATGTTAGGATGGTGATTTTTAGTAATGAGCTATTTAGTCAAATTACTTATGGTAATTTGGAGATTCCATATCTAGCACAGGTTTATGAGTTTTAATGGTACAGATTTGCTCTTTGGAGTAGCAAAATAATTACTATCTGTACAGTAATCACTTAACATACCTTAACATTAACTATATCGCTGCTTCAGAATTAGAATAAGTAAAGGGTTAACTCCTTTTGAATAAAAGTAAAACGATAATTAAGATTGGATTATGATAAAATTCAGGTTTTTGAATAACTAAATTTTTAAAGAAATTTCGTTTCAAACATTATAGATACATATATATATATATAAATATATAAAGCACTCAAAAAATATTTTTAATCACTTTCCAAAAAAAAAAAATCTTAATTAGGATCTGTGCAGTAATAAAAATTATTTTTTTCTATCGTATAAAGTTCTTAATTTATAAACATAAAATCAACAAAATTTAAAAATTTTACATAATTATGAGAGAACTACTTGTTTCAGAAAGTTATTGCAGAGAAAATTGCGAAAATTGTGCATTTGTTTGTAATTTAGAACAAACAATCGACGCGAAAAAGAAAAAATCTCTTTAGAAAATTAAGCACTTTTTAATCCCGAATTAAATTAAAGTTAGTATAACTGTAGTGATTTACATACCTTAATCAAGAAATATTCTTTATTAAACAATCAATAAAACTAGTTCAATAAAACTGGTTCAATAAAACTCGGAAGTCCAAAGAAGATTTCAGTAAAAGTAGAAAAATAGAACAATTTATAAATTCGGATGTAAAACGATGTGATATCTTGCGATCCAAACTATAAAAATAGTGAAGACAAATCGAAATAAATTATTCTTTTATTCGATATTGGCGACCATTTGGCTACAAAAATTTCAATTACTTATTAATTTTTCATAACCAATCAAAACGTAAAATGATTCGAAGGCGCGAAATTAAACAACAGTTTCAGCTGCTTTTAATGTAGATGTTGCCCGACAAAGTGATTACTAAAACAGTAAAGCACGAGGCATTACATTACACCTGCGAAGAAATTTCATCTGCCGCGACAAAGAAATAGAAGCTAAAAAATAAAATTTGTTAAGTTTATCATTTTTTTTTAAGTTAATAATGGAAAGTTTAGTTCGATGATTTTGAAGCAGACATTGCAGAAATGGTTGCCTACTTTTCATGGCCTATAATAAAAAAAGTATAATTTAATAAAAAAGTTAAAACAAATTTTTACACAAAAAATTCTCATTTTTTAAAAATTTTCTTATATAATGCTCGCAAGCTAAATTAGTATTAAAAATCATTATTTATTAAAGCGTGTAGGTTGAAAGTAGCTGAATATTTTACCAAATTTTGAAAACCGTCTTTGTTTTTAAGTTTAATTATTTGTTTTTAAAATTAACAAACTCTCAACTTGAACTAATTTAGCTATTTAAATAGTCTGAAATAATGGGGGGGGGGGTAAAGATCTAGCAACACACAATATGTATTTCTGTTTTTATACTACCCTACGCACCCTGTTTGATGTTTGAAAGTTTTAATGAAGTCAACTGACGATTTGATTTAGAAACGTGAGGCGTGATTAAAAATTTTGAATATGTATTAGAATGCAGCTAAAAATTTCTTTAAAAATTTAAATAATCTAAACATAGGCGCCATCTAATATAATAACATAATTTAATAATATAAACATAGCTTCTGGATTTTTCCAGTTTCTCCTGGTCTACTGACTTAATAGAAATCCTCCTGGTTTTTGTACATTTTAGAAAATTCTTTTACATTGAGTGAGTTACCTTGAAAATAATCCCTGTAGTGAATATTTAAATAAGTGTCACTAATACATAATAAAGCGAGCATCATTAACAAAATTCAATTAACTATATTTGAATTAAATTCCTATTACTATTCAATAAGATTGAAAAACAGAATGCTTTCAAAATCATTTAATGTGAAATCATAACTGTGAAATATGACAGTTTTTCTATTTTGATAACTAATAAACATCCCTAAAATTCCCTATGTGCGAAATATTTAGTATATTTTGCAACAATTATCATGAAATTTATATCATTTTGATTTATATCATAAGGGTTTCGTTCTATCTGTGGTGGCAGCTATGTGTAAAGAATTTTTTTTGTAATTACATAAAATCAAAACTCAGTCGAATTCTAAAGTCAACTATTTTTATCTGATGAATGCACTAAATGTATGATTTATATCCTCTTACAAATTTTATTTTATTTTATGTCCGTCGTTGAACAGCCGACCCAATGTTTTGAGCTTACGACTACAAAAGTTCAACTCCGTAGTCTTGTCATTTTGAACCCAATCCAGAAGACAAGGGAACTCCTGGATCAAGTATTGGGCGTAATTTACCTTCGTGGAGGAATTTTCGATTTCCCGCATTTGCGTTACATGGAGAGGAAGACCACGAGAATATCCCACCATTAGCTTGGTGGCAAGTGGACTCAAATCCGTGATCCACTGAGGATATTTCAGGTCAGGCACTGTGGTCAGTGCAAGCCGGATGCGGAATTCATATCGACTAACCATCTCTGGGTTTCGAACCCGGTTCACCTCATTGGAAGGCGAACGCTCTATCCCCTGAGCCATCACGGCTCCTGACTACAAATTATGTGATTTCAACTTCTTAGTTTTTTAATGTACTGATGTTCTTTTTAATGTACTGATGTTCTTTTTGATGTAATGGGGAGGGGGATTTCTATTTATATGACGAATTCTCATAAAAGTTCTTAAGAGGACAAAACAAGCGTATTGCTGTTTTATTCACTATGGGGATATCGCCCCTCTAATTTATTAACTCTGATGAAGTCCTCCATGTTCCCATAACAAATCAATACCTCTGGGGGTAGGGGAGAGTGGGGTCAATTTTAACAGGGTACGATTGTAACAGAGCAAAAATTTCGAGTGTCGGGTTTTAGATTTGGTTCCTAGGTGGCGCACAAGGTGTATTTAATAAATCTACATATACACCCCTGCTGGCAACCATTTTTATGTATTTTTGAAAGAGTTACACCACAAAAGATGTTTTCACGCTACGTCAGTACTTTTTTTGGTATTAGAATATTATATTGTAACAAAGTAATATGGTTTAAACAAATAAAAATTATCAACCGAATATGTAAGTGGACACCTTAATTAACATTTAAAAAAAAGATTAGTTTTGTTAATTAACTAGCATTGTTTTAACATATGAAGCTGAAATGGCGTCTTGGAGACGATTGTTACAATAAGTAAAGGGACGATTGTAACAGTTGAAAATAGATAATCTTATGTTCACAAACCATTACTTAACTCTTTAAGAACCACCAATAGTTTCCTATATCATTTATATTATCCTGCATGTGCATTGTTTTATTTGTCACCTTTCACAGCATAAATTAAAATTTTTATCCCCTTCAAGTTAAAAGTTTAACCCGTTAGGTCACTGCTCATTATTATTTTTACTCCTAAAATATCACTAGTATTTTGATCAATAAAAAATATATCACAGCTATGATAATATGCATATTTAACTATGTTTTAGTTGAGTTTATGAACTGTTACAATTGACCCCGTAAGTGGGGACAAATGTAACAAGTGCACGACTGCCAAAAATTGTTAATAACTAATATAGTAACATTTAAAATAAGGTATTTTTTTTCTAGTAGAGGATAGTCTACTCTACTCGTCTGTCAATTAATATTAATAATATATTGGATTTTTTGTTAGTCAAAAATAGTTAAGTAAAAAATGTTACAATTGACCCCACTCTCCCCTACTGATCCAGGAGTTTCCTTGTCTTCTGGATTGGTTCAAAATTACAAGGTTACGGCGTTGAGCATTGGTAGTCGAAAACCCAAAAATTAGGTCTACTGTTCAACGGCGGTCATAAAATAAAGAAGTTCTCTTTTCTGATACATTTCCATGATGCTGACGGAACAATTAATCCTACCTTAGAAAAATTTATCCATTCCGTATTGCTCCCCCGTTGTTTAATGTACTGAGAAGATGCTATTTTTAATTTTGAATCAATATTTTTGAGGCTATGTAACCAGCAATATAATTTAGTTCTTGTGAATTTTGCTTCCCAAATTAAGTTCCCGAGACATAAGAATGGAGTTAGTTAAGTCATGTATTATATCTTCAATGTTGTCTAGAATATCAATATTTTATTTGCGTTGCTCTAGAGCTGCACAATGGGCTATTTTATTTTATATTCTATAACTGCCGACGCAATATTTTTGAGTCTACTAATGTTTAACTTCGTAGCTTTTTAATTTTAAACCCAATCCAGAAAGCAAGGGAACTCCGAGATCAAGTGTTGGGAGAAATTTGCCTTCGTGAAGGACTTTTTAATGGAACTAACCCGCATTTGCGTTGAATAAGTCACACTATGTGAAAAAGAGAGAGACAGTAAAAGTTCTAGAAACAAAACAGAAATATTTTCTCTAAGTAATGGACCCTGATGGCTTCCCAATTATTAGGGGGGGGGAGGGCGGACCCCTATGTTTCAGACGCCAGTGTTCGAATCTAAACCTTCACCGAGCTGGAAATATGCATATGTATATGTTTTTGAAATGTTGACACCTTTCCTTATATTTGAAATTAAAGTTCTCTTCTTAATCAAAAAATTACAAAAAAAAAAAAAAAAATCATTACATTGTTCACCAAATGACACCTTCAAATGCAGTTATTAATGATAATTTGAAAGTAAGGCAGAGAAATGCCTATAACCGAAGTGGACAACGTTAAATGCAAGCTACACAATATTTTTAATCTTCCCTGTATCATACTTGCTTTATTATCGATTCTAGGGACATATGCACTAATCATATAGAAGGACATGGACAAAAACTTTTTATAAAAGTTTTATAAATATTTCTCAGTGTACTTAGTATACTTTCGTTGTATACTCAGTATACTTACTTAGAATGCTTTTTAAAAAAATTTTATAAATATTTCTAAATTTTTAAACATTTTGTCACCTATCCTATGATTTGACATTAATATCAAAGTCCTCATTTGAAACAAAAAATAATAAAATATTAATAAAGTGGCAGCAAAATGACAATCTCAAATCTATATTAATAATAATTAGCAAAGTAAACGAGAGTAAATCCTGTATCTGAAATAAAGAGTAATAGGCATTAAATGCAGGCTGCACAGAAGTTTTTCAAAACCCCTTTATCATATTTGTATTATTATCAATTCTATCGACACCTGTGCTAAATATAAAGCGTGACATGGACAAAAAAAAAGAATATTTTTAACCCGTCTTTTATAATATTTGCATTATTTCTCTTTGTAGCAATGCCTGCGCTATTAATGTAGAGTGACATGGACGAAAGAAAAAATAATAATAAAATGTTTAATAGATATTTCTTAGCATAACTATATGTTTTTAGAAATTTTGACACTTATCCTATGACTTGGCATGAATATCAAAGTTCCCATTTGATTAGAAAAATTAAAAAAAATTATTAAAGTGTCTGCTTAATGACCCACTCAAATGCAGTTATTAATAATAATTACAAAGTAAACGAGAGAAATGCCTATAAACTAAGTAAACATTAATATACTTTAAATGTGGGCAACAAAGAATATTTTTAACCCGTCTTTTATAATATTTGCTTTATTTCCCTATGTAGCGATGCCTGCGCTAATAAGGTAGAGTGACATGGACGAAAGGAAAAAAAATGTTTCATAGATATTTCTTAGCATAACTATATGTTTTTAGAAATTTTGACACTTATCCTATGACTTGGCATGAATATCAAAGTTCCCATTTGATTAGAAAAATTAAAAAAAATTATTAAAGTGTCCGCCTAATGACCCACTCAAATGCAGTTATTACTAATAATTACAAAGTAAACGAGAGAAATGCCTATAAAAAAAGTAGACATTAATATACTTTAAATGTGGGCAACAAAGAATATTTTTAACCCGTCTTTTATAATATTTGCTTTATTTCCCTATGTAGCGATGCCTGCGCTAATAAGGTAGAGTGACATGGACGAAAGGAAAAAAAATGTTTCATAGATATTTCTTAGCATAACTATATGTTTTTAGAAATTTTGACACTTATCCTATGACTTGGCATGAATATCAAAGTTCCCATTTGATTAGAAAAATTAAAAAAAATTATTAAAGTGTCCGCCTAATGACCCACTCAAATGCAGTTATTACTAATAATTACAAAGTAAAC